>NC_070535.1:330449-660899 GCF_025433545.1 Fusarium keratoplasticum
TCGGCATAACATCCTTCATGCTCCAGGTCAGGCAGGATATAGGCAGGTCCAAACCCTTCCCACTGGCGGACTGACCCAAGTGAGCCGGTGACGTACATCCTCTTATCGACCATGTCTCTCCATAGACGGCCAAGAGCGGCCTTCAGCTTTCGAGCATTATCTGCATCTGTCGAAAGGCGCACTAGATCCGTAGCGGCGGTGTAAAAGTACATGGCGCGTACAGAGTGCCCCTTGACTTGGGTAGCATCAACAAGTGGCTCGTCTGCCTGTTGGTAGGCATAATCTCGTGGATCCCTGAACCAAGCTTTGTGCTCGGTTCCCATGTGGCCATAAGGATCTGCGCCTCGTGCAAAGGCTTCCTTGTCGAAGTAGGTCTCATCCTTCTCATCTCGTCGACCTCGTTCGGTGATGAAGTACGTGGCAAGCTTGAGAGGAAGAGGGTCCTGAGTGAGTTCGTATAGCCTAAGCAAGCCAATCTCAATCTCTTGGTGTCCTGGGTAGCCGCGTTTCTTTCCGGGCTCGGTGCCAAAGATAGAATCCAGGTGCTTGCAGACCTTCATGGCCACTTCAAGCAGTCGTCCATTTCTTGTGAGCGACTCATAAGCAACTGTCGCTTCGAGCAGGTGACCGAGGCAGTACAGCTCGTGGTTGTCTCTCAGGTTGGTCCAGCGGTCTTTCATGCCTCTCACGGTGTAGTAGGAATTGATGTAGCCATCCTCATGCTGGGCGGCGCGTATCATTTCCACGGCGTCCTCCACCACGGCTCTCATACTGTCGTCGGGATGCTTGATGAGGAAATAACAAGCAGCCTCGATAATTTTGTAAATGTCGCTGTCCCAGAATTGATGAGGCTTCACGTCGTGGCCCTCATTCCAGGTCAGACAGGTCCAATGGTCCCATGTCTTTTGGGCTTCAACGATGGCGGGGATGGTTTTGAGCCTGGAGCAATCCTGGACATGAGACCAAAACGTGGACGTGACGTCCACGCTGGTTAGGGGAAACTCTTGGAAAGGCATTGCGGTGACGGACTGAAAACGGTAGAAAATGGGAGGACGATGGATCACGATCTTGGTGAGTGTTCATTGAGTATCAAGGGCAATATTTTGGATCCTTATTATACCAGTCAACGGAAGATGACGCTCCACAGTGGAGGGGACTTGATAAGCAAGCGGACGATGCTACGGGACGTCGCATCCATTGTTGCGACAAGAGGCCTTGTCGGATCATGAGCCAATGAAATCGCTAAAGCGCCGCCATTGTTGGCGGATCAAGACCCCATGTCAGCGGCGCCTGAGGTCAAAGTGCGGAGATGGTTCACACCACAATCGAGGAACGACCATCTCACGACGAAGCGATTGCTTATTGGAGCGCATACGTTTAGAATGTATCAGCTGTTCAGCGTAGAGGGGCAACTACACTTGAAACCAGTCATTCACGATGACCTTCATAAAGTCAAGTGGCAGGCTTGGAGGTTGTCATCTGTCAACTGTCGGCTTTGTCGGCTTTAACGCCCCCATCTTCTCCGGAATGATCAGCATAGGATCCCCGCATGCACAATTGAGGTGGCCAGGCTCAATTGATCGACCTAATTATTGCTAAACATAATCGCCCACAGTTCATCCCCCGTAGTATTGCTCCCACCCACCACGCCATTCACCTCGACGCCAAGTTCCCTATCCTCAATGGAAATGTCATATCTATTCAGGAAATTCACCATCCACTGATCCATGTTGAACGTCTTTGAGATGCTGCTCATCTGACAAGCATTGTGAAATGACTGAAGCCGCGAGAATGCAAGCTCCGTAGACGGCCAGTACTTCTGAAGCTCTTGCAAGACGACAAAGTTCTGCTCCAGGAGCTTCTTTGCCTCGACCGCTTCTGGTCTTCCAGTTCCCAAAAGCATCGTGTGCAAGTGAATGGTTGACGCGATAACAAGAAGATGACTGTTGACTGGAGACCATAAACAGTCTAGATCTGGTGCAACGTTGAGTTCCCAGAAGAGCTTGCTCAATGCCGTGGCATGCGCCTTGCAGAGCTCGGCATACCCCAATGCTTCTTCATCCACCGCGACATTGTCGTCTGAGACAATGCATTTGTTGAGAAACTGATAGAACAGAAGCTGGCCCGTGTGGTGGTAGATGATGTGCATGACTGCAAATGGTCGGCCATAGCCACGGTCTGAGTAGCTACTCCAGTTCTCCGAAGTGTTCCTTAGAGTTGGTGGTAAACTCTGGACCCAATGATCAAGTTTTCTCGCAAGGTCGCGAACCAAGTTTCTGATTCTAAACTCCAACGATGGTTCGTGAACAATGTCGTAGTTCAACTTGACAGCTTGTGCGTGCCATTGTGTCAGAGGAAGGATCAAGGTCCAGAGGCTCGTTGCTCGCGACTCGGTGCCAATTTGAACATCTGTAAGGCCATAATCTGGAAGGCCATCGAAAGCTTCTTCCCGAATTGGCCTCGGAAATGTCGGGTCGTTACGGAGTTGTTGTGGCAGCTGAGATCTAACAGAGGTCCAGCAGTCCATCATCCAGACTTGCCAGTATACTAGTCTGTTAGCAGCAGCGACATATAAAGGCAGTGAACGCACAATTGGTCTCAATCTCTCTTGTCAGTCTATCGGAACTCAACACAATGGGGAGTTGAAGAGCCTGAGTCATCCGTACTGCCTGGCAGTTGAGCAGAGCATCCTGGTCGACGTCACCCTCAACAAATGCCGCAAATGCAAGTATAATGCAGCCTTGAAGAGCCTCAATAGATATGAGCTTCGTGCGCTCATTGAAAGACTTTATCGCTTCTCGCAGGAAAAGCTTCCCACGTGACCATGGTGTAACATGGTCGAGGGCAGGGTTTGAGGAGAAGCTTTGCATGTCAGAAGCTTGTCTTTGACTGGCTGTAGCTTGTACCTACCGAGCTGCCAGGGCAAAGACGGCAAATAGAAGATATCGTGCCACCAGACCCTGCTTTTGGTCGCGCACGAAAGAGCTGTGGTGAAATAGGAGATGCTGCTTGTAATGAATGACCCTGAAATAAATCTCGATCAATTCATCACGCAATGCGTCATCTCTGTCGACAATCTGTATTATATCTTCACGTTCACTCGCAGAAGCACTGCTTTGAGATGATGGTGCAATCCGTGCCAATGCCCGTGGGATATCCGGAGACTCCCGGGCTGCTGTTGGTGCGTTGCATTGAAGCCCCTTGGATGTGCACAATCGGCACGCTGACCCCACAGCACTGGGGATGCACCGCTTCTTCCTTGACCTGTTATGTATGAGTTTATAGGTCACAGCTACGAGGGAGATGTCCTACCGACAGGCACTACAGGACGAGACTGTGCGCATCTTGAAAGGTGTGGCTCCGTCAGATTTGATGTTTAACCTCGGATCGCTTCCTGAAGTTCAAAGCGGGGTTCTCATCAGGTGACAACCCCGGATTTGGCATCTCGTATTGACTAGCTCTTGGAGAATTCAACATCTTGCCTGCTATGATTGCTATGGTATGCTTCCAACATGATGTATTCCATTCAACAGAAGCAATGATTTGGATATAAAGAAGAAAATATCAACATGATAAGTGCGCATATAGACAACCGTTGTTGTCGGATGAAGGTGCGAATCAATCTGGGGTACAGCGATCAGCCGCTTACACGGAACCCAGCCGTCTACCCGAAGACCGTGCATGCGCCAACATGCGGCGGGATAAACGACTTGTGAGTGGTCAGTCGGACAAGCCATGAAAGCCACGGCGGATTAAAACGCCCCTGACTCGTCAATCGAAGCGGCTTTCAAACGGGTGATGGGTGTCAGAACGCCCAACTCTCCAACCCTCAGGGGCCAGCTTCCTCTCGCAGCAAACACTCATCAAAGTCGACTGACAACTCCGAATAAACAAGACGCCACTCGTTCGCATTGGAGCGCTTCTGCTTTCCCCCCGCACGTGCCTTGGCGGCACACAACCTCGCGTGGAGCGTTCCAGGCTCTTGGGCCCGGCTAATGCCACCAACTCAATCAAGCCTTTGATCCCCATGGGGAAGATGGTTACAGTCGCGACGAGTATATATAGATGATCGACAGCTGGTCATTTTGATCAATATCATCAAACATCATCGATATCTCAACCTGCAACCGACTGCACTCCAGCATGGCTCAAGACAAAGTCATTCCGACCGAGCAAGGACTTGCCGGTCTGGATTTGAACGATCCTCAGATCCACGAGCTTATCCAACGTGCCCAAGATGCAGATGCTGCTGACAAGAAGCTGACGGTTAAGGAAGCCCTCAAGAAGTACAAGAAAGCTGTGTTTTGGGCATGCCTTTTGTCCGTCAGCTTGATCATGGAGGGCTACGATCTGGTCATGGTATGTCTGCCATACTCTTGTTGCCTTCTCCCTAGTCAGGGCATACTGACATCTCTAGATCGGCTCCTTTTATGGACAGACCCAATTTCAGCAACACTTTGGAGAGTACAGCGAGGTTGAAGGCAAAAAGGTCATCACTCCTGCTTGGCAATCAGGCCTCTCCAACTCAGCCCAAGTTGGCCAACTGGCCGGTCTCTTGATCAACGCATACTCTCAAGATCGATACGGCGCTCGGTTGACTATGATGGTCTTCATGGCTTATCTGACTTGCATGATCTTCATCATTGCCTTTGCCCCCTCTCTGTCTATTCTGGCTTTGGGTGAAGCACTCTGTGGAGTTGCCTGGGGCGTTTTTCAGGTAGGTTCCCTTATAACCCCTCTGTTTTCCTTGAGCTCTGCTGATGTTATTAGACGCTCTCTACAACATATGCCTGCGAAGTCGTCCCCACCGTTCTCCGACCCTACGTTACAGCTTGGGTGTGTATGTGCTGGGGATTCGGTATCCTCCTGTCGTCTGGAGTCGTTCGAGCGACTTCTGACATCAAGAGCAATCTCGCTTGGAGGCTTCCTTTCTATCTCCAGTGGATCTGGCCAGTTCCATTGTTTCTGGTGGCGTA
Organism: Fusarium keratoplasticum; assembly: GCF_025433545.1. Lineage (NCBI taxonomy): Eukaryota > Fungi > Ascomycota > Sordariomycetes > Hypocreales > Nectriaceae > Fusarium > Fusarium keratoplasticum. The sequence goes on from NC_070535.1 coordinate 335,426, forward strand.
CTTTGCTCCAGAGTCGCCTTGGAATGCTGTCCGTCGTGGCAAGATTGACGAAGCTCGCCATAGCTTGATGAGACTTGCTACAGCTTCGGCAGATAAGGAGGCAGCTGTTGAAGCGAGCTTGGCCTACATCAGACATACAACAGAGCTGGAAAAAGCAGAGACGCAGGGTGCGTCTTTCTGGGAGTGCTTCAAGGGAACTAACTTGCGCCGGACAGAGATCGTATGTCCAATGCCCTCCAAGTCAACTGACAAGACTAACCAGTTAGAACTGCGTCGTTTGGGCAGCCCAGATTCTCTGCGGTAACGCGATTCTCGGCTTCGTCATCGTTTTCCTCCAAGCCGCTGGCTGGTCCGAGGTTCAGTCATTCAACCTCAACATCTCCCTTTCGGCATGCTACATCATTGGCGGTATGATTTGCTGGCTTCTTTTCCCGCATCTCGGCAGAGCCACCATCTATATGAGTGGTCTCGCATTCATGTTTTGCTGCCTCCTGGCCATCGGCGGTCTTGGTTGGTCTGATAGCAAGGACGCCTACCTTGCCGTTGGACTGCTGTTTGTTGTCTCAACTCTTTGCAACATGATCACCATTGGGCCAGTTTGCTATCCAATCGTCGCCGAAACACCCTCAGGACGACTCCGCTACAAGACAATCGTCATTGGCAGATTTGTCTACAATCTTACCGCGATCTTCAACAACGCTGTTACACCACGAATGATCTCGGCTTCAGGTTAGTGGACCTGAACAAGTTGTAAGGGAGTTTACTCACACGACATAGGATGGGGCTGGGGTGCCAAAACCGGTCTCTTCTATGCCGGTACCAACCTTCTTTGTTTCATTTGGTGTTGGTTCCGCCTTCCGGAGACCAAGGACCGCACCTTTGGAGAAATTGACATCTTGTTCGAAAACAAGGTTCCCGCCAGGAAGTTCAAGTATACCAAAGTTGATCGTAAGCTCTGACTACTCTCCCAACAGAACATTGCTGACTCTTCTCAGAATTTGCTCAGCACAGTGACTACGTGTTTCAGGAAAAGGTTGAGCATGAACAGATTGAGTAAATGGGGAGACCCTGTCGTCCTTTGAGGTATGCGGAGCTATGGGATGCCTATACTACCCGACATCAGTATTCAGCCCTGTGTGCGATGGATATTTCCAGCGGGTCATCAGGATCCAGTGCCTTTCGTTCTATGTTATCCGAGATATGGTAGTGGTGATTAATGCCTCGGGGTGGCTACCACCCTTCCTAGCACACAGTCTACCAGATCAACCACTTTCACTCACGAAGAATTCTTTCTGACCTATTGCCACGTAAAACTTTCTTCTTCGTCTCTTGATGCACTCTTCAACCACCCATTTGCGGGCCTGGTTGTCGACCAAGATGCTTTGATGCCTCGTCATATGAGATTCGAGATGCAAGACTGATGCCGAACAAACAGACAAGAACAAGAGGATGTGATTAGAATTAGTGAAGGTTTAACCATATTCTTCTACTGCAGACAGCAGAAAGACTTTTAAAAAAGCCACTGTGTTAGCATTAGGATATGATGCTATGATGTGTTGATAATGTGTTCTTTGTTATAGTTGAAGCCTGGCCCTCGATGGGATAACTAAGCCAGAAGACCGAAGGTTTTAGGTGGCGTCAACGACGATTTAAATGAGACATCATGTGACACGATCTCGTAATACAAAAACACGCACTGCTGAGACAGAGGTGGGAGTCAATATCAAGTAAAGAGTCCCGTCTTGGCATATATCACCTGCAACCTGACTGGTTCCGATGAAGCCACCAAGACAGCCACCCCCGCTCCTTGGAGCGGACACTTGCTCTTTGATCATAAAGAACAAGTTGCAGTGTTCCCAAACTCTCCTTTGCTCTTTGAGTCCCTCTACTACCATTTCTCTTCCTCGTACAAAATGGAGGCCCAACCGACACACGTTCATCAACCATTGCCGCCGCTTCCCGCGCTTGGCCAGAAGCCTTATTATACTCGGATTTTAACCTTGTTTCCTGGCAAAATTGATGCTCCTCTATTCTGCACAATGCAAATCATTGACCTGAATCATCCTCCCTTTCCATTCGAGGCACTATCCTACGTCTGGGGTAAAGCAAAATCACCTGAGCATCTCTTCTGCGATGATGGCTATCTCGAGATTACTGTGAATCTGGACAAGGCTTTGAGACATCTCCGGCTGAGCAGTATGAGTCGAAGGCTGTGGGTTGATGCTATCTGCATCGATCAAACAGATCTTTCAGAACGAGCCCGCCAGGTTCAGTACATGCGACTTGTCTACAAACGCGCTTCTCGAGTCATTGTTTGGCTTGGTGGAAAGCAGGACTGGACCGAGACAGCCATCACCTTTGCAAAAGAGCTGGTCAGCTTGAAGGCTGATTTCATTGAGAATCTTGGCCTGCCAAGTGGCGGAGAAGGGGCTCCAGCTGGAGATCCAGCCCAGACAGAGCAGGGCAGAAGATCCGATGCATTCTCGCTATTATCCAATGTTTACAAGAGCAACCAAGAAGGGGCCGAAGCTCTATCAAAGTTGTTTGGGTGTGAGTACTTTACCCGAGTCTGGTATGCTCCCACCAAATAATAACGATTCCTGAGAAACTTGCTCAGCTGATACTTCTAAACGTTAGGTGCATACAGGAGGTGGTGGCTTCAAGCTATAGCATCGTCAAGTTGGCAGATCTGGAGATCGACATGAAAGACCTTTTGTCGCTGCTCCCCTTTGTTCTTGATCGTCGAGGGTTGGATCTTAAGCCGACCCCTTTACAACTATGGCGAATAGTTTACGAAATGCCCCTTATCTACGAACAGCTCAAATACTCACATCCTGAGGGCTCTATCGGGACCATGTTGGTTGTGTTGACTTCCATCAGGGACTTCGGAGCAACAGATCCCAGAGACCGCATCTTTGCCATTCTTGGTATCACAGACGAGGGCTTGGAGCCGGTCTACAGCATCACCGAAAGCAACTGGTTGGCTGATGTTGCTCGCAAGGGTTATTCCTGGATTTCACGCCGAATCAATTCGATCTCTCCAGCGCTAGAGCCAACTCGACACCCTGCATTGATCCCAAACTACAACAAGAGCTTGCAAGAAGTCTATCAAGAGTTCACCCGCTATTGCATCTGGAAACCCCCACGACTTCTCACCGTCCTCGGACATGTCCAGCATCACGAAGACCCAGAAACTGTTCTGGGATTTCCCAGTTGGGTGCCGAGATTTGATCAATGCAGGATCGTTTCCAAGTTCATTCCGGAGTTGTCCGATGCAGGCGTGCCCACCAAACTCCGAGTGTACATCGCCGAGACTCACGACAATCCCTTCCATCCCTCAAGTCCATTCAGTAACCCAATCAAAGAACCTGACATTCTTCAACTGAATGGCTTCCAGGTCGACACAATATGCACTGCAACAGACGTATTCACGCAAGATGCAGACGGAACCTTTTCCCCCACCTCGCTTTGGAGCCAGCTGTTCCCTCACCCATTGTTCCCAAGAGAGCCGGGGCAAGTAGATCAATACCAGTTCAGTAAAATGGCAACTGATGTTGCCTTTCTCCAAACTTTGTGCGCTGGAGGGATGCTGTCAGCGTGCTCTCAACTAATGAACTCGTCAAGTCGGCATGGCAAGACTCGACAGTCCCGCTTGGAACAGTCCCGAAGGCTAGCAGCGCAGGCGATCCTCAGGTGGCTTCGAGAACGACCAGAGGTCGACTGTGTTGCTTATCCCGATCTTGAGCCACCGCCAATAGATGAGTTTCACGTGAGCCCGATGGAGAGATACCAGTACCAAGCTGTTAGTTTATGCGCCAACAGGAAGGTCTATAGGACAGCGACTGGTATTCTGGGATTGGGGCCAAAGTTCTTGAAACCAAGAGATTGCATCGTGGTGTTGTTTGGAGGATCCTTTCCTATTGTCCTTCGCCCGCGGGGTCGTGACTGGATCTTGATTGGTGAGACGTATCTGCATCATGATGAGGTTTGTCTTGGGCAGTTGGCGACAAGGGCCAAGAGTAGGAGGAGTCAAGTCAACGTGACGAGGTTTAGGATCCGGTAGTATTATCTATCAGACAAGTTGGACTGTCCGACCTCAAGTTAGACAATTGTGATATTCTTTCTCTTCCACGTAGGCCGTCCTAGGGGCTCCATAAGCTCCAGCCACCCAATACGCTCGAAGACGTCTTCCTTTCCCACCTCTCCTGTCGCTGGTGACAAGATTAAGCATCCGCGACTGATATAACTAGGGCGGGGAATCTCATATACAACCTGGGCGATCTCAAACGTCGGCTCTAGATCTTCTGGCATGCTGGCAGGATCATCAAAGAAGATTCTTGTACTAATTTCACGTCCTTGAACGTCCACTGCGACACCGGAGGCTATATTCAGACCCTCACCATCGTCCTGCATGAGCAATACCTGCAGAGATCGAACAAGGGTGCTCAGCACAACTTCTCTTTTTGGTTGAAGAGATCCTGGAGGTGAACGAAGAGAGTCTTGCACGCTCAATAGCTTGGCTTCTCCCTTGAATCTGGGGTTGTCAAGATGTGCAAAACCGACCCTACTCATCTTCGAAGACGCCCAAGACCAGGATGGCCCCATCTTGCTTCTCTCAAGCTCAGTACAGATGCTTCCAGTTCCATGCCAGGCCAGGCTGAAAATAAACTGAGACACAAAGTGGCCGCAAACGTATGTGTCAGGGAAAAACAGCCGAGTCCTATCTGCGACTCCTTGAATCGCGACCAACCTATCATCAAAGTAGGTAAAGTCCATGGATGAGTACTCCCTTACGAGCTGGAACCAATACTCTCCAAGCGCTTGCGCTCTCAAAGTGTCTTTGGAGCGTAGAAGTTGTTGGTGAGAACGATTGTCAGATGGAACGGGCTTGTTCTGTGGTACGCCCTTGGGAAAACCTTCGGACGCCTGTAACTCGACACATTCCCAAAAGACTGCATCACGACCGAAATGAATTATTCTGTTTGACAAGGAGCGCTCTTGGAGAGTCCAGCCCCGATCATACAGAGGAGTATTCATAACATTGGCCTGCCAGAGAGGGTTGGAAGGGTCGGCGTAAATTTCTTGGCCCGGCTGGTCCGAATCATTGTATCGCGCGAGTAGTACAGGTGAGACGTGATAGAGCTCGCCTGGTCTCTCAGTGAGGAAGCCATCGTCACTATCGTACGCTCCAGCAGCGGCAATGGTGCACAGGGCGTTCTGATAGTATCTGCCCATTAATGGGGCTTCTGCGAGCCAGTCGGTGGCGTCTTCTCCCTGGTTGTGCTGGATGATGCATATGGCGTCGACAAAGAGGTAACGTTGACCCATGGCTCGAGTGACGTCAATGGCATCAAGAATGGTCTGGGAGAGCTCTTCGAGGTTTATCTTGGCTCGTCTCTGCTCAAAGTTGTGTCTTGTTGTGCGGGCATTGAGGTTTCCTTTGCCCCAGCGATAGCTGAGGATGAGATAATCGGAGAAGACAGTTGATCCTTGTTCGAGTTTCGGTACATAGAGTCGAGGTGAAGCTCCTTTTACCCCCACGTCAATGACTCTATTGGGCAGCGGAGGTTTTTCTATGTGCGTGCTGGGACTGGTTTGACCATGCGGAAGATTGCACAAGGCATGGTCTCGGCAACATGTTTTGACCCAAGGCTGGATGCGCTCTCGAACAAGGTGTTCAAGGTCTGTTTCTCTATCTTGGGGCTTGAACTCTATACATTTAATCAATGATCTGCTCTAATAGGTAGATATTCAAACTTACGCCGGATAGGCTCAATGCTGTTGTACTTTGGTGGGTAGATTACTCCCCCGAAACTTCCATCCTCCGAGTCCCCAATCACAACCCACAAATTCTCAGGCCTTGGACTTTTGGAACCCAGGGGTGTCACCTCGACCTGAGTGCCGAGGTGGAGTTCCTCAATGTCCCGAGCGCTGAACAATAGGACGCGACGTAGTAGCTGACATAGCGGACATCCAGCGGCAGCTGAGGCCTCCAACTCCTTAAAGGTCTTGTAATGAGAGAATGCACGGTCGAATGGCTCTTGGTTGACTGCCTTGGATAGCTCCTGGCATTTCTTGCATCGCGTGTCAAGTGTAGCGCTATCCATGTTGAGTGCTTCGTAGTTCTAGTATCTGACTGGGTGTGAAGAGGTTGAGTCGGCAAGCGGGGGAGGAAGCTGAAAAGATTTGGCTGCCAGTACCCGTTGGCTCATGTGGGGCTATTAGAGCCCAATCATGAATGCCCTGGCATTTTTGGGCTGTAATTCTTAGTAAATCATGTGTCAGATCAGATCATTCGTTGAAATTGTCTGACCGTTGAGCGTGTGTACTGTATCGACTCAGCAAATTGACCCAAGCCGGTGAGACTATATACCCTTGCAAACCTCGATTTCAGACCTCTTAATTCGCTATCCAGCAGTTAAGGCAGGACATACAGCGGCAGTGGCTACACTAACTGACCTAGTGGCCGCATTAGCTAGCCAAAGAGCCAACCAATAAGTCGCGATCAGGGCTTGACCAGGGTATGCGGCCCCACCAGCTTAGGTCAATTTACTGAGTCGATACGGTAGTTCTCAAGAATACAAGTCTACCAGTTAGTAAGAGGAAGACGAGGCCAAAGGATATAAAAGAATCTTGAGATTGAGATGCAACTAGCAGCAATGCATTACGAAAGGCAAAAGAAGAGCAATCAGGACAGGCTATGTTAAGAACGGGCTATTATTACGAGTCAGTAGTTGTAAAGGCCAACTTGGAAACTGCTTTGGATAGTACAGACCTTGAACACAGTGGAAAAGCTACGCGAGTGCTGCTCCTAGTCCCTATTTCACGCTCTCTTCCGTATTATTATCTTCCCAAGAAACGCAAGCCACAGGTGATTTTGATCGGGATACCCTTGACACCCTTCGACTTCTTCTCTTTGTCTTGCTGGTCTGCCTGATTCCTGGCGTACGACATATTTAACTGCATTGTCCGTAGTGTCTGAAAGAACTGAAGCAGTGAGGACCACGGTGATAGAATAAGACCACATCTTAAGCAATGGATCTTCCTCTCATGCCAAGGTACCATGGCTAAGTCTTCAAGCACAACGACAGACTCCTCTTGGCATCCGTTGCCCGCCAATGTTGGTTGGGTTTCCGGGATCCGGGCCGCCTGCGCCGGCTGAGGCTGCGTCCAGGACTTGAAAGTTTCGCCGATGCTCGCACTTCGACCTTGAAAGTGGCTTATACAATCCTAATGAAAGCGGAATCTCGTTTAGAGACGATGACATATTGTTCTAATCCATTCAATATTCAGCGATTTCAACCCTTATGCAAAATTTCCAGCTCAGTACTACCTACAGAACGTCACGGTCAACTTAAGGTTCTTCAGGTTATTGCAACACATGACTAGTCACGTCAGCAACCCCTTCCGCTCCCCGTTTCTCGGCCCCACCTGCCCGAGTCGCCCACCGATAATTCCACTCAAGGTCCTCCATAGTCAGGTAGGTAATTCGATTTACTTGTAGCCCTCGTCATTCTGGGGTCAAAGGTGCGGTAGAAGAGCTTAGCAAAGCGGCCGGCGGCTGGCGTGGTTTGCGAAATCACATACGGCGGCCCTGGCAGTAGTTTTCCTGTCGCGAGGCAGCATACCATGAACCATCACTTCGCAGCCGAAGGCGCAGGGATCACAATTAGGGGTGCTACTGGTGTTGAGCAAACTGGGTTATCCAGGCTGTGCAGGCAAAGTCATTGGATGAGCCACTATTCACACATATACTTGCAGCCACTCTCATCATTGGCTCCACCATTACCCATTTCCGGCCTCCAGAGCACAACAATAACCCGCACGCATTCCAGTACGTAGCATAACTGGCCCAGATGGGATTTAAATCGTTATTTGCAGCTGTGAGGCTCAAACCTCCTTCAGACCCCGCGAGCCCGGCAACCCCATACACTCCTTATCAAAAGCCGAAGGGCGATGATGGAAGTGGCACCGATCCTCCTGATCCGGAGCCCAGCGTTCCTTCAGATTCTGAAAGTGACCCTTCATCGGCCTAAAGGGTCACTGAGAAAGAAAATGATCCTTCCACCAAGAAAGAAGAGACTGCTTCCACCAAGAAAGACAACGATACTTCCACCTCTGATGAAGAGGATGCTTCTACCTCTGTTCTCGCTCGAATGCCAGTAACCTTCGGTGCAACTATAGCTGTTATCGCCTGGATATACGTATAGGTTATGACGATACTAGTTGGGTTCCGTAGAAGAGGTGTCTCAATGAAAGGTTACTGATACAACAATCGCTTTTCCAATTTAAGGTCTGAGGATGTCGTCTATTACGCAAATCTCTGGTGTCCACCAGTTTCTCCTGCATCGTCAGCCTTGTAGAGTCTCTCAAAGAGCCACGGGCTCGTGTTTGCAGAACCGGAGTGCTATGACTATTTGACGATAGATGCTGTATCAGGAAGGAATCGCTTGTTCGTGATGACAACACTTGTGTGATCGGGGTTTCTTCTTCTTCTCAAGTTTCTTCAATATATTACCGACGTCTATTGCATACCCGAGAGGAAGAAATAACAATGCTAGGACTTATCCTTGCCGCTAATTATTTCTCATAGAGTTTAAGAATATGAACATCGTGTCGAAATATCTAACATATATTTAAGACGTATTCCACCAATGTGAGTCTTGGTAACCAGCTTGGTGGGCGAATAAAGTCCGAGTTTGTTGATCTGGAAGCTTTACAATGAGATACTCATGTTACGAGCTACCTACTAGGTATACACGTTGATTTTCACAGTCTCACTGTGATGATAGATAAAATTCATTGTCACATGTTATCGTCAAAAACTCGCATATGTTCTTGGCTAACCTAGATCGGATTTGTTTCCTGTCCAAGTTGAAACCGGCGTTGGCGATACATGCCGACCATTAACGCCGACGAAGAATGCAGGCCAGCAAAGAATTTGCAACCGTCAAACCAGGCAGATCCTGGTAATGATTTTCAGCTACCCCATTTATTGCAGCCGATCTCCGTTCACCGAATGGTCGTTTCATGGGGCTGCAGTAGTGATCCTTGTTCGTGGCTGTGAGGCGGGTCTGGAGTCCTTTTGGAGTTCATCTTCTCCCACACTCCACATTCAAGCCGTGAGGCATATTCCTTTGAGACGAGCCTAACTTGCCGACTCTGAGGATCTTTGTCGGTTCTCGCAGCGAAAACTCCTGCTCTGTGCGAATATTATTTCTCCTAGACAGCCAAGCCATAACTGGGTAACCCGGCAGGTGATTAAAAGCCGAGGCTTGAGCGGAGTGACAGTCATGAAAATCGATAACTGGCTCATTTGCCTACTCCTGACCTCGAGCTATGCTCGTATCGAAAGGGCAGAAACAAACGTGCGACCGAACAGATGAACTCTCTCGCGAGAGTCGCAGCATTCTGCCAAAATTGTCGTGCAAACCAACCGGAGGCCTAGACCGCTCACAAGGCCGTGCACTGATGATCAGAGTTTCTCCATGATCACGGCCAAACCCGAGATTATACGGAGGGCGGGTACAGATACTCCATGCATTTTTCGTCTAGTCGGGAAGGCTCTGTATGACCAACAAGCAGGACATCCCTGACCTGGATCAGTTGCCGGCCAGATCTGGCGACGCAAACTTGAGAAAAGTTCCCGATGAGGGACAAAAGCTATCAAGTCCGTTTCAATTATATTAAGAAAACGGATTAGAGTGAACTGCGTTGGTGGAGATATGCAACCTTGCCAGCGTCACTCCGGCTTCTCCACAATGCTTTAATCTCCGCCTGTCCCACAAACACTTTTCTATCTCGGGTTGGGCACCGGCGTCGGGCTGCTGTCTAACTCATCCTTCATGTGAAGATGGATGTAGGCGACAGTCTAGGAAATAACACGGCGGAAAAAAGAGGAGTCATATTCAAGGATGGCCTCTTCTGGTGATGACTCGACAGCATAGTTATGCCACTGAAACTATCTTAGCTAGACCAGCTAGTAGCTATGCACTGAACATGCCTAGATACCTACCACCATTAAAATGGAATGGCTCAAGATAGCTGGTGAATAAATCGCATACGACCATCGTGGCGAGGTGGTGACGCCACTGGTATTTGATACTACCACGGATTATCTGACCTAGGGATCTCGGAAGGGTCCAACACCCGGCCCCAATCTTGCTCAAACCCTGTGTCGACATCCGAAGTTGTCTCCCATAAGATATCGTCTACCCCGTCTGTTGTGCCATCTTCCCGCTCTTCCAGGCCATACTTCTCCACCTCATCAGGGTCCATATCTTCAAGAAGCTGCCAAATGCGGCGCCGATTAGTGAAGCCAGGAGGTACATCCAGCCCTACCTCGCCGTAGTTCCATGCCCTGATGTCGCTGTCCTCGGGACAGGTAGGGGGTTGAACGCGCGCCATGACCTGCCGGAAGAGCCTCTCCCAATCCCACTCCTTGCCATCTTTGTCTTGGAACTCTGACACAAGACTTTTGTCGAGATCCCAGAGAAATGGGATTCGAACAAAGAGTTGTTTCCAGTATGACTGCGGTAGCAAACGAGTGCAGTCCAGACCAATAGTTCCCTCCAGTAGGAGTGATATGATCCTATCCTGGAGCTCTTGGGGCAGGTTATCCAGGCTCGCCTGCAGGCTGCAGGGACGAGCTGTGTGAGGCTCAACGAGCTGCAGGTTTGATAGCAGACGACTGGTGAGATCTGGAATAACTAAGGGATCATCTAGCCACTAGAGATGGGTTAGATGAATCAAATGAAAAGCTGGGGTTGTTCTGCTCACCCAGTTGTAATAGGATCCTGGATGGTAGTCAGGAATATAGTAACTGCCCCAGCTCCTGCGCGCTTCATCTGGTCTCTTCGGGAGCGGAATGAGGGGAAGCCAATGAAAGAAGCTAGGGCCTGTCCGAACCCTTATTGTTACTTCGCATCGTCGATCAAGAGTGACCCAAAGATCTCGAAGGGATTTCAGCTGCGAAGTGGGCGATGTCTTCATCACCAAAGAGGCCATCGTCAGACAGGCCTCGTGTACACCTAGGCACCAATGAAGGCCAGACGGGCCATCAGGAAATAGATCTTCAGACTGGAATTCCCTTTGCAGGTGAATCTTCTGGCCGTTGTGATATAGCCTTAAACGTCCCATGGCGCCGTCACATGGGCTGGCAGCATGCTCTGTTACCTGCTTGCTGAGGGGATCATCTTGTTGTCGTCTGCAGTATTGCTCATGAGGACCTAGGAGTGCGACAATGGTCTTTTTCCATAGTGAAGGCTCCCAAGCGATGGGACCAGACTCGTAACGAGGCCTGCCGTGCATTTGGTAGCCGCATATTGAGCAGTGGGGGAACTCGTCCGCGCAGCCCATGTTGCGATGGTGGTGTACGATAGAAGCGGAGGTTTAACAAGAAGGAAGCAAACACTGCCCTGTTGCCTGCGCCTCGTCAGTGCCTTGTCTTCGCCTCGTTTGCGGGCCGAAGCGGGTGGGTCGGTAGTTGTTCCGATCGACGTTTTTTTCGGAAGAAACATCCCGTAGGAGTTGGTAAGCTCGTATCTGCGGTTTTGAAACACGTTAATGTGCGTGCTGTGCCTTGCCCCGTGCCTTACATGAGATTGCATGCTGCCCTTGCGGGCCGTTTCATTTGCACGCCCACTCGGACTGGACGATGAAATGGAAGTCCCTTCAATCTCTCAGTGAGAGGCGTAGAAGCCTGTGCCCCGTAGAAAGCCGCTAGAGCGTGCCTTAGTTGCTATGCATGGACTGTTTGCTAACGGGGCACTTAGTGCATTAGGTTTGTGTGAAACAAACGATGGATTGCAGCGACCTGGACGTTCCATCAGTGCTCGCTTCCAGACCACCAATGATTGTAGTTATGTCAAGGGTGGCCTGTCATCCATTTCACCTCATGAGCCTTGCTCATGCAATGGAACCATAATGTGAATTGGATCATCATGTGCTAGATTAGACAGGAACATTCTGTGCGCCCCGAGTTGTCGGCCACGACAGGCGGCACTGATCGTTGCTCGACAACTGCGCTGCGGATCGGGGCTCATCTGTGTGCAAGGAAATGCCCGCATCCTATTTTCAGCTCTCCAGGATGAGTGAGCTCAAGAAAATTCTCCAGATTTTTTTGCTGCAAGGGAACTTGATCAAGATGAATTGCAAGGGTCGTAGGAGGATGTATAAGGACTGAATGTCCTGGCACCTCTCTTCTCCATGCTATCCCGCCTCACATTCGTTTCTTTGGTCTTCAGACATTCGTTAATCCCACTGTATTCATTCTTTTCTCTCCTATTCTCGTTATGAGAATTCTTCTTTTGCTCTGGGCCTCAGGTGCCCTGGGCGGGCCTTGTAGGCCGTCTAACCCACACACAACTGGCTCTTCACCCACTCCTTATCAGTCAGCTTCGACTGATACCGACTCCCAATCTGCATCTGGTTCCACGAACAGTTTGTCTGCTAGTGGCTCTCAAGAAGGCACCTCTGCTGGCACTCTTTCATCGTGGGTCACCAGCAGTGTCAGCGGGACTATTCCTGGCCAGCCCGGCAACACCAACACCATCCCTGGTCAGTCTGGCAATACCGACACTGAGACTGATCAGCCAAGCAATACCAGCACCAACACCAATACTATCCCTGGACCTGATGACTCCAACACCGTGCCTGACCCGACTGGAACTGCCACTTCTGGCCAGTCTGGCAGCATTGAGACGGAGACTGGTACTGCCTCTATCCCTTCCGGAGTCATTTCCGAGACCACCATTCCCGGAACAGAGACTGGCTCTACGCAGCCTGGAAACACTGAGACGACTCTTACTGGAACTGAGACTGGTCCTTCTGGTACCGAAACTGGTACAGTGACCGGCCCCGCCGGTACTCAAACTGGTACCGAGACTGGATCAGCTGGGACTCAGACGGAGCCTGGGACACAAGGCACTGAGACGGGGCCCTCGACAGTTGATGGCACCGAAACCAACTCTGCTGGAACGCAGAAAGGCTCGCCAAACACCGAAACTGGCTCTGTCGGAATCGAGACCGACTCTACGGGTACTGAGACTGGCCCTACTCACTCCGACAACACCGAGACGGGAGTCACCACTGATACCGGCGCTTCCAACACCGAGACCGGCATTTCTGTCACTGAGAGCAACCCTACCCAACCCAGTGGTACTGAGACTGGTCCTTCGGCCCCTACTGGCACCGAAACAGACTCTATCGGCACTCAGAGCGACTCAACTGGCACGGAAACTGGCTCTTCAGGTACTGAGACTGGCCCTACCCAGCCTGTCGATACCGAGACTGCTTCTTCTAGCACGGAAGGCAGTCTCACTGAGCCTACAGGCATTGAGACGGGATCTGCTACCGAAACTGGTCCTTCTGGTGCTGAGACCAGCTCTGCCGGAACTGAAGGCGGTGTTACTCAACCTGGTACAACAGAGACGGAAGCCACTGAGTCAGCTTCTTCTGGAACTGAGACCGCTCCAACTCAGCCTGGCAACACCGATACGGCTTCTTCTGGCACCGAGACTGGCCCTAATCAGCCCTCGAACACCGAGACGGGAGCCACTGAGACTGAGCCATCTGGTACTGAGACCGGCTCTTCTGCTACTGAGAGCAACCCTACTCAGCCCGGCATTACTGAGGGTGTCACCTCTGAGACGGGGCCTTCTACTGAGACTGGTCCTGCTGGAACCGAGACGGCCTCCTCTGGCACTGAAGCTGAACCTACTCAGCCCGGAGCCACTAAAACGGCAACTTCTGGAAGTGCAAGCGTGACAAGCGATGTCCCGCCTTCCACTACTTCAGCTGGTGTCCCGACAACTCTCCCTCCCACTACAACCACGTCGGGTCAAAGCGAAAGTTACGCCTCCACTGTCACAGTCCCTCCTGAGAACTGGTCGCCTACCTGTGCCTCTGGCCACCCTGAGTGGACCACCAACACCTGGATCACCACTACCTCAGAGGGCTCCACCGAGCAGACTGTTGTTCCCGTCATCGTCGGCTCCAAGGAGTGTGACGACGATGGCTCTGGCCTTATCCTCTTTGGCTTCCCTCCTGTCACTGGCGTCTGGTTCAAGTTCCCAGGCTTCCCCGGCTTCTCATTCCCTTGCATCCAGACATTCATCACTAAGTGCAATGACCCACCAAAGTCCGAGAAAGATGACGACGATGATGATGACGACGACAAATCATCCACCGCTTGCAGCGAAACATCCACCGCCAGTGATTGTCTCGTTGCTTGCACCACATACACAGGACCCGTTGATGCCGAAATTACGCCAGATTGTACCACAACCTGCACCAAGACTCACACTGGCTGCAGTGTGACTGGTGTCACCTCGACCACAACTGAGGCTGAAGGCTGCAGTGCCACTGGTGGAGGTGAAGAATGTGCAGAATGCTCTGACGAACTTCTATACACCATGGACGGAAGCCTAGGCAGGGATGTAGCAGATGAGAATCCGTTCGTTGAGAAGAGATGGTCATCTCCCGAGGCCAACCAAATCAATAAGGACAACAAGTTGGGCAACTGTTACATCCCGGCAAGTGTCCCCATCACGTTCCCCCAGTACCCTGAAGGCAACGACGTCTTCCTGTACGAACAGGCTATCAAGAAGTCAGGCAGCTCACCCCTGAGACTCATCGATAGATGGTACTTCTGGGAGCGAAGAAAAGACAATCGCGGTTGCTATCTGACTGTCAATGGACCTAAACCGTCCAACCAGTACTTTGGTGGAAAGCCGCTCCCCGCCCCAGATGCCGCCAATTACAAGGAGAAGGCGCCGTCGATTGATCATATCTTCGAGAAGAGCTTCCTAAAGGACTTTTGGTGGTCCATCACCCCCAGCAATGGGCGAGGTCAGAGCATCCGTGGCACCAAGCCCAGCCAGCCCGCCCAACAGATTAGCTGCGACGACTTGATCTACTATGGCAGTGCCATGTCATCGCCCTTCGGATCCCAGCCAAACAACGCGCAAGGCATGGAGTTCGTCAAAGACGTCTTTAACACCTATCCCGGAGCCAAGAAGAACCCTGGCGGCCAGGAGCACCAGCAGATCCAACCCCTTGATGCCCACTTCCTCGACGACTTCATCGGTGTGGATGCATGGACGAATGAAGCCAAGGCAAGTCAATTTGACGGTACGAGAGTGAGACTTTGCTAACACTGCCTCACAGGGATTCGCCACCACACCACAGAACATTCGAAAGAAGGTACGAGAGTGTGTGAACAAGGTGATCAACTGGCAGACACTCAGTCTGGCGCAAATGGAGGGGGAAGTCAACAAACAAATCGAGATCATCGACAAACTTTTCGTTGGGGTCCAGCTGGCCAACCAACCTCATTCTCACGATGCCATGATCCGGCAGAATCTGCGTGTCTACAAGGCGCTGTAAGTATTCCGACATTGGAGCATCTCAACAAAAGCTAACAGTGTTACTATAAAGCCTGGATATGGACAAGAATGCCCGGGATTGTCTTCAGGATCCTGCAGTCGTCGACAACAAGTGGTCGTTTGCAGAACGATACAAGACCTTCATGGAGAACCGATTCACCGGCACCGAGACCCATTCCATCAACCAGGCGATTGCACAAGCCTTCGCTGCCATGCCAGGTAGAATTCAGCAGGATCTCAACGATTGCAAGACGGCCATGCAGAACAAGATCAATGGTAATACCCAATGGAACGCGCAACAGAAGGCGACTCAGCAAGGGATCTGGAAGCAGAAGTGGCTCAACTTGAACTCACGCTATACAACTTTGGTTGCACGGGCAGCAGGGCAGGGCACTACCACCATCAACGTCGCATGGGACTGGGACATTGGCAACATTCCCAAGAAGCGTGATGAAGTTGAGGAGGGACCGTCCTGCAAGGTCGCGTCGACTACTACGGAGAGTGCCACTACTCTGTCGACTGTTGTTTCCAGGTCCGAGACAGAGTCTGACCCTACCTCGACTGGACAGCCCCTCACCAGATGCGATAATGATGACGAGTGTAAGGACTGGAACTGTGATGAGGGGAAAACCGCCACTTGTGCCACCGTGGTTCTCCTCCCTGGCTTCAAGATCTGCCAATGTGAGGGTGATGATCCCTCCTCGACAACCAGCAGCGCTCCTGAGCCCACAAACACTGGTGAGGGCAAGGGATGCTTGAGCAACAACGAGTGTGAGATGGACTGCGAAGAGGGCAAAGAGCCTACTTGCTTCCACTGGCCTTTCAACCCCGACAGCGCCTTTGGCACCTGCGTATGCCGCCTGATCCCCACAACCACCGAGACGCCAACCCCGACAACAACATCCACGACATCCACATCCACAACTCCTCCAAAAACAGTGACTGTGACGGCTGAGCCTGAACCAACACCAACGGCTTACTGTGATGTCTACGCTGCAGGTCTCTTCTGGTACGTCGAAATTACGAGAATCGATGGCTGGAGCGACGACGAAGGAGCGAAGCTCAAAGACGAAGAGGGCGGCTGCGGTGCAATGACGGGCTGGCACTGGTACGGCGAGACAGAGAAATGGGGCACCAGCGTGGCCTTTAACCTGCCATTCACCATCAAGGCAGGATGCGTGGAGCGAGCCATCGTCTCAGCCGGAGGACCCAAGCTGGAGTGTGACACTCACCCAACCTGGGAGATCACGGATAAGAAGCTCTCCAAGGGCGACACCAAGATGGCCATGGCAGCTCAAATGCTGAAGCCGGATGAGCCCTCCTTCCCAGATCTATACCAGGAGGCCGTGGAAGAGTCGGAGGAGAAGTATGGAACGGTCACGGTCACGGATCTCTACACTCCAGTGGTTTGGAGCCAGCCCACATCCAGTGCCACGCATTAGAGTTGAATTTAATGTATTTAAATAGTCTAAACATATAATAATGTTTTATAACTACATACCAAGCGCCATCGTGACAGTTTCTGCATCTTGAAACAATGGGAGGAGAACGAGAACCGAAATGCTTCACTTGGACTGAGCATCAGGTGGATCTCCCCTCCAAAGATGGGAGGGAAATAACGCAGACTAACAGTACCGGGTGTCCGTTTGTTCTGCGTAGATTTTGTCGAGTAGAGCTTGCTGTCTGGGTACAAAGTGACCCTAGAGGGTGTCATCTGTCTAGCAACACCCAACAATCACATTTAGACAAGAAGCTTTTTGCCATGACCTCTATTTTGTTTTGCAGTGTAGGGCTTTCACACCCCACCGGCATCTCATAGCTTTCCCCCATTCTTATGCACGCATACGGTCTGAAGAGCCGCCTTGAAAATGTCCAAACCCAGATCCAGATCCTTCGCCTCAATCGTCAACGGAGGAACCATGCGAATACAAGGTCCAGCAACGATGACCAAAAGACCGCGATCTCGAGCATTTTGGATCACTTCGGGTATCTTTCCGCTAAACTCTGGCTGCAACTCGATGCCGAGCATCAGGCCATGACCTCGGACATCCTTGATAACCCCTGGCATCTTGGCCTGCAGATCCTTTAGTCCCTTGACGAGATGATCAGACTTGACCTGGACCTGCTTGAGGAAGTCATCCTTCGACACGCGGTCGAGAACGTTGTTCGCGATTCGGCATGCGAGTGGGTTTCCTCCGTAAGTAGTGCCGTGGATTCCAAGACCAATGGTTTCTGCGACCCGTCGTGTCACAATAGTAGCACCAACTGGGAAACCGTTGCCCAATGCCTTGGCAGTGGTGAGGATATCTGGCTCCGCAAAGACCTTGTTGGTCTTGGGGTCTCTCAAAGAAGGATGGGCATGGGCCCAGAGGGACCCCGTCCGGCCGATCCCGCTCTGCACCTCGTCGGCAATCAACAGGGCCTTGGTCTCGTCGCAACGTTTCCGCAGAGCAGTCATGAACTCTGCCTTTGCGGGGTAGATGCCTCCCTCTCCCTGCAATGGCTCAACGATGACAGCACAAGTCTTGTCAGTGATGAGAGAGTCGAGTCCCTCAACCGAGTTGAAGGTGCCGTGCTTGAAGCCAGGGACCAGAGGCGCAAACGGCTCGCGATACTTGGGGTTGTAGGTGGCCGACAAGGATCCAAACGAGCGACCGTGGAAGGCATTGGCAAAGGCCACGACCTCGAATTTGTTGCCAGAAGGATCGATCTTCTTGGCAAAATTGCGGGCAAACTTCAAGGCTGCTTCGTTGGCTTCTGTTCCTGAACTTGCCAAAAACACTTGGTGCGCATCTGACATGGTACCGGAAGCTTTCGTCTTGGAAACGAGGTTCCTAGCCAATACATCTGCCCATTCGTTCTCAAACAGCATCGAGGCATGCATGAGCTTGCCGGCCTGAAGTCAGAGACCCGGTTAGTACTGAAGCCCTCACGGGGCGGAGCGACTTGCCTGGTCGGTGATGATCTTGGTGATTTCGGGATCAGAGTGACCCAACGACACGACAGCGATGCCAGAGGTAAAGTCCAGATACTTTTTGTTGTTGGAAGCGGTGACATATGACCCCTCGCCCTTTGTGAGCATCAAGCTCGGGCGGGGGTATGTAGGAAGTATACCTGACCCCGAATCAGGTTTCTGGGCCTGAGCATCGCCTGGGAGAGTTGCCTAGGTGAAGGTGAGTAAAGACAAGGTTGATATACACTCGGGTCCTACCATTTTGGAATAGAATGACGGTATTATTGGGTTGTAAGGAATAAGCACAAGGTTTGTGAGAAAGACTGTCTCTTGAAGCCTTTTGTACCGTCACCACTGGCGGCGCCGGAACCGATGCGAGACTGGGAACCGACACAAAGCGTAACAAACACCGTTCAAACTTCTCCACAATTCAAGCCGCCAAGGTGTTCCTGATCAACAACGAGGTATCACGGGACTCATCAGATTGATGGGGTTGGGGGACGCTAGACCTAGGATAGTTGGTTCAACATCTGCCGGCCAGTAATCCTGCGTCATCAAAGCGGGGAAGTTGTAGATATTCGGTGCCGGTCGGTTCCTGGCCGGCTCCGAGAATTGATGATAGGAATGGCGAGTTGGTCAGATGGAACTCAGCGATATGGGATCAATTGTCTGGGTAGATAACCAGCTGGGGCAGTCATGAAGATGCAATGTGTTCCAAAGTGAACAGGCATTCATTGAGACAGATGGCTTGTAGCTGTAGTGCCACTTGTTCTGGTCATCAATGATGTCTCCACAAGACGGCTTGGCCACAATGATAAAGAATACAGTTAGAGCACCGTCATGTTTGAGAAGGATAATAAAAATCCCCATACATTGGGATACTAGATATCTATGTCGTCCTACTGAGATGCAAGCAATGGCCGGAGTGCGTCGATCAACTCTGTAGTGCCATACCGAACGGTGTCAGAATTAGGCTCGACGTCGACAAGGCCACCCTCATTTTGGGCATCATTGGCCTTGATCGAGAGTTCAGCAAGAGTCACACTCATGACTCTCTCAAAAGCGTCCTTCCATTGTGAACGAGGCACAGCCTCCACCTTAAATGTCCGACCCAACAGCTTGCCCAATGCCATCGCCACATCTTTGGCGCTGTACCGGCATGGGCCCTCAGCATGCACAACCTCCACGTCCTTGTCGCTAGGGGGTTGCAACAAGATATCAGCGGCTATCAAGCCTAGATCAGGTGCTGAGATCGTGGGAAACAGCATATCGACCGGGTCGTGAAAGCTCAATAGAGTGCCAGACTCTATCGCCGCTGGAATAGCGTGTCCCCATCCTTGCATATGCTCAGCCGACCGCAGAAATACCTTCTGACAGTCAAGTTGGCGAAGTCGCTCCTCGAAGTTACGGCACATGGTAGGCATCCCGATATCATGAACGATGTGAGCCCCGTAGTCAGAAATCGCCAGCACGCGCTTTGGGCGGGCCTCTTCGAGCGCGGCAGCCAGACTCTCGATCGCTCTTCGCATTTCCTCGGCTGTGTCCTCGGCTTGTGGAGATGGGGGAAGGATGATTTGGACGATGTCTGCATCGCCGATTGCCTTTGCGAGGGCTAGAGAATCCTGCAGGTCGGCCACAGCAATCTCGCAGCCGAGTTCACGCAGTGGCGCCGCCTTTGACACATCGCGAAGAATCGCTCTAACAGGCACACCAGCCTTGCGCAATGCTGATGATGTTGCGAAGCCGACTTTGCCAGCCGCTCCGAGGATTGCATACATGTCGAGTTTTTGAGTTGGGATAAGCAATATGTCCAGGAGAGTGAATGATATTGATCATCTTTCCTAGCAAAAGGGTTATGAGACGAACAGATGTGATTTTAAATAATGCATAAGAAACCAGGGAAAGGATAAAGAAGTTATTATTAATTGCAACGTTCGGAGTTGGTAGTGACGCATACCAATAAACCCATAGATCTGCAAATCTCCAAAGCCGTACACCTGTAAATCCGAAGGTTTGTGAGCTCCGCAAATCCGCAACGTCAAATCCAACTCCGTAAACCCGATGTCTATATTTAGCATCAATGTTCTACTTTACGATTTGCTCGCCAACACTGTGTGTTTTGTCAAGGCGAGCTCCTGATATAGATCTAAACCTAGGATTAATACTTCAGCTAGGGTTAGTCTATAAGTAGTTTCACTTTAGAGAACAGTTGTCAAGAAACAGGGCCGAGGGCTTGATGATGTATATGTCAACGGTGAGGCTAGCTCTACGCACACGGCTGTGACAACGAATTGATCAACGCCCAAACATTGATCACTTATTTACTTGGAGCAGTAAACCAGTTCAGCCCTAACTTAATGTAATAATAGATTGTTCGTCAATGCGCGTAAATGTGGATTATTATTTTCCCTGCTGATCAGCCTTGGCTTAACAACATTCCCCGCAGTCATCTTCAGACCCATCACACCTCATCATACATTGAACCTACTGAGGATAAGCTTCCTCTTCTTCATTAACCATGTCATACTTGGAAGCTATAGACTCTGATGTTTTGACATATACCGCTAGCAGCCTCGACGCTTTGAAGGGGGCCCGATTTCCACCACGGAGTCAGGCAACATGGGCACTGCTAGCAGAATGGAATCTTTGCTCACGATGTCGCAAGCTGCTGTTCAAGCTGGAACCAAGTGGTTACATCGAAGAATTTCCTGACGACATCCGAGAACGCAGAGATAAAGGTTGCAGATTCTGCGGTGTGCTGTGTGAGGCCGCAGTTTGGGCGGGAATCTGGCCCGATGTCCAATCTGGAGACGAAAGGTATGTTATCTCGCCTTTCGTGACAATTGCTCATTCAAGCTTAGTGAGGAAACTGTCGAGCTTGAACTTGTGAGCCGATCCTCTATCGAGATGATCTCGATGGCCGATGTCAAACCCGAACTCGGCTGTGTGATATCTATCGCGGATGGTACGTACGCGTCTAGGCTACCGTGCCATTTGTAGCCTTGACATCATAAATCCTTTCGCTAACTCATATGTTGATAGCAGAACCTATTCCACAGCCCATTGATGGAACCACTCAGGCCAACCTATCAGGCGAAGACGTCTCCTATATCAGGAACCAGCTCAACAACTGCCTCTTCAATCCAGCGCATGATTGCGAGCCCCTAGCACTAGATGACGAGGCTCAGTGGCCGGCCCGGGTCTTGCAGATCCGCGATCAATCTGTAATCCTCCTCGACTTCGACACTGATGTCATGCCGGGGAAATTTGCCGCCCTCAGCTACTGCTGGGGCAGCGCGTCCGAGTTGCAGTCAAACCCACCATACAAGGCAACAGCGTCCACCATCCAAGCCCTTCGTTCCGGTATTGATACTTCAGAGCTACCTATTACCATCCAGCAAGTCATATGGGTGTGCAAGGAACTAGAAATTGGATATATCTGGATCGATTCGCTCTGCATCATTCAGGACTCATTGCAGGACTGGCAAGTTGAGGCCACTAAAATGGCCACGGTATACTCCATGTCCAAAGTAACCATCATCGCCGCCTCATCGACATCTTGTCACAGTGGGTTCCTCGGCGTTGAGAGGCGTCATGATCGGCTTCGGACATCACTCGGCTTACCTTTCCAACTAACTGTCAGCTCCGTTTGTACATCTGGATTTCATAAGCACAAGTCGGTGGGCCACCCTCATGACCCCCTCGATACCCGTGGGTGGACATTCCAAGAGGAAGTCCTCTCATCCAGATATATCAAGTTTACAAAGGATGATATTCAGTGGAAGTGCAATGCGGGGTCCGCGTGCATATGCGGTCGGCAGCCTAGCAAGGCCTATCGTGGTCTTTGGCAGGTTTCGAGTCCTACAAGTCTTGACGAACGATCTTGGGAGAGCTTGGTTGAGGAGTTCTCCCACAGGCTCTTCACCAAAGACACAGACAAGTTGGTTTCACTATCCAGTTTGGCAAGGAAAATGGCCCCCAGGTTCCCCGCGCTCGACGGACAGACACCATATGTTGCTGGACTCTGGCGGCGCACTCTTGTGCAACAGTTGAAATGGTATGCAGCTGGTGAACTGGGTCGGTACTCTGACCACTATGTCGCACCAAGCTTCTCCTGGGCTTCGCTCAGCTTCTACAGAAGGGGAGTGGAGTTTTCGCTACCTCTAACGCACATTCTTTGTGAGGCCGTAGATGCGAGTACCACGCCTGTGTATCAGGGAAATCAGTTTGGAGCTGTCTCTCGAGGAACCATAGCCCTACACGGCCCGCACATATACTACACTATTCGATTTCAGGAGGGAAAACCCAAGATGTTTATCAGGCAGGAGATAACACCAGCGCTAGAGGTGAAACACATCATACTTGACTGCCCGCTGCGCGAACGCCTCGTCAATGATGGCCACATCACGCTACAGAGGTCAACGGGAGCGACGCAACAAGAAGATGGAGAGTTTTCCATCAGCGTTCTTATCTTGGGAAAATCTGGGCAGCGGCCATTTGGAAGCTTGTACTGCTTGATTCTTGGATACGGGGAAAATGGAGAGCACCAGCGGCTTGGTCAGGTTCTATTGGGATATGCGGATAGGGAGTCCAAATTTTCGGCCGAGCATTTCAAGCCCTTGAGAAAAGAAGTTGTTCTAGTTTAATATCCAAGGCCGACTAGATCATTGCTTAAGTCAATTCCGCCCGTTATGAAGGTTTCTTTTCTTTTCTTTTTTCCCCGGATCAGCCATCTCATATTTCATGACAGACCGTAGTCACAAATGAGTTCAAGATGGTTATTTAATAAGTTCATGATGAGTTAATAATGAGTTAGTGACAAGAAAGAAAGTATCTCATGTCAGCCAAATCCTTCCCCATCCCTAGATGATATCCTTGGCACTCGCGGAACTCGCCAATGCTCCGCGACCCGACTCTGGGATGGTTGAGGACCCCGCTTCTTGGCTCGACGATGCAAACTTGGCAAGACAACAATGGGTAGCGATTTGTTGCGGATAATGCAGAGTATATTGTAAAGACACTCTGACCCTGGGATCAGAGGTCGAGACTATACCATCGCTTTGCATAATCGTATGTAGTTCATCAACTCAAACTTGTCAATCTGCCCCCGAGATCCTCTTGACCAGGGTAAAGCCTCCTCGGACTTCTATTGTTCCTGCATCCCTGCAGCCACTTCACTACCCCGCTCACACTCTGTCCTCAATAAATCGCTCGTAATTACCAGGACAACGTCGACATCATTTACTCCAGTCTGCTCCATACCTGTTGGCTCCCTACTCCAGCCGCTGATCCATCTACCGCCCTCCCAACATGTGTCAAGATACACCCGCGGATTCCCCACCCGGTGGCATCCTCCCTCCCCAGCACTGGGCACAACAGGTTGTCTCACCGCCCCAAGCCACAATGTCTCGAGCCTTGCTTATGGTTGCAACAGGGACAAGACGACACCGACGCCGATTCTGCTCTTGGTGATGGCGCTGAATCGTCAACTGCTTCCATCAGCTCCAGTATCCTCCAATATAGAACTATTCATGGGCGATCTTACCACAGTGAGCAGGGCAACGCCCAGTATTGGTGCGTTCTCGCATGCCGTTTCTTGTTCAGTAATGTCTCATGACATGATGCTAGGGGTGCAAATGACGAAACTCAGAATGAGGTGATGGACATCAAGTATGCCTACCAGTACTGTCACCTGGATGATGTTTGCTAAGACCCTCTAAGCCATCACACTCTGACTCTCGGCATTGGAGAAAAGCTTCATTTGGCGCCACTGGAACAAGAGAACCTCGAGGTAGGCGGTTTCTGAATGATGCGTCAGTTCGTTGGCTAACTCCTCAGTTTGTTGTCGATATTGGCACTGGAACAGGTAAAAAATCCCCAATTATCAGTCCTGATGTACTCAATACTGACTTGAATCAACAACACAGGCATCTGGGCCATGTATGTTATGACTAAAACGAATGCGCTGCGGAAACTCGCCAGCTAACCCTCGCAGTGACTTTGCCGACGAGTATCCCAACGCACGTGTTGTAGGAACAGATCTGTCTCCCATCCAGCCAGGCTGGGTTCCTCCGAACCTACAATTGTTCGTGTCACCCATGCTCAATCCCGTAATCGGCTCAAGACTAATCATATGATAGTGAGATTGAAGACTGCACCCGCGAGTGGACATTTAAGCCCGACTCGATTGATTATATCCACATCAGGTGGCTTGTTGGCAGCATCAAAGACTGGGGTGCTCTTTTCAGTGAAGCCTTTCGCTGCTGTAAGCCTGGCGGTTGGGTCGAGAGCTACGAGACTTCCTCTGCGATCACGAGTGATGACGGAACGGTCAAGGATGATTCTGCAATGGGACAATGGGGCAAGTTCTTTGTCGAAGGAGGCAAAAAGCTTGGTGCGACCTTTACGGTCGTGGAAGATGATACCCAGAAGAAGGAGATGGAAAAGGCTGGATTCGTTGACATCCACGAATTTGAATTCAAGGTAAGTCTTTCCCCCAAACGGCCTTTCTCTCCAAGAAGGCTCTCTACGGTGTTGAAGGTAGGGCTCATAACATTTATTAGTGCCCTGTCGGTGGATGGCCAAAGGATCCCAGGCTCAAGGAGATGGGACGGTTCACTCAGTATGGGCTCGAGACTGACACTGAAGGCTTCGTTCTCTTCATGGCTCACACTCTGGGCTGGAGCAAGGAGGAAATTCAAGTATACATCTCCCATCTCCGCCGCGAGATGCGTGCAGGCAAGTCGCATGCGTTCTACCGCCAAAAGGTGGTCTGGGGTCGGAAGCCATCCGAGAAGGAGGCTCCCAAGTCGAGTGATTAAAGGGTTGACTATGATCATGAGGAAGAGGTGGATCACGAATTGATGAATCATATGACAAGTGTATTTACTTCGCTTCCACGTAGCTATTTAACCGTATTCATTTGTCTCCATTCACTTATTCAATCGGTGGAAAGCAGACCTCGTCGTTTCAGTTGTTGGCATCGTTGGGGTGTGCCTTGGAATACTCGGGTCTTGGTGGAGAAGGACAGACGGCGTGCTTGGGAACAAGGACACGAGGGTGAGGCAACATTAATGATGCATCAAAGAAAGTTGTCCTCCTGACGCAATATTCGGGAATTACTAATTACTTCAAAAAATATTAAATAAAAATAAAAATAAAAAAAAAAGAAGAGGAGGAGGAAAATTGCGTGCTTCTTCGAGGTAAACACTCGTGTCTGAGGGAGAAGGCCCGTCGACCATGCACCAGCGCAACTCCGAATTCAGGGCAGAAGCCTGTGAACGTAACAGAAGGCAATTTTCAGAGCAGAAGAAGAGAGTAACAGAAGAGTGATGCTGTGAAGAAGGAAGGATTAAAAAAAAAAGTTCTCAGTCCGAAGGAGGCCAAAGGAACAGATGCGCGTAATGGAGGACGCGAGACAGCAGTACGCAGGCCACCCAGCCCTTGAGTGCTTCACCAGTTCCAGTTGCTGGGCACCGCTGCCAAGGAGCGGCTGGCCTACCAGAGCGGAGTTCGCCGCGAGGTACCTCTGCTCCTGCCAGGGGTCTCAGTTTGTGGCCAGCTACACTGTGTCTAACCTCGTTAGCTCTAGTCATTGCCAGGTGTCGATCTTGGCGCGCAGGCTGGCAGTGGTTGGCCAGAGCAACACTAACAACTGCCAGCGACAAGGGGCGCCATCAAGTGGAGCTTGCTACTGGTGCCTCATTGGGCCTGGGGCGACTCTCCTGCTCTTGAACAGAGCACTCGTGAGGCCGAAGCCTGTGAGGGCGATGGCTCGCGGAGAGTGGTGCTTGGTAAGAGTAAGGTCTCTCTGGGGGAAAACTGGTTATATTCATAGCCATTAGATCAAGATTCCCGTATGTGGTACCTCCCAAGAGCAATATTTCCAAGAAAGAATAATCGTGCAAGCTACGTGATTCGATCCATAAAACAAGACTAGTATAGGCTTCGAAATTTACCAAGTGAGTGACCACCAGCGGCAGAGAATTCAATCATACAGGTGCCTCTAGAGAGAGAAAGGCACAAAAAGTACAATGAACAGCTTTAATACCTGCTAGACCTATCGTCTAGCTGCTTAAAAGATTTTACTACATGTCTTCGAGAAGTGTCCAGGGTAGCGGGCAAACACGAAGGTGATAAGAAGGCCGATAAGATAAGAGCGTACCTGTGAAGATAAGGTCTGGCTTGATAAGATTAGATCGCATCGGTCTGATAAGCTTGATAGCACGCCTGAGCGACTATCTACAACCCTTGCTAAGATTCTAGGCTTGCGTGACTTGAGCATGCTTCAAAGAAATGTTTATGTAATTTAGCCTTGCATTGGCTTCCAGTCTTCGGCAGCTTACTTGGTCTCTCTATGGTTGGTTACCAAAGACAACAGAGCCATGATCCACGCAACGCCAAGCTGTCTGATACGGGTGATATGGCATATTTGTCACCTTTGTCAGATTTGCCATCTATTCACGGCCAAGTATAACATGCCGTGTTCAAGATCTAACCGGACGTCAGGCAGACATCTTGAGCCGCTTTAGTGACGTCAACACCTGCGGAAGTAACCTTTGCTGAAGTTTGATGGGAGAATTATGCCATTACGAGGCTTCGCTGCTTTAATGAGGCGCTTCAACTCTATCTTATAAAAACTCTTTTGCTTTTTCTTCTCGTCATGACTCATTTCCCATCCATATTCACATTAAAAGGGCTATACTACTTCTGAAAAGGTGCGGGGCTCGATTCTTTGTCCTCAATCCTCTCTTCTCATATATCCAAGACTCTACTCACGGGCAACACAATGGCGAGCGTCCTCTGTTTTCCACCCGAACTTTGGGTTATGCTCATGAAATTTTGCGATTCGCCGATCGATCTCAACAGCCTCGTTAATGCCTCCCCCGATGCTTCACGGCGCTTCTTTGCCGACAAACGATCCATACTGAAGTCACACATCAAGGCAATCCGTGCCACTTTCGGTTCGATTCCTGCTGCAGCTCTCTTGCCAGCTCGACTCCGTCATGCCAGACGGAAAGAGGGACTTGACACTTTGGCAAGGGAAGAAGCGGAAAAAAAGGTAAGGTCAATCGCCATCTTCTACCTTACTCGCTCTGAGACCGATACAGAACAATTTCTCATGAATAAACTCGGGCACCTTTACGCGCTTTCAACAATCATCACTGAAGCCGAGTGGATCACGTCTCAATACGCGCCACAAGCTTGGAACTACTACAAACACATGAATCGAGAAGATTTGCCTCCCCTCTACGTCGACCCGGCTTCTCTAAGCAATGGCATGGAGCTGTCCTTGAGAGAGAAGCAAAAATTCTCTCGTGCCGTGTTTCGGTTCGAGAGCTATTGCCAGGCGTTCTTCCGTGGCGAGGAGATGTTGTTCAAAGGCGACACAGACTCTCGTCGGGTCTGTTTTGAGGAAGAAGCTGGCATTCCGGAAGACACGAACATTGTGAACACCTTCTACTCGATCGTATACTACGTTTTTGATCAGCATTGGTCACTCCTAGGCAACGTCATTGAGTATCTCGGTGCAGCAGCGACGCCTCCACCAAACGGCATTGAAGCCGCCGAGGCGGATGACCTCGAACACAGACCTGAGTTCAAGGACCGCAACCGGGTACTGAGGCAGCTTCATTTATGTCGGTTTCGATATCGAACTCAGCTTGAAATGCATAAACTTGTTCATTATCTCCTATCTCAAGGCCTGAGCACTCTTTTCGAGCTGCAGAGGATGAGCATTGAGGAGTTGACAAGCTTCACCCTTGCCACGTTCTACCGCATAAGTCTGAGTCAACATCCGGTAATTCTGATGATCAATGGGGTTGGCCTCCACCGCAAAGGAGTTGTTTGGGGTGACGGATGGATGCCATGGTTGCACATTGACACTGTACCCTATCGGATTGATGGAGGTTGGAAATCCGCAGAGTCTTTTTGGGATCAAAAGCGTGTTGATGAGGGAAAAAAGCACGGATTCATGTACCGCAAGTACTGATAGAAAGCACCACAGCAGAGAAAGAGTCACTACAGTGTTCCTTGATGATGTGCGTGATGCCTGAGACGGCGGGAGCTAGAATAATTGATGATGGTTCCCTGACTTTGGGATACAAAAGCAACATGATCTTCTCAGAGAATACCAACCAAGATCAAAAAGGTTAGGAGAGAGTGGTAAGTCGTTGGCAGTTTTCTGTCGGGCTTGTCGAAGTTAGATACTCGCAAGATCAGGCCTTATCAAACGACAGGCTTTTGCCCAGGATCAAAAGAACATTTTAGTATAGAGAACCAGTATTGAAGAAACATGGTGCTTTTAAGGCGCTAATGTCTAGACTCTAACATACATGAAAGGGAGACCAAGTCCCATCGGAAAACCTAGGACGGACATAGCCGGCCCCGTGAAGCGAGACGCGCTCACGTCTCGGATTCTCCATCAATCCAGACCACAATGTTCCCTGGCGGGTTCACCATTTCCTTGAAGAATTGTCTTATAGCCTCCTCCGTGTATCGCATACTGAAATGCATGAGCACAAATGTCGTCTTGGGCCACTTTCGAATGACTGGTTCCAGATCGCTCCATATTGTGTGCTTGGTCCGAACCGCCTGTGGCTTGTGCTCCTCGTACAAGAAACTGCACTCTGTGATGACCACCGGTATACCCTCTTGTAGCCAAACGGGGTCAGCAGCCAGGGTTGCTGCGGTGGTGTCGCCTAGAAAGGCAAATATGGGAGTTGACCGTGGAGCCGTGATTTCGACGCCGGATTCGCGTAGTGCCTTGAGTTCGGGCCCTTTACGAGAGGTAAATTCTGACTTGAGGCCATGTGTGACCATGGAAAAGACGTAGCCCACACACGGGACTGTGTGGTCGCAGTTGAAGGCTGTGGCAGTCACATTCTTCGTTCTTCTTAGGTTGACGGTATCGCCGTGTTGAACGCCATGTGTAATATGAGTGTTGAGCCATCCATTTCGGTCCGGGTCATTGCTGCCTTCATCACTTGTGTCTGCGAGTTGGTCGGCATCTTCGGCAGTTATCAGTCCACCGAGATTAAGCATCGTTCTGGCGAGGAGAAAGTCGTCGAGTACCTTGACCATCTCGACTGGACAATAGATATCAGGCGGATCCTCGCGTTTGACAAAGGCGGGTGATAGAAGAGTGTGGTCGCTGTGGCCATGGGTGAGAAAAATGTGCTTTGGTCGTGCCTTGTTGACGCAGAGTCCGGCATCGAGAAGAAGATTGAGCTGAGGGATGACGAATGAGGTATGCCACGCTGCTCGAGACTTGCCCGTCAAGACATATTGGCTATGTGGTTTTGGGAACCGCCACTCCAACGTCTCGGAGCGTGTTGATTGCGGAAGCGGAGTCGCAAACGTCAGTTCTGTCATGGTGAAAATCGAGCGTGAGCGATCGAGCCAGGTGGAAGAGGGATGAAGGTTTCGATGACAGCGCGATGCGATCTTCTGAGCAAGGTTGGTGTTGACCATTGGGAGGCAACTATGTGCGTGGGTGAAGTTGTCTTTATAGGCTTATCGCTTATCGCGCGTGTGTGTGGGCTGTGATGCAGGAGCCACTTTCGGCAAGGTGACTCATCAGGCACGGTTGAAAATGACTGGCCACGCCGATAAATGTTAACTCAGCCACTCCCATTGAGCCACATGATTGACTATGAATTACGCCCAGTTTATATTTCGAAGACAGGGTTATTTTTAAACTCAATGTAATTATTATTTACGGCTGAGTTTGCTTGTGCATAGGATTGAGTTGTGTTGTTCCACCATCTTTCGTTGAGCTAATTTTGGACTGTTGACAAGCCTTGTTCTAACAATGACTTTGGGCTCATGCATATTCTAATAACGTGATGGAGGCGACGGTGGACTATTTGGCTGGGAAATTCTCATGGACATTTCAATAACTTCCTAGGATCCTATCTCTGCTAGTTCCATCAACTCATTACAATGGCTGCAGTGACACTATCCTAAATATTGCCCCAGGCAGAGGTCTCTATAGAGATCTTCGGGAGCTATGAGATCCTGACTACGAGAATACCGATAGAGAACATGGGAAAGAACAATGCCATTGAGTGACTCTTAACAGCGAGTCAAGAGAGAAGTCGAGGCAGTTCGGCGCAATTATGGAAGTCGGGGAAGTCGGGGGGGATTGTTTCAACACCCCGCTGGCAAAAACAGTTAAAGCTCCTGGTGACGGCTGGGTACTCATCATTCCATGACATGAGGGACTAACCATAAGCGGTGCATTCGAGCGTGATTGTCACATCACGGCCCTAGGAAATGGCATTCGGGGTCAAATTAGACTCCGCGTTGACTATTTCTATGCGACTGGCTTCTCGGAGACCACACCGAGTAGCGAATCAAGGACCAGCAGCGGTGGGAGGGTTGGACCGAGCTTTGTCATCGCTATCCCAATGTTCCCCCGACACCAGCCGAGAAGTTTAGTGATGCCGTTATGTGCTCGGACCATAAATAGTTACGAGATAAGATAACAAGCGTTGGGAGAAGAACTTATACGAC
Source organism: Fusarium keratoplasticum (assembly GCF_025433545.1). Taxonomy (NCBI): domain Eukaryota; kingdom Fungi; phylum Ascomycota; class Sordariomycetes; order Hypocreales; family Nectriaceae; genus Fusarium; species Fusarium keratoplasticum. Next base: position 366,281 of record NC_070535.1, read on the forward strand.
CCATTCGACATACCTGCGCACACACTTTGATCATTCTTTAACTCAATCGCAAAGCCCCTTTCACCATGACCAAGCCGAGCACCCGGGTTGCCATCTATGGAGCCACCGGCGAGTCTGGCGGGCTTATCATTAATGCCTTGCTTGAGTCGGAAGATGCCCAATTCGTAAGACTCCCGCTCTGTCACTGAACGATTGGCCATCGGCAGCGCTATGGGTGCTGTGATCGAGATGAATACCAAGCTAAGGATGTCAAAAAGGATGTGACGGCCCTAGCTCGGGGGTCAGGCGACAAGCCAGGGTACCAGGCTCTGGCCAGCCGCGGAGTCAAGATTGTCACAGTAGACCTCAATGACGCAGTGGAAGTGATTGCCAAGAGCCTCGACTCCATTGATGTTGTCATTGCTGCAGTTCCTCCGCACGTTCTTGAAGCCCAAATCCCTCTTGCCCGCGCTGCAAAGTTGGCTGGCGTGAAGCGATTTGTCCCTAGTTCTTTCGCCATGGCACTCGCACCTGGTGGTGTCGCAACTGTGCAGGATTCAGTAAGTGTTGCATCTCAATGGTGTTTCGGGCTTCTCTGCGAGCTACTGCTAGCAAGTAGACAGTGCACTGACATGCCCGATGCAATAGAGAGAAAAGGTCTTGGCTGAGATCAAGAGCCTGGACCTACCATACACAGTCATTGAGGTCGGCTGGTGGCATTTTGGCTTCATCCCTAAGCTCCCCTCTGGTCGTACGGATTGGGCCATAGCCCTGCCCGATTTCATCGTCAACATGATTCCAGGTGACGGTAATATGAAGACCTGCCTGGTGGACAATCTAGACGTGGGACGACTTGCCAAGATCATTGTCGACGACAGGACGCTTAACCAAAAGGTCATGGCTAATGGGGATGTCCTGACGTTCAACGAGGCGTTTGACGTGGTTGAGCAATTGACCGGTGAGAAGCCTGAAAGAAAATACGTGAGTCAGATTGGCACCAGAGTGTTGGAGAGATACTAACACAATCTTGACAGTGGTCTGCTGAGCAGCTGGATGCGACTATCAAGCAACTGCAGGCGGCCACTAAAGACGGGGAGGTAGACTATGTAACTCTGGTCGGACGATTCTGGCTTGAGTACTACTACTCATCTTTCATCGACGGAGACAACAGCCCTGAAGGCGTCGAACGCTTGGGTTTTATTTGGGCAAAGGACCTGTATCCTGACTTCAAGCCAACCTCGTTCAAGCAGTTTTTCCAGGACATTCTCGATAAGAAGAGGACTCTGCCGTACGCTGGCAGATCCTGAGCTATAATGAGAGATTTTATTAGTTACTTTATGACCTGTTGTATCCCATGTTATTGCGATTCAAATAGACACCGACCCATTTGATTGTTTACTTGATATGTCTATCCTTCACAGAGGGAGGATTTCAATGTCTAGTGCCCCTTTCGACCTCCTACTCGCACTGGTTTCATCAACAGGCTGCGAACTTCTTGCAAGGGTGTCGGGATGAAAGGGTGTGGGTACTGACGAGGAGGGGCGCAGAGCAGGAAGAGCTTGTGCTGCCCTGCGAGGCCCCCAAGAAGGGCTGCCTGGTTCTGTCCAAGCTGGGCCTGGAAGGCAACCACGTCAGAAGACTGCAAGGTAGCCCCGTATTCATCCAAGGAGGTTGTCCATTTGGCATTGTCCGAATGGTACGTATTGATGGGGCCCTTGGTCACTTCGGTTGTTCCAGATTGCAAGATCTGAACGCCACCGTCATCAACCCGTTGGACCACATAGACCAATATGAACTGCATAGTGAAACCCATGCTGCAGCTATGCATTAGTGAAAACTAATATGTCTCTATTAGGAGGAAGCCTACCTCGAGTGAGAGCTTCAAGTCCCTCCTGAGCTGCATTCCATGCCGACCGTGTTGTTGCCTGTCAGTGTGAAGATCCCACCATGTCCACCGGCGGTGAAACTCAGGGAGGTGCTGGCAGTTGCTCTAGCCCGTATTAGCAAATGTTTCATATATGCTGCGTAAATGGGCGACATATCGTTCTGTTTGAGCTGACGGAATAGGGAACCTAGCCATGCTCCAGTGCGTCTCATACACTAGAATTTGGCAATCTGTTCCATTCTACGCACCGTCTGATGCCAACAACATGGATGTACCAAGCTTCACCCTACGATTCAAGGCTCTCTCGGACGATCCAACTCAGCCCGTGCAGAACTGCCAATTGCACATCGTGAGTTCCGATGTGGTTGAAGTCTTTGCCAACTGCGCCTCCGCGACCATTGACACTGAAGGCAAGTGGTACCAAGCGGACGCGTTTGGTGTGGTTAGTGTCATCGTTTCTACTGCAGACATGGCCTCCTTTACCCTCCAAGTGGACCAGTTCCAGGCTGTTGGAGGTACTCCTGTGGCCATCCAGACCAATGTCTTGAACCCCAACGGAAAGCTGAACACCAAGCTTGCCTTCATCCAACATGCAAACGATCTCTTGAATGCCAAAACCCAGACGGGGGGGCGTTGATTGCTCCAGGGGCCGTCAACAGCAGGATGCGGAGCAGGCCGCATCCATGATCAATCAGTTGAACAAAACCCGATCTTCCTTGGTCGGCCAGGCCAACCCTTGAAGAGGATCGACAACAATCCCAAGGTCTACAACCTCAAGGGCAAGAGGCCGACTATTCTCGCCGGCATTGTTGGAGACAACACACCCAGAAAAATAGAGCGTTTCTTGGATAGACTGAGCGAGACCAGCTGGTATGACCCTTGGGGTTTCTTCTCGTGGTGTTACGAGAAGCCCAAACAGGCTACAAGTTGGATCCTTCAGAAAATTGGTACGTGACTCCCGTTACTAGATGTTCTAAATCATAGACTCTGACCCTTGGAACTAGGCAATGCCCTGAGCTTGGTGATAGAAATCGCCGGCACGGTGTACAAGTTCATTCTCGACGGTGTTGAAGTTGGAAAGGCCATGAGCTGGGTGTTTGAGAAGATCACTGTTGGAGTACAGAGGCTGATTGACTTTGTCGGTTTCATCTTCCAGTGGGGAGACATCCTCGACACCTCTGACAGCATCGTGGCCTCTATTAACGCTGGTCTCGGATATGCGCAGGACAAAGTATCAAGTCTGAAGGCAAAGGAGCAGTAGTTTATGAAGATCCTGGAAGACTCTGTGAACAGCCGCCAGGCCCCTGAGAATGTTGCTGCAGGCAGCGAAACAAAAGATCCCCTGGAAACAATCGATATGGATGCGGCCAAGAACAGCGTTGCATATAACTGGGCGTCGTACTAGGTTGCGTATGGAGGCATGGCTCAGAGTGGCAAGATCAACGGCGCAGCGGATCTCATGTCGGCGATGCCAACTCTCGAGGACGGCACTACTCTTCAAGACCTCTGGAATGACTTGCCAACTATCTTTCAGACTCTGTACTACTACATCACCGCCATTGGTGGCGATGTGAGCGACCTGTTCACCCCTACCACTACGTCCACCGACGCATATAACAAACTGAAGCTCGACTTGATCAACGCTGCCGTTGATACGACGCAAAATGTTCTAGATCTCCTCGTCGACGCATTGTCTCTAGTCCTAGCTTAGTTCCAACAACTCTGCAATCAGGCTATCGAGCTCCCCATCTTCACTGCCCTCTGGAAAGCCATCGCCGGCGGCAGGGACTTTGCCGTCTTCAATGCCTTTTCACTGCTCATGGCCATACCTGTGACCTTTGTGTACAAGGTGGTCGATGGCACAGCACTGCCGTCCCTGAAGGGCATGGACAAGACTACTTTCGCAGCCTACGTGAATGGCACCCTAGGCGACGATGACTCGGATTTTGGCATCACCCGCACCCAGATTCAGATCGTTGGGTTCGCTATAGCGGTCACAGCTATCCACCTTGAAGTGGACTTTCAGCTCATCAGCTGGGTGACCAAGAAGATCCAAGGCCTCGCTGCCGTGACCATTGACACTGGTCTGATCTTTGTTGGCGTAGCTATGCTGATCATCGGATGGCCTGTTGCTGGTCAGAAGGACATGGGAATGAGATTCATCGTGAGTTATACTCCTTGCAGTCTTATATTCTATGGCCCCCAGGGCCTAGGCTTTCAGTTTCACGAGTATCATTTGGCATACTGACTTCTGCAAGAGGTCTGGGGACTCGACTGCTCCAACTTAGTCGCTCTTGCAACGACACGATTCGTCTCATGGAAGACGAGCACCCCGCGGTCCGAGACGGCCCCCGCAGTAGCAACTTGGGGCGTAATGACGTCGATACCCTCATACATGATAAAGATCATTGTCAACAACGACTCAGAGCCGAGCGACCTAAGTCTTCTTGCCCGGCACATCGTGGAGGATACATTCGACATGATCAAGGCGTGGCTTGCTAGTGTGGGCGAGGTTGTCGAAGATATCAAAGTCAAAGCCGTTGCCAAGGGCTTGGGGTATGTATGTGTTACTATACAGGTTGTGATGAAGTTTGTAGTCTTTTATATTGCTGCAGAGGATACTCTTGATAGGCCTTTCTTATTGCGTGGATAGCAGAGATGCAGGGCAAGAGGTGGTAGTTCTCAGTGATATAGTCTTCCTCGTTGCTGACGAGGTCACTATTCGACGAAATTTCGAGTAAAATATAAAGGAGTCAAGACTAGTGCATAGATGGACATACTACCCTAAAAACCTCCTCTAGTACTTTTACAAATATGTTATGGTATCCTACGAAAGCGAAGAGCTTTCGAAAAAAACAAAAAAAGGATGAGAAAGTAAATCTATCTACCTAGAAATCGTGAAAGCAAGAATATATACAGAGCATATACTGATACTCTAACAACAGGCATACTAGCCTGCAAATATGAGCTTGGATAATGGCCATAGAGTCCCGCTTTATGACGCCATGTAGTCTCCTAGCTTAAATCTTTCCAAAGCCAGCGTTCTGGGGAACTTTGGCCTGCGCGGTCTTGGCCTGAGTGGCCCGAGCAATGGGCAGACCCTTAAATTCGGACAAGAATCCAGTGTCCTTACGGTTGAAGGCACCTGAACCAGAGAAGATGTTGCCTTGGCAGACGCGACCGAGGTACGGCTTGGTAGCCTCTGCAGCGGCGGTGTCGGGGCAGCTGTTCAGTTGGCCCTTGAAGTCGGGCGTGACGACTTGCTGAACGTTCAGGAACACGTTGCCCTCAAACAGACCCTTGCCAGCTGTGTCTCCCTCGATGGCATGACCCTTGATGTCAGACCAGACGTTGTTGACCGCGTGGAGGAAGGTAGTGGCAGAGAGAGCCGGTCCACGTCCGGCTGTGTGGATAATGTAGTTGTCTGGATGTATGAGCAGGCACTCATGAATAGGTACTAGAAGGGAAACTCACTCTGGAGGGTAATTTGATCGCCCTGGCCAACCATTTCAAAGGTCCAATAGTGGTAACCAGTGCATCCGGCTGACCACGAAGTGCGGCCGTCGATGAAGTTGTTTGACAGAGTGATACCGGTGCTCTTGTCACGGCCAAAGACGTAGTGTTGACGTCCGAGAAGCGATGTCTGACAAGATTAGCAACTATCCCACCGTTAATTGAAAGGTTAGACTTACAGTGCAATGATCGATCCAGATCTTGCTGGCGGCATTGAAGATAAATGCATCACCGCCCCAGACGTATTGCGGGTTAAGGGTAGTCACATCTGAAGTGTGGTTAGCCGAGCGTCTGTTCTGTCGTCTTGTCCGCGCGTTCTGACTTACGGATGTTCTGAACGATAACGTTCTTCACGTTGGCGAAGCGCAGTCCCTTGCCCTTGATAATACCCTTGTTACCAACTCCAATAATGGTCTTGTCCGAAGCGACATTGATACCAGCTGTCCCAGCCTTGTCGTAGGTAACCTGGGCGGCAGGCCAAGTGCCACAAAAGTTGGCGGTGTTGATGGCCAGTTGACAGCCCTTTCCGGTTCCCCATGGAGCGCAACCCGTCGCACGCACCGTACCCTCGGAGCCAGTGAAGTCGTAAGTCCTGTCGAGAACGATGACACGAGGCGACTTGTCGGTCAAGTAAGTGACAAGCTCCTGGATGTTCCTCGGGGTGACGGGCGTTGCTGAGCCGCCTCCAGTAACACCTTGAGCAAAACCTTCAGCTGCACCAGAGACCTTCTGTGCAGCAGTGGAGGTCAGAAGTGCGGTAAACGCACTAACGAAAAGACCGAACTTCATCGTAGCAGGAGGAGTAGTTGTGGTAGGATTGTAGACGCGAGGTGGCTTGGCAGATGAATAGTATAGTATATGTCTACCTTAACCCCTATATATATACCCGAATGACAAGATGCAACAACAACAACATGGTAAGTCGGCTATTAACTTGAGCGGCAAGTTCATATAGCCGAATGTGAAAAAGTTAATATACTATTGGTTTCAGGTGGCCGGAAATTCGTAGGTAAGAGTCGAGCCGATTTACCGTGGACATGTTATCCCACCACTGAACATCCGTGAGAAGAGGTCCTTGGGTCACCGCAACTCAAGTCCCAGAACTCATGCCCTTGGGGTGGGCTGAAATCCTACCCTTGGGATGGACTGGCCACTTGGGTGGGATACGCTTGGATGGGGTAAAGCGGGTTTCCTTCAGGATATGGTATTTTCTCAGCATTAGGTTTTAATGCCAGCACATATAGACCACTGTGCTCTTTGTTGTTGTGGCTGATGGCTTCTTTTAGAAGCGTCACCAAGTTCACACAAAAAGGGGGGGAGGCTTCCAATGGGGGGGAAGCCAGTCATGCGAGGGTTATTATTAGCAGGCCAAGGTGGGCTAGCAAATGTGAGCTTGTGGACCACCTCGGCATGAATGTGATTTGTTCCACCCTGGGGAACGATGAACGAGGCTAAACGAAGTCCCAGTATTTGTTAAACGACAACGCCAAGGACAGGCTTAGAAACAGCGGAACGAGATACGCCACTGAAAGGATGCCAACAAACCAACAGCCTCGACCTCCCTTATCGTACGCAGCTTCGCTCCCTCCTTCGGTTCGTAATTCTAATCACGTACGATCTGCCCCGTTGTACTTGAGCTCTTTTGCCCTTTTACTTTCTTCACCTCGTTTATCCTCGCTGCTTTCATCCATCCCTGCTTGACAATGACGACTGGGTCCGAAGCTTCTGCAAACATGTCGGATGGTGAGTTGGCGGCTTCGTTAACACGGCGGTCCGCACGCAAACCACACAGGAAATCTAGAAAGGGATGTCTAGACTGCAGAAGACGTCGAGTCAAGGTGAGTTTGGCTGCACGAGACCGTTATGACATTGGCTAAATGTTTGTTTGTCTTTAGTGTGATGAGGAGCATCCAAGCTGTCGGACATGTGTGCGGAGAAATGTCCACTGCGAGTACCCAGACAATGCCCAACGTCTGCCCAGCCCGCCAACAACTACACCAGACTCCCATGTCCCACTGTGCCTTGCCAGATCTTCGTCTTCACCGTCGGCCCCAACGCCAGCCACCACGCCTCTCTTCAGCCTCGCCAACGTCACCACTGACACATTCTCGTTGGTCGACTTGCGTCTGCTTCATCACTGGATTACATATACAAGCCAAGACATTTGCAGGTGTCCTCCAGCTCGACACATCTGGCAAGGCATACTTCCCCAGATCGGATTCAAACATCCATATGTGTTGCACGCCTTGCTGGGTCTTGCGGCTTTGCATATTGCCTATCAAAACCCGCAGGAGAGAAAGGTCAGATGGATGGATGCAGTTGACCACCATAGCAGAGCGCTAGATGGCTTCCAGAAAGCCGTTGGGTGCATCAGCGAAGAGAACAGTGAAGCACTGTTTGTGGGATCACTATGCAACGTCTTGTACGTCTTCGCCCTGTCGAATCCGCTCCAGGAGACTCTAGGCACCGTCTCTTACTCGACAGCGTCATCACGGAACGACAGGATACTCGGGGCTGAGTGGATTCCCATGATCCGTGGTTTGGAAGCAGTACTTCGGCCCATCCAATGCCATTTGCTATCTGGCAGGATAAGCTCCATCCTCAGCCTCGGCAATTGGGATGAGCTAGATCTTGAAAAGAGCAGCTCTGACCCAGCTGATGAGTACATTTGCAGAAGCCGGGAGACCTGGAAGGACTCCAACTGTTCCGAGATCTATGAAACTACTCTCCAAACTTTCCGAAAATGCCGGTTGTACTCGGAGCAGTTCTCTTCCATGGATCCAAAGGTTATTGACCAGTGGGTATGGAACAGAGCGTGGTCAGGACCACTCATGTTCATTCACTTTGCGCCTGAGGCATACTTTACGCTTCTTCAACAGAGGCAACCACCTGCTTTGGTTCTGTTTGCTTTCTTTGGCGCTCTTTTTCACACACTGGATGACTATTGGTTCTTGGAGGGATGGGGAAGGTCAATTGTTGAGGTGGTGCACGATATCCTTGGTCCGTATTGGAAGCCTTGGATTACTTGGCCCCTGCAAGCAGTTGAAATGGAATGAATTCAGATGTGTAGATATTAATTATTAGATCTTATTTGAGTAAATGAGTATTATGTAGATGATATTCTTCTCTGATTTTGTGCTAGTCGGAGCTTAACTCTAACTAACAGTAATATGACTCTGGTATCTATCCTCGCTATCCAGAGGGTTTCTACTGCCCCGTCAGTTGTCAAAGCCTTTTTTTGTAACCAAGGAGATCCCAGTATCTTAATCCAACTACCCGTGAGTTCCAGCCAGCGGACCAGCTCGGTCGAGTATGCCGGTTATATCCCCACATGAAGCCGGACAAGACTGCCTGGAACAGAGTGTTCATCAAGTTCAAGCCAATCGTAACCTCTAGCTTCCATAATGCAGTCGGCACTGCTCGTCGCCCAGAAGGAGGGATCTCTGGGATGGACCGCGAGGGGTAAGGTACCACATCTTCTAGCGTCGTATTCTGGGACAGCCAGGACTCGACTTCTGCCGGACCAATGTTGACTGGTACGGTTTGGGAGCCAGGTAGTCGAAACCACGCCCGATATGTCCCGGCCAAGTCTCTTAACGCGAGCATATCTCTTCCTGACAGGTGCTGTAGCAGTCTCCAAGCTTCCATAGATCGTCGGGGAGCGAGTCCAAACGCTGGCACACAGAATAATGCGTTGAGAATCTGCGAGTCTATCTCGATCCATTTTCGACGGGGAGAGTTGATGTCGTCGCAAGTTGGGTGGCACATGGCTGGGGCAGCATTGCAGAGTAATAGGAAAATCATTCCTCCCCACGCAACCACGTTGAGACAGTATATGATGAGAAGAGCTTTGAGGATGGTCATGTGCTTGACCCAATCGACTGCCATGGCCACCCTAGATCTTTGAGATTGCGAGGCGTTGGGAGACAGGTGCTGGCCGTCTTCCAAGTGACCGGGTGCAAACCCTTCGGCAGAGTCTTTCGTCTGGCTGATCAACTCCATCTCTTGAGATGTGTGGCTGTTGACTAACAGATATCCGGGCTGGTGACGAGTGGAGGTGGATATGTCGTCAACCGTCTCCTTCGGACCGGTGTCCAAGGCCACATAAACAGCCCCCTTGTTGTCGGCCATTGTCGTCTCTTTGGGACCTGTCGTTTAGATCATGGGTCTTGGTCGGAGATCTTCTTTCTCTGGCTGGTTCTTATAGTACATATCCGTAATGTCCTGAACCAACCTACGAACGATTTCTCTCGGCCAATTGGCGAAATGACTTCGGTCAATGTCCCTTTTTCGGTTCCACGTCAAGAGCTCTGAGCCACCCCCATCTTCGTATGCGTATTTCGCTCGGTAAGTGCTTGGCATAAATGCTGCCCATTTGTCTCTGGGTCGTTACGTGTCACGGCCGAATGCTTCTTGAAATTGCAGAGCCCATCTCCCAGACCATGGCTGAGCACTGGTGTAAATGATCGGACCGCTCTCACACTTGTCATTGATCGTGATGCGATGTGACGGTCACCGAACGTCTCGCACTTTTTACAAATCCATACTCGCAGTGCACATCTAGATGGGAGATCTAGCAGCGGCACTTGGATCATTCTATTGTCATGTGAAGATTCTCGATTTACTCTAAATCCCTTCCTAACTCTTTATGTGCAATCAAATATGTACAATGCGCAACGCTTTCACCCATGCAATCATTTCATCTATGTATAACCCACGTCTCGAGAACAACAAAGGCTTCAAACAAATCTACGACCACCCAACCTTAAAGACATGCTTGTTTATCTTCTGCTGGGGGCTACTGCCTCCAAACCAACATCACCGTCACTCTCATCAGAGCTTCGTCGGCTGCTCTTATCCTTGGGGCTGAGCTGCTCGACATACCAGACCAGGAAAATGGCCATAACAACAGCCATAAGGATCGTGTCGAAGATGTAGAGAAATATCTCATGGGTAATCAGATATCCCTTATTTCCCTGTAGATACTCAACCACGCGGAAAACACTTCGAATCAGGATAATAAGACTGGTGATGTAGAGAACCCAGAGATATCGCTTCCAAGGGACATCACCTCTCTTGGCCACACGCGTCGGTGCAAGCGTAATTCGACGGTGGAAGAGCATGGCTGTGACGATGAAGAAGCCAAAGATACAAATCTGGCAGAAGAGACCGGCGATGATGATCTTTTCACCAATCTTGTAGAGGTCCAATGTTCCACCAGACTGGATACCTCCACCTCCTGCTTGGAGGGAGAAGGCAATGACATCGCCAGTGACAAAGATCCGTGTGACCCAGTTGACCGGAATCAATGACAGATGTTCAGCTCGGAGAGTGCGAATCAAGCGACCCAGAATCATATAAATCGATGCGGCGTAGAGGGCGGGAGCGACGAGGATCAGGATGGCTTGAATGACGAACCCGCCAATTGAGAGGGTATCATAATGACTCCATATTCGACCGCAGTAACCAATGGTTTGGACTACAAAAGAATGTTAGTATTTCCCCACCAGCTTGTCCAAATTGGTTCACTCACAGACTCCACCAATTGTGAACGCAGAGAAGTAGAAGGCTCGGGCTCGGAGCAACCTCCAGGTGTGAAGAATCGTAAGCACGGCAAACACAGCAACACTTGCGATAGCTGCAGGCAGTGAAGGAGTGTATCGATAGAGTTTAAAGTCAAAGGCAGCACCCGGGTCCGTTCCGTCGTTGTTCGCCATGTCGTGGACCTGTGTGGATGTGTCGAAGGGGCGGGAATAAGACGGTGGAGATGGAGTGTGGCGAAGGGCTCCAGCCGAACGAGAGTGTGACAGTTAAAGAAGTAAAAGGGGTCATCAGTGGGAGAGAATGCATACAGCTAGGAATCCGTCGAGTGGAAAGACTAAATACTGGTGTTTAACAACACGACAGGCCCAGAGAACAAGCAGGCCAAGGCTTTTTTTCTTGGCTCATGTGGGCAAACGAGATGATTGATGCTGAATCTCGGACCAAGAACGAAATACGAGGCTGAACGAGGGCCCCGCCAGACTCGGAGCGTCCGAGTTGCGTCGTGGCTTATCAACAACTAAACGAAGAACGAGGTATGCACGACTCACCGACCAGTTTCATTGAAGCGCGCGGTAACGAGCAGCGAGATCTCTGACAATTCCATAATTAAACATTGAGGCTGATTCAGGTGGTTCGGTCCGCAAGGCGTTTTTGATGGCCATGGCATTGTATATAGCTACCGTGGTCCTTTCCTTGGTTTAGCATCTCTCAACACCATCACATTCTCTCATTCAACACCCCGGTCGTCTTTTTGTCATCTTATTTCTTTGGCTTCATTAGCTTATAGATCTTCTTTCCTTGCTTTACCTTGTTTTGACTAGCTGTCCTTTTCGTTCATTACTCTAAACCTTCACCAGAACGTTGCTTTCTGTCGCACAGCTGCCTTATCCGTTCCTTGTCTCTAAACCACCATTCCCTGGACGACATCAACTATCATGTCTCTTTTTCATAGAGCTGATCCAGCTGCCGACGCTGGGGCCACATTTTCGCTCTATCACTACGATCCGACAATTGCTGGCGGCGTGGTCTTTGCGCTGCTCTATCTCGCCACTTCAGGGCTTCACTTCTGGCAGTTGTTCCGCGCGAGATGCTGGTTCATGATTCCACTGGCTATGGGAGGCATTCGTAAGCGATACTTTCGCTTCTTTCGGGAGATTTAGAGGAAACTAACAACCATCCTCTTATAGTTGAGGTTATCGGATACGCAGCTCGAGCCAAATCAGGCGATGAGAGTCCCAACTGGACTCTTGGTCCATATATCATCCAGGCAATTCTCTTGCTCGTGGCGCCCGCTCTTTTTGCTGCGAGTATTTACATGGAGCTCGGCAGGATCGTCATCATGTCCGAGGGCGAGGGACATGTCATGATTCAAAAGAAGTGGATGACCAAGATCTTTGTCACGGGAGATGTTCTGTCTTTCTTTCTTCAAGCTGGAGGTGAGTATTTCTTACTTTCCACAATATTCCTACCAAGTCAAGCAGCATGCTAATGAGATTAGGTGGAGGATATCAAGCCGCTGGCTCGCTAGAGGCCTTGAACAACGGTGCCAAGGTCATTATTGTCGGCCTCTTTGTCCAGCTCATCTGCTTCGGCGTTTTCATCGTCATTGCTGTGTCCTTTGACCGGTCGATGCGACAGTCTCCGACAGGCCGATCACATGTGGTTCCCTGGAAGAAACACATGAAGGTGTTGTACGTCGGTAGCATGCTGATCATGGTGCGATCCGTCTTCAGGGCTGTTGAATATCTGCAAGGCTTCAATGGATACCTGTTGAGGCATGAGGCATATCTGTACATCTTTGATGCTCTCCTCATGTTTCTCGTCATGGTCTTGTTCAACTGGATTCACCCGGCTGAGATCACGGCCATTCTCGGTAACATGGGCAATTCATATGGTTACAAGATGGATTCGGTTGGGGGTCACCATCGCTTGACTGAGGAGGCTTGATGCGGGTTCGCTTTTGGAGTTGCAAACACGGTCTTGTAGGATATTCAGCGTTATTGACTGGCGCCTGAGAGTAGAGATAGACTAGAAGGATGGTTTGATGACGAATCATGGGTATCAAGGAGCTCTCTTCCCAAATAGAACATTGTATCAAAATTCGCATCCGAGACCATGTTTTCGGCCAATTCGGCGATACAACCCTCTGAGTATACTCTACAAAAGAATGATGGGCTTTCCAGCTACGAGGCTTCGAGCCATATTCCAATGCCGTCATTCGTTCACATCTGCAGGCTCGAAAATTACCACTTGCTCGAAATACCAGGCCCAGAGGCCAATACTCAAGGCAAGCCCTGGATACAAAACGGAAGATATGACTTCGTAGCCAATCCAAATGCGCTACCTGGATAGAAGAATCGCAGGCCAGGTACAAGATGTCAACAGGCTAAACAAGTCAACGCCTGTCCCCATTGGGTGAGATCCATGGTTTCCCAACTCATCTCTATCCTTGTATTTCAAGGAAACTTATGCACAATGCCGCAAGTTAAGGATTATCCTAGAAAATTCCAAAATAGACTACCTTTAGGGTATGACAAGCTTTTCTGCTGGTGTCTCGTCTCCTCCTTGACGCGCATTCCAAGACCACAGGGACCCATGATATGCAGGGGACTACAAGGGACCAGGATGCTGCATGATGACGAGGATTGATGGAGCTAATCAAGCCACAATGCAAACTTAGCTCGGCCCTACCCACTCATCGCGTTACACAACTGTCCATTCTGGACAACGATTGGTGCGTTGATGGTCTCGTTCTTCGTTCCCCTCGTATCTCGTTCTTCTTGCCTCGTTCGTTTCTCTGATTTCGTTCCCTCTTAGACACTCGGTTCCCGCTCAGCTTTTCGTTCTTTCCCATCGTTCTCATCCTCTTTGTTTGAAGACTGGCCTCATTGGCGATGGATATGACGCAGCAGCCGACGACAGGCAGGCGAAGGCCACACAGAAAATCGAGAACGGGATGCTTTGAGTGTCGGAGGCGACGAATCAAGGTGCGTGTCGCTTTGCCACATTCTTCTTCGATTAGCTACACAGTCTAATACATGCTGCAGTGTGGTGAAGAGAGACCGGCTTGCGCGGCATGTGTTCGACACGACCATCCATGCGTCTACCCGTCTGCACAGCAAGCCACCCCCTGTCCCACACCGGCAACCGACCACCCTACTGTCCAATCTTTGGATAGTGAGGCATCATTGACATCCTCTCTTTCGGTACCCCGCCTCGCCGAGAGGGATCAGACACCCTTTCCATCGTCACCGACCTTTGTCCTTGATGATCTGGCCTTGTTACACCATTACACCCTGTCGACAAGCCTCCACATTGTCAAGTCTTCTGGTGGAGACGAGTATTGGCAAAAGGTATTCCCCCAAATTGGATTTAGGCATGCCTTTGTTATGCACGGCATCCTTGGTCTGGCAGCCTTGCATCTCGCATACAGGCAATGTGCCGAGCGAGAACGGCTTCTCTTGATCGCCGCCCACCATCACAACATGGCGTTGCAAGGGTTTCAGGAGAACATAAATCACATGACCGACGACAACAGCGATGCTCTATTCGTATGCACATTGATGAATCTTCTCCACGTCTTTGGCATGTTTGGACCGCTCTACGACGGCCCTGCCGCCGGCCGCAAGTCCCGGATCCTCGGAGCCGAGTGGATCCCCATGATCCGCGGCGTCGGCGCCGTACTGAAGCCGGTATACGAGCGAGTACGGTTTGGACCCTTGAGTCCACTGCTTGGTCTCGGTAACTGGGATGAATTGGATCCAAATGACCAAGAAGTCGCACAGGACGGTCACTTTCGCAGTATTCAGCAGGTCTGGGCTCAGACCCACGATGCAGAAGTCTACGACAAGGTATTGTACCTTCTCCGGAAATGCAACGCCTACATGAGACAATTCAAAACGATGAGTCCACAAGTTTTGGCGAAATGGGGATATAATCAGGCCTGGTCTGGGCCGTTTATCTGGCTGCACTCCAGTCCAGACGAGTTTTTTGAACTGCTGCAACAACGTCAGCCCCCTGCCTTGCTAATCTTTGCATATCTCGGCGTATTATTTCATGGTTTAAACGAGTACTGGTTCATGGATGGTTGGGGGCGGAACATGGTGGATGTGGCTAATGAGCTGTTGGGAGAATACTGGAGTCGGTGGATGGCGTGGCCAAAATCAGTGGTTGGCATTGATGCATAACCCAAGCACTGTTTCGCACGAGTAATGAATGGTAATTTTCAGCCCCGGTTATTGTGCCTCGGCGCATCTGTTTCTCGGTCGTATCAACCAAGCCCCTTGGTGGCGTCAGTTCATGAACGAGGTACGAGACTAGGTACGAGTTGGTCAATTTAGAGCTATTGTTGACTCCGCCACTCACGTACGTACTTGGCTTCTGCCAGACCGGGGTCGGGGTCCTTGCTTTATGCTTGCTCTCCCTCTTTAATGACCCCTCCCTCACATCAACTTCACATCCAATTAGGCCACTGGGCAACGAATATCGACAACAATGGCCAACAAGAAACGAGACACAATCCGATATGAGCTCGCTGACGACGAAACACCATATCTGAGCCCGGCGCCACCTTATTCTATCCCGAGGAAAGCAGTCGGCACAAGTGATCTGGCAAACGCCGCAGAACTGCCCTCCGAACCGGTATCACCAGCCTCGTCTTCTATATTCGGCGGTTTCGGCAGCAATGACGTCAAAATACGAGGTGTGCTCTCTCCTACCATTTCTATCTGTCCCTGGACTCACTGGCCTCAAAGAAGATGCTCGAGTCGACGTCGATTTCGACTCAAAGCTAGTTCGCAGCCTAACCCGCCTCTACCACGCGCCCTCTGAAAAGCATGACGAACCAAAGACGCCGTCACCAGAGTACTCTGAAGCGCAACCAAAGTTTCAGACATGGGCCACAAAGTTGAACATCGTCATTCAAGTTGTGGGGAGTCGAGGAGATGTGCAGCCCTTCATCGCGCTTGGTAATGAGCTTCAACGACACGGCCACCGCGTCCGCCTGGCAACCCACGACACATTTGAAAACTTTGTACGAGACTCTGGCCTCGAGTTTTACCCCATCGGTGGTGACCCAGCCGAGTTGATGGCGTACATGGTTAAAAACCCGGGCCTGATTCCTAGCATGAAGAGTCTCAAGGCGGGTGAAATCCAAAAGAAGCGCGATATGGTCGAGGAGATGCTCGAGAAGCTGTGGTATTCATGCTTGAGACCTGATACCCTGACTGGCCAGCCTTTTGTAGCCAACGCCATCATCGCCAATCCCCCGAGTTTTGCACATATTCACTGCGCACAGGCTCTCGGTATACCGGTTCACTTGATGTTCACCATGCCTTGGAGCAGCACTAGAGCCTTCCCGCATCCCCTCGCCAATTTGAAGAACGCCGGCAGCGACCCCCAACTTGGAAACTACATCTCGTACAGCGTGGTCGAATGGCTGACGTGGCAAGGGTAAGCCGACCTCTTCTTCACTCGGAGAACCTTCTGCTAACATGTTGGACCGCAAGGCTGGGCGATCTCATCAACAAGTGGCGAAAATCGATAGATCTAGAAGAAGTGGACATGTTTGATGCTCCCATGCTCGCACAAACACTGAAAATACCCTTTACATACTGCTGGTCGCCAGCTCTTGTGCCGAAGCCGGCTGACTGGGCTTCGCATATCGGTTAGAAAACCCCAAGCAACAACCCCATACACCTGACCACCACTGACAACTAGCATGCAGACGTTTGTGGATTCTTCTTTCGCGACCCTCCTCAATACTCTCCACCAGAAGATCTCGTTCGGTTTCTCGAGGCCGGTCCGCCACCAGTCTACATCGGTTTCGGGAGCATCGTGCTAGACAACCCAGAAAAGATGATCAGCATTATACTCGAAGCTGTCCGTGTTGCTAATGCCCGCGCCATCATCTCCAAGGGCTGGTCTAACCTCGCAGGCTCGGAGAGTGAGAACATATACTGGATAGGGGATTGCCCCCACGAGTGGCTCTTCCAGCACGTTGCTGCGGTAGTTCACCATGGAGGTGCGGGAACAACAGCTTGCGGGCTGAGGAACGGAAAGCCCACTACTATCGTTCCCTTTTTCGGAGAGTGAGTCACTGTAGAACGATGATACTATCAACGATTGGGATCCAGGCTAATCCTTCGCTCACAGTCAACCTTTCTGGGGCCAGATGGTGGCCAACGCAGGGGCAGGCCCCAACCCGATTCCACATGCAAAACTAACAGTGAACAATCTTTCCGAAGCCATTGTGTACTGTCTATCGCCCGAGGCTTCGGCTGCAGCTGCGTCCATCGCCGCCAGGATGGCTTCTGAAGTGGGTGTTCGTGCCGCTGTGCAGTCGTTTCACAGACACCTACCTCTCGAGCAAATCCCATGCGACTTGATCCCAAGTGAGCCGGCTGTATGGCTATATACTCATTCGAAACGACCAATCAAGTTTTCCAAGATTGCCGCAGACATTCTCCTGTCTCACAAGTCGATCGATTTCAAGCACTTGAAACTGTAAGTGTCTAGTCTCTTTGACGCCCTGGCGACTTAGCCTGCTAACTTTGTTGCCACAGACATCAGACCAACCCCATCTATATTGAAAACAAGCGATGGGACCCCATCTCTGGGGGTGCATCGGCTGTCATGGCGACAGCAACTGGCATGGCCGGTTCGATGACGGGCATCGTCACCAAGCCAGTGGAAGAGTACCAAAACGAGAAGAAGCGGCGCGCTCGCCAGATGAAAGGAACCCAGTCTGTAGTCCCAGCCATCGAGGATGAGAAAGCTGGTCCTTCAGAACGGGCCTCGGGCGACTCATCCCAGCCAAACAGTGAGCAATCGGGCTCTCTGGCTGGTAGAATGGCAGGGGCATCGGCCAAGAGCATTGGAAAACTCGGTCCAACAGCTCTGAAAGGCATGGTGGTTGATATTCCTCTTGCTCTCACCGAGGGTTTGAAAGCAGTGCCACACGCCTACGGCGGCAATGTACGTGACCACGGCCCCGTGATAGACGCCAAGAGCGGGATGGTCGTGGCAGGCAAGACTTTTGCCTGGGGTTTCATAGACGGCCTGAGTGACGTCGTAACGGAGCCATACAACGGAGCCAAAAAGGAGGGTGCTCTGGGGGCTTTCAAGGGCCTTGGGAAGGGCGCCATGAGTCTGGTGACCAAGAGCGGCGCTGGCATGTTTGGGGTGTTGGCCTATCCCAGTGCCGGCATTTCCAAGAGCTTGCGGACGGCTGTGCACAGTTCGACGCGTAAAGCGATTGCCCAGGCGCTCCGAGAGGAAGGGGAGTGGATGGTGAAGAATAATGGGGATGCGGTAGATGCGAGCGCATTGATGAATGACTTTAAGAGCATTTCAAGTACTTGACTCCAATATCACAGAGGAACCCTTTTATATACACATCAATCAAGGCCAAGATTCAGATATCCTTGATCAAGTCATTAACCTCATCGCCACACAACGCTTCATGCTCGCCGTCCCTTCTAGAAAGATGATAGTGCTCATGCGAGGGTTGAGGTTTTGACATGTTCGATCAGGTTAGGTTCGTGTCCGAAAGAAGGGTATTAGTTCCAAGGCCTGACAGGAACCTGGCACTCCACCATAGTTTCCATAGGCGATGTCAGAGATGGCATAGTTTGACTAAAAGGAGTTCCCCCTTACCCAAAGGAAAATCATAGCTCATCCAGATCATTAGTCCTCGACCTTCAAGAGTAACGACACCCCTATCTTCCAGTTCACAACGTCGTTGTCGGGGCAGTTGAGAAGACCTTGGTGTAGTCATGAGTGACGAGTATGTGTATTAACGTGCTGGTATAGTGGAGATGTGATGTGTCAGGCCATCAAGGCCCATCGAGCTAGGTCAACTAAAATACTAAACAGTGCGATTATGTTCCGGCATATTGGTTCTGTTTGTCTCCCAACTCCCCAACTCCATAGCAAAACTCAAAAAGTCAGACAGTACATTGTTACTGTTCTAGTCGACGCCACCTTCGTCTGTGGGTGGCATTTTGTCATTCTCTGGCGTTGGAGGCAGTCTCTGTCCAAGTGTCGGTGCAAGTCTATGCGTTCCGAGAGTTGGCGCCAGTCTCTGCTGTCTCAGCATTGGTGGGAGGGTGTGAGTAGGGGGGGCTGCGTCTGGCTGGTTGGCGGTAGCGGTAGCGTTGTCTTTCTCTTTGCGTGAACGCCCACGTTCCTCCTTCTTATCCTGCTTCTCAGGTTGTGGTTTAGGAGTCTTTCGTGCACCTCGCAGGGCTTCCATCAGCTTGTTTGGTTTCTTCTTCTCTTCCTTGGCCTGCTGAGCCTTCTGTGCCGCTCGTGCAGCCTCTTTCTCTCGTTGCTTCTTCTCCTCTTTCTGCTTCTTAGCCTCCTCTTCTAGTTGGATTTTATCTGCGCTCTGGCGTTTTTCCTTGTCTGAACGCTTCGAATCACCGTTCTTTACGGGAACAGGACTCTTCACAGGAGCAGGACTCTTTACCGGAGCGGGAATCTTTACCGGAGCGGGACTCTTCACCGGAACGGGAGTCTTTGCGAGAGCAGGACTCTTTGGGGGGACAGGACTCTTGACAGGAATGGGAGGACTCTTTGTGGGGATAGGAGGACTCTTTCTGGGAAAGGGGCTCTTGACCGGAGCAGGGCTCTTTGGGGGAGGAACAGAGTCTTTTGCAGGAGCAGGAGTACCCCTTCGCTCCTTGTGTAGACTCCGGCGTGACGCTCTCCGAGCTTCTCGCTCCTCTGCATGCCTTCTTTCGTCCTCGGAGAGGTACACTCGGGAAGACCTCCGTGATGCTCTCCGTGCTTCTCGCTCCTCTGCTAGTCTTCTTTCATCCTCAGAGTACACACGTGAATGCCTCCGTGAAGCTCGTGAGGGCTCTCTGCTGCTCCTGTGGTGTCGCCTTTCACTCTCCCCCCGGTGCCGTCTCTCACTCTCCCGCCTCTCCCGCCTCTCACCCTCCCGTCTCTCACCCTCCCCTCGATGCCGTCTCTCACTTTCCCCTCGGGTGCGGCGTCTTTCTCTGTCTGAGTGATCGGAGTCACGGTGCCTGGTCTTTCGGTCCTTTTGCATAGTCCGACGTTCTCTCCGAGCCCTGCGCTCTTCCTCTGCTTGTCGTTCCTCTTCCTCAAGCCGTCGGGCAAGTCGTCGTGCTGCTCGTCGAGCCTCTCGATCCTCATCCTCTCCTTCACGTCGTCGATGTCGCTTGTGTCGGCTTTGGCGATCTTCCCTATCTGAACGCCTAGGGTCATCGTGGTGTTCGCGTCGGCGCCGCTCGGCCCTTCGCGCATCACGTTCCTCCTTCGTCTCCTCCCTGTGCTCGTGACGGCTAGGCTTCCATTTACGAGACTTTCCCTCGTCTGGTTTTTGCTCTGGTTTTTGCCCAATGTGCTCTTTTGTGAAGCGTCGCCACCAGGTGGGCCGGCGTTCGTCGCTGCCGGGACGTACTTCTCCTGTGCGCCCAGGATCAAGGGGGTCTGCGCCCGCGGTCGCAGGTCGGGCCTGTGCGGCCGGAACGGTTGGTGAAAGGCAGTCAACAGTGTTTTCAGAAGTATCGCTATCAGAAGAATCGTCTGAGAAAATCTCCCAATCCGACACGTCACGGACAACCGGATCGGCCGTCGCGACACCTTCACCGCCTCGCTGAGCCATTTCCCTGGTCCTGACGTGTGTCGATAGTCTAGAGACTTTGGATGGAGTCTCTCCCCGGTAACCCAAGAGAGAGACGCTGCGTGCCGTGTTTGAGCGGTCAAGGGGCTCAGTTCGTGTTTACGCCCTTGAAGATTCGCTTCTGGAGGTTGAGGGCCCGGAAATGAGAACAAGTGACCGCGTCCGGGTGATCACGGGCGGTGGGGCAGAAGCTCGATTTGATAGGCCAGGAACATCGGATTAACTCGTCCGCTTGGACCCGATTGGTCAATTATTGACCCGTAATAGGGGTCTCTCATTCGTCAATTGAAACAATTCATTTCAATCACTTGTAGAAAAGCAAGTCATTTAAACATCGATTTGACTGATTGCGACTGTGCAACGCGTTCTGTTTATTTAACGTGCGCTAATGCGGGTTGATGGGGGGACTACGCGATGTGGAATGTCGCATTGCTGGGCCGAGGTTAAGCCGGTGAAAGACGGGAAAGTTGCGATGCGTGGTCACGTGTCTCGTGTCTTTCATCCCATTTCACTCTCTTCCTCGGGTAGTTGCCCAGAAGAGGATTATCAGGATATTATGTCTCAATGCATTTAATACATCCAAGAACAAGTGGCTGAGCATTTTATTTTATTTATTTTCTTTTGGTCTTCGTTAATTTTAAAACTCCCTTCAATGCAGCCACCTATCCCGGGATGTCCGGAAAGAAAACATGTCAGGATTTGCTTTCATACGTAGACTTCAAGACTCAAAGAACATCATTCAAGTCTTCGTTCAAGCTTGTCAAGGTGCTTTTTTTCTTGTTACATAATTGCAAAGAGTCTTTGCTAATATTTTTTGTTTGCCCAGCCCGTCATAATCTGTCCCTTTGCACTCCCACCGGAGCCTAGGGTAGCACTCAGTGTTCTTGAACCAAATCGGCCCCACTCTTACCGCGGCGGGCGCGGGAGCGGATGCCGGCTTCCTTTGCCGGTCCGGAGAAAGGCTGGAGGACCGTCGGGATCTGAAACCGGGGTAATCTTGCTTGCAGATTTGACATGCGTGACATCTCGTTGGGACTTTATATCTAGCTCAATTCAGATGTGTCTACTCCGTATGCAGCCTACAGCTGCGATTATCTCGGGCAAAGCCTTATCTGTGGGTCGTTCTCATCCACGTGAGCACACACGGCAAGTTCTCCTTGACAAGTCTGGTGATGTTTTCTCGTGTATGCACGTAGGTACAGGTGACGAGTTTCCCGGACCTGTTTTTTGTCTAGTGTTTTTTTTTTTTTTGCGTTATCTAAGCAATCAGCTCTCAATGATTTATTCAAGCTGTACTTCGTCGTCGTCGTCGTCGTCGTCGCCAATCCCGTGACGTCATACTCCAGCGCAGCAGCCTCTCGTTCGGACTCGGCGGCATCATCATCTCTAAGGTCGTCTTTGGCCATTAATACCTAAAGGGGGGGCCATGAGTAAACCGACAACATTTGCGAGATATTCTTCTCTGCGATGCTGGAGGAAACCCGAGCAACCTTTACTTGGACAAGCAGTAGAACGCGTCAGCATTGGAAATTTCCATCTCGCTCTCCACGCTCTGCCCTTGGTCCCGAAAATGCACTAACAGGCACTAACGGAACAGATGCTGGACAGCCATCAAGTCAATCAAACAAAAGTTTATTCGGCATAAGCTCAAACCAACAATATGAGGCCGTCCCTTCTAACAAAGATGGCCTGATTTCGCTCTTCACATGTAGCAAAGGAATGTTCGTTAAACCACAGTTCAACACGAGCAATTGCGATGATCGCCTCTCTATTAATAGCTGACAGAGTGGGGTGGTTTCTCTCGTTAGTGCCACGGGCTCATGCGAATACGTTCTAGAACGGGACAGGCATGCACGAAAAAGGGGGCCTCGTAATTTCCCAGTTCTATAAAAAAACTGCATCCTCCAAAACTCTTCCCATCTTGGCATCTCCACCATCTCAAATCGACAGAACCAACATGAAGCTTCTTGGCTCTTTGGGTAAACTCGCGGCGGGCCTGCTGCTCCTCACGGCGCAGGCCTCGGCACTCACGTACAAGGGCTTCAGTCTTGGAGCCAACCGAGCTGATGGAGCCTGCAAGTACACGGCCGACTGGAAGAAGGACTTTCAGACCATCAAGAGTTGGAACAAGGGCTTCAACGCTGTCCGCCTTTACGCCTGCAGTGATTGCAACAGTAAGGAGTTGCTTTTTATCCCTGCTTTTTTCTTCGTTACTGACAAATTCGCGTCACAGCTCTCGGCAAGGCTGTTCCCGCTGCCAAGGCTACTGGCATCAAGATCCTTGTCGGCGTCTGGGCTACTGACGATGCCCACTTTGGACGAGAGAAGGCTGCTCTTCTTAGTGCCATCAAGGCTCACGGCACCGACTGGATCGCCGCTATCAGCGTTGGCTCTGAGGATCTTTACCGAAAGGACATTTCCCCTCAGAAGCTGGCCCAGCAGATCTACGATGTCCGTGGTATGGTCAGACAGTTCAACAAGAACCTCAGGGTACGTCATTCATATCATGTCTCACAGATGGGCATTCTTATCTGACTGAAAATACAGGTTGGACACACTGATACCTGGACTGCTTGGGTCGACGGCGCCAATGACGTTGTCACCAAGGCCTGCGATATTGCCATCACCAACGGCTTCCCCTACTGGCAGGGAGTCAACATCAAGGACGCCCTCCGCCTCAAGACCTTCCAGAACTCGTACTGGGACGTCAAGCGCCGCGTCAACCAGGTCCACCCCAAGATCGAGATCTGGGTGGGTGAGACTGGCTGGCCTACCAAGGGCGCCAACTACAAGGGTGCCGCCGCCACGACCGCCGCTCTGCAGAGCTACTACAACAACGTTGGTTGCTGGCTCTGGAAACAGACCAGCGCCAGCGCCTTCTGGTTCACGGCTTTCGATTCGCCTACGGCCAGTCCTGAGGTTGAGAAGCACTTTGGTATTGCTGACTCGAACCGCAAGTTGAAGTTTGGCTTGACTTGCTAAAGCACCTGGATGATAGAAAAGCATCTTGGAGAGGTTTATAGAACACTTGCATATTACATTTTAAAGAATAGTATTAGTAATAAGACATAAATTATTATTCTCAAGTCGAGGTGCAGGGGCGAGAAGCAAGGAAATTGGGTCAGCGCGGTGTGGGGTGCAGGTGATGCGTGAACAGGCATCATGAACGTAAAACTAAAGAGTAATAGAGGCATTCATATTACTTGAGTGGTCTTGTGTTGTTCTTCAGTCAGAGATAGAACTATGTGTAACATTTTCTCATATATACTGTGAGGACACTCCCTATCGACTCGGTGCATAAACATTGAGCCTCTCCTTCACTCCATGCAGAGACTACAAAGACGCGAAACATGCTGACCGAGAGGCCAGCCGGTATTGCGCCAAACTAAACTGACCCCGGCTTTGCAAGAAAACAAAGATATCCCGGCCTTTGGACATCTGCCTTGGTTGCTGATCCCCTAGTTCTTATGCTCAACCTCAGCGCGCTCAATGTCCACCGCCTTGCTAAGGGTCGACGCCGCGGCATCAGGTCCATCGAAGATAATAGCAATTTCCTCCAGCGAAGGACCCTTGGTCTCGGGGTAGACGAAGTAAATAACGAGCCACTCAATCAGAACCCATGGAATGAAAACGGTGTACAACTTCCAAGCGATATCGTCTAGTCCGACAGGGATAGCGTAGGTCGAGAGGAGGGTAAAGCACGTGGCGAACAACTGGTAGAGTGCTTGGCCTCTCATGCGGAGGTTAAACGGAAGGATCTCGGTGATGTACAAGCCCAAGTTTCCGTTGAGACCAAGGTTATATGAGGGCGAGAATAGGTAGAGGAATGCAACTACTGCTCCACCAGCCACCTTGTTGCTTGGGTCGTTGGCGAAGACGGCGCTGCCAGCGGTGATGCTAACAAGGCAAACAAAGATGGCTGCAAGGGAGCAAAGGAAGAGAGTGCGTCGGCCGAGCTTCTGAGGAAGGGTTGCAAAGTAGAGGGCAGAAAACCAAGAGAGGACCTGCTGCGTCGCGTTGATAAGAGTCTGTTCGAGACTCGTGGTAAGTCCAACGGATGTCAGAACCGGTGCCAGGTAGTATGAGATAAACGCGTTTCCAGACATCTGGCTGATACAGGCGCACCAGAGAAGGATAAAGAGGCGCTTTTGGTTGCCCTTTGTCCGGACGAATTCGAGGTAGTTCTGGATCCAGTTGTTGCGATCAATGCTCCTCTCGTAGGCGAGTGCATTCGTGATCTCGCTATACTCGAATTGTACGAGGGCATCTTCCTTGTTCCCTTCGGCATGATATTTCGCGAGGATGTCAAGGGCCTCGTCGTTTCTGTCCTTGGAGATGAGCCAACGTGGGCTCTCGGGAACGAACCACAGGCCGAGAAGCTGAATGATTGAAGGCAAACCCTGGATTGCAGAGGGGATACGCCAGGAGGCGGACGAAGCGATTCGAAAGGTACCAAAGGTCACCCACGCGGCGACAATAGAACCAAGAGAGTAGGATGTGTTAAAGAGAGCAGTTGCAGTAGCCCTGTGCGCTGGGTGTGCCAGCTCGGTGATCAAAGGAGCACCCGAGGCGCCGATGAAGACAGCGCCGAAACCCAAGATGCCCCTGGACACGACAAACATGGGGAGGTTCTGGGCGGCCGCCTGAAGTGTAGCACCGATGGTGCAAACAGTTGCTCCGAGGCCCATGGCAGATCGTCTTCCAAAGGTATCGCTGACGACGGACAGAAAGGGGATGGCACAGAGACCGCCCATGGGGTATGCGGCATTGAACAGCCCCAATGTCGAGCCCTTGGGTTCACCAAAGTAATCTCGCCAATTCTCGACTGATTGTAAGCCGTTCATCATAGATCCGTCAAACCTGAATTTGTTTATCAACCTCGAGGTTAGTTGTTGGCCGCAATTGGGGGGTCGAGGGGGGTCGAGGGGGTGGACAGCTTGGGGTAAGACACTCACCCTTGGGTAAAGATGGAGAGCATTGGAACGATCAGCAACAAGTTGAGAGTGCGTAGGTTCCGAGCTTTCCACCATTTCGTCGTGTCGACACTGCTCTCCGGCATCAATGTCCGGACTTCAACCACGGGAGCAGACATGTTGGCGATGCTGGTGATGGGATTTGGGAGACAAGTTGATCCAACAAGGTTATAGACAGCTTTAGATGTGACTGCTGAGAGGTGATGAGACTTCTAATTCAGCAGGAGTTGACTGTTCTTTTATCCTTTCGCAAGTTGCCTTGAAAAAATTGAACCAAGACTCACGAGACCACCCTCAAATCCCAGACCTGGGGTCCAGAACGAACCACTGACCAGAAAAGGAATAGCCTACCCCTGCAAGAAGGAAAAAAAAACGTTTGTCACGATCGGAGGTAAGACCACTCTTTGGTAAGGTGATCAAAGTCTGGGGTTTGGGGTCTGGGGTTGTGGGAGTTCGTGGAGAAGAACGAGGAGGTGTGGTGCATTGCTTACAGAGCTAACTTTGTTGCTAGCACTTGACTCTAGTCTCCCCCGCGGAAAGCCGGGTACGGTAGATGGGACCAGGTGCGGAAAGCCGGGTAGACTAGTTGTTGAATACGCGGAAAGACGGGGCCTCGGCTTCTAAGGAGAACCGTGCCATCCTTTATGACTCGCTCGGTCTTCTCCGGTCTTGCCTCTTGTTTCTTTGCTTAGGCTCTTTAGCCGATGGCATCCAGTGCCTGAGAGTTGTGCAATCCGATCCTGATCAACAGGGTCGAGGCGGTTGATCGGCGGTTTGGAGAAGCTTAATTTCGAGCTTGGACATTTACCCCAGCTTTCACGGCTCAATGTAGTATCATGATGCACAGAGATGCAGGCGAGTTTTTAGTAAGAGTAATATCAGTAGTTCAAGGATTTAATTGTCCCACTACCATGACCGGGTCCCTGAGTTCAAGCTGAAGCACTTTGCTGGCTCCGTCATATGCACTTGCTACTGTAGTCTTGGCTATGTCACTATTTTGAATAGTTTACAGGGTAAAAGTCAGTTCCAGTCCAAGCTTAGTCTCCTGACGTCCATCTGGATACGTCACATGGATAGGAACTCCATCAACGGGAGCCCCCGTATCAAGACGCAACGACACCGATGCCTTGTCCCAACCTTCGGACCGTTTCCAAGCAACGTGCGCCGTCCCAGGCGCCAACTTGCCACCCAGGGGGACCTTGGCCCTGAATGAGGGGAAGAGCCCCGTCCTCGGCCGAAACGACACCGAGCTCCAGCCCGGCTCGGCTGGTCGGATGCCTGCAACTTCAGCCATGAGTTCGTACAGAGGTACACAGCTCCACGCGTGACAGTCGGATCGCAGCGTCACCTCATCTTCGCACCATGTCGTCAAGTTGAGGGATAGTTGGTTCAGCCATGGCTGCCACATGTCGTGAAAGACGTCGTCGTACAACGTAGAACCTGCCGCTGAGAGAGAACGGAGAAGGTAGAACGACATGGCTTGTGACGGTTTGGTAAACTCGGTGGCAGATATCGGGGCCTGCAAGTCCTCTTCCTCAGAGGACTTGGACTGTGCCATTGGCAGAGACTGCCTCAGCAACTTGCGTGCATAGTCTCCTGTCGCGGCTCCGCACAAAACGGCCCATATCTGGTTGTGTTGACTAAAGTCTCGGGTGACATCAGCCGAAGAGGCGAGCCCATCGGTGAATACCTCGCCGAGCCGACAATGTTGCCTGAGGGCCCCGACGATGGTATCCGCCCGAGCCTCGAGTTCCCCTGCAAGGCCTTGTCTTCCGATGGCCTTGACTACGGGCACCAGTCTTTGCATAGTATGGGCATAGAGTGAGTTTGTGAAGGTCTGGTACCCTGTTCGTGCGGCTGCTGGAGGAATACCCATCGGCTTCCACTCAGGCGTCCAGTCCACAAAGTCCCAGAATGGAGTCTCTGAAGATACGAGGCCCAGCTCAGGATCGACACGCCTCGCAAAGGATTCGAGGATTCCATCACAAACAGGGATCAGCCGGCGAGTGAATCCAATGTCCCGAAAGTGTTCAAAGTGATCCACAAGGGTGAGGATCCAGAAAAGTGAGAAATGTGGAATTATCTGGAGCTGCGATGCCGGGCTACGGCTTGCCAGCAATCCCAGATGAGCGCGGTATGAGTTGTGTAGTTGAAGAATGGCCTGACGAGCCATTCGGTCGTCCCCAGAAACGTAGTACGTAAAGAGACACGAGCTTCGTACGTCCATGGCATACTGCAACTGCTCGTAAAAGGGACAATCCTCGTAGCAATCGTGCATGCAGTTGGTGAGGGTGCGGACGCTGGTGGACCAAAGCTGCTCATAAGCTGTTCTGGGGATTTCAACCTCTCCAGTAACATCCAGTGGATAATGTGTTCTATTGACGTGCACTCCAGTCATGATGAGGTCGCTTTCAGGGTTAACTTGTATGTCCAGGGCCAGGATACGGAAGGTTCGAAAGTGAAACGGTCGGAAATTCTCTTTGGTTTCCGGGCTCATGGTATACTGAAGGCTCTGAGCTGACTCGCAGCCTTGCTCGCCAGTAAAGACGTACCGATCCTGTGGTCCGTAGAGCTTCTTGGTCGTGTCAAGGCGGTCGCCTTTGCGGCGAATGTAGGGGATCATATCCGGTTCGTCCTCATAGCACTCAGTATAGGTGACACGAAGCTCACTGCCGGATGACGTGGGACGTTTAAAGCAAAACTCGATATACGCCGTCAAGTGGTGATTTGCCTCAATCTCAATGTGATGCGTCGTGCCTGCTGGTAGGCGGAGAGTTGGATCGCCACCCTGAGGATTCAAGAGAAGCTCCTCCCATTCCTGCTGGGATAGTGAACTGCGTAGGTTGTGCACCTTCTTGAAGCCTACCGGAGTGATATGCGGTAAGGGAATCATCCGGGGATGCAGCATCCAAGGAGGGCTGAGACCATGAGACTTGGGGAGATCAAGAACCTGGGCGGTCACCCAATCGAGATCATGCCTAGGAATGCTCGCGGCATCTTCGTAAACGTGTAGAAAGTCGTCTTCTTTTTGGTCGATACGAAGCTTCCGAGAAGCGTCAATAGCGACAAGCCACGTGTCATCTGTGTCGAGCTGAATCTCATCACGTCCTGCTTCGCCTGCTCTTCGCACCAACAGGCCAGGAAATGGCATCCTGGGGAAGCTTGTACCGTAGGGAGTACCGTGGTACAGTCGGAGAACCTGGACGGAGAGGATATTGAGGCCCAGTTTTAGGTATGAACTCATGTCAAGTTCGTCATAGAACCACATATGCTCGTCGCCCTTAACGGGGCCGAAGATAACGAGACGTCCGTTGATGTAGAGTTGATACTTTGTGTCTGCTGTGATCTGGACAATGACAGGCTCGCTAGGGACGCGGTCGAGCGTGAGTTCTTTACGAAAATGGACAAAGCCTCCTGCTGAGTCTTTTGCGCTGTCGACCCATTGCGGGTGCCATATCCATTTTGAGTCGATGGGTGGTGTATCCATGTTGTTTGTCGTGAAAGATTGTTGGAGAGAGACAGCCGTGGGCTTTGGCGGGGGACTGCCCTGTATTTATAAATTAGCACTTGGTGCGGGGTCTGCTTGTAGGCGTACCTGGGCTGACATTCCCATCATCGAATATCGTATCAATCGAGTGGACATTGGCTTTATTTAGTAGAGAATGGATGAAGGCGATAGTGATTGTAAGGCCCTTCACGAATAATATGCATTTGAGTATAAAAGTCGATCATACACTTTGTCACGACTCAAGATTGGCCCGCTGTGGCCAGTGGAAAGACCCCCAGTGTCCTTGCTGCTCGACAAGAAGACAGCTACTCATAGCACGGGCACTAATATCTTCTTCAAAGAACGCTTGTAGACTGCGTTTTTACATAGATATAACACATCATGCATAATTACAAGGCAGATGACATGAAAGCTTCAAGAAGCTCAAGGCGGACCTTTGCATCCCTGGCTTCATCCTTCCAGAATCGCAAAAGATCCATCACCTTGTTAATTGAAGCCTTCCATCCAAGAGGCAGCAGACTATGAAGCCCTGCTCGACCGGCAGCCACCAAAACAAAGGCACTACGCGTGCAGGAACGTAACATCAGCCAAGTCCCGTGGTGGCGACGACGGAACCCTGGTTCATTGTCCTTGATGCGCTGGACATTTACTTCCAGCCCCTTGCGAGCTAGCCTGGTGGCTTCGGCATCATCGTGAAACCTCCCATGGACTGCGTCGACTACCAGTGGCCAGTATATCATCTCGTAGCAGTCTATAAGATGGCCGCTGAGAATGAATCGTAGACGTGCGCTTTGGGTATCGTGATCGATCGGTTGGTCAAGCTTCAAGCTCGCAGGCAACGAGTCAACCCTAAAACAAAACTTGTTAGCAATAATGAACCTTGGAAAGGGGTCAAGAAACTTGCCAACTCTGCGCTTGCTGTTCAAACTCGACGATGCTTGACACCTTTTCGGCAAGACTGGCCTCCCTCGATGCTACGTTGGTTGAATGGGCCAAGATGCGATTGCTAAGACGACGCAGCGCAATCTCGGCCAGGTAAAAGTACCAACCTGCCTCGCCTTCAGATTGGAGACCTCTTGGAGGTGATGGGAAGAATTGAGGGTAGCGCAAGTTCCAAGCACTGTTCTCCGTTATGCTCATCTCCAGTCGCAGTTCTCTATGGCACGGAACATTCGTGTCAGCCAACTGATTGAGCCGCTAACAGACAACTTGACTTACAACTCTGACTTAAAGGCCGTCCAGTAGATGCTATCGTGTAACTCAGATGCCTTGTCTTGCGTGACGCCGGATGAAGACACGAATCCTTGGCAACAGGCGAGAGCCTGAAGAAACATCCTCCATGCCTCAAACGGTCTCATTGTAGTCATCAGATATACGCCCGAGAGGAAGAATATTTGAGCCTCTACTGGCCCGCTGCGGCATAGTAGCTGTCCCATGCGCCGCTGGGCTGCGACGAAAAAGGACTCTGCTTGTTGGAATTGCTTCGAGTTTCGCGACGTCATCGACGTTGTCACCGAGTCATCGTGGTCGCAGTCGATCGTTCCAAGGGCAAAGACCAATAGCTAGCGATTCAAGACGTCAGCTTGTTTGTTGGTTTGGAAATTTATCGCAGAACGCACCGAAATGCAGGCCGGGGCGTCCCAGCCGAGGCCATTATACAGAGACGTTCGGATATCCTCTTGAAGATGGGTAAGCTCGATCACCGGATTGTAGATGTGAAAGTTGTCGATAAAGTTTTGCAACAACTGGCTTGTAGCATCCTCGTCAAAGTCCGGAGCCTGCAAGAGGCGATTCCAACCGACATCAGTCTCTGCAGAGCCCGCTTGGAGGATGTTGGCGAGCGAGAGAGGCTGAGTGTCGACGAAAGAACGTAGTATTGGCCACTCCAGAACTGCTTCGACATTGATAAAGGGTTCCTGAGATGACAGTGAGTCTCTCTGGGAGAAACCTTCCTGGGGCCGAAAGGCTTTGCCTGAGGGTGAATGGTCAACGTCCTGAGGGGTCGTGGTCTCGGGGATAGCGACGCGAACGAGACTCTCTAGCTCATCGAGGCGCTGCAGGATCGCCAAGCTCGCAGGGTCGAAACTATACAGAGTGAAATTGTCAGACGTGGGCCACTACTGGGCTGATCTCGAAGCAGATTGTTGTCGGCGTAATGGTATCCCGGGCGTACCTTGACTTGTCGCCCTCCTGATACACGCATTGGACGCCTAGCTTGGAGCATGAAGTGCATGATGGCTGCTCGTTGTCACACTTGACACGCCGCCTCCGACAGGTTCCACAAGCCTGAGCAGCGCGCTTGCGAGGATAGGTTGGACGGCTGGCGTCTGGTGGAGGTCGCTTGGATGACCCTGTTGACATTGCAATGGCGGGAACAGTGGAGATGAAGGGACGCGGAGAGCAGGAAGTGAGAGAGAGCTGAAGGCTGATTAAGACAGCGGAAAGACGGATGAGGACGGCTAAGGGCGCTGGAGTGAGGTCCGCGGAAAGCCGGGTAAGAATACACCCTGTCTCTGGAAAAGTGGGACAGGTTTTTCGGAGAGGGACTGAGTTATACTCTATTTGCGCTAGCCCAAGAGGCTATTGAGACTGTACCAAGAGAACGTCACGTCATCAACTCTACACCAACCTGGTACACCACTGTAATAGGGGACTTGGCTTCATTTAGTCAGCAGTCAAGATGAGGTGACTTATATCCCGTCAAGGGAGGTACTGGTTATTCCCATTCAGACGACCAAGTGCCATTCCCACCACGCAATCAGAAGACGGTCGTGGCACCCCCCCCAACATCGTCATCATGGGAGACATTTCTAGCTTCTTGTCAGAGGATAAGTCGTTGTTCGACGTTGAACAAGTCTTGAAGGAGTTGAAAACGCTTGAAAAGATTGATCTACTAGCAGGTAAGTACAGTCTTAACAAGTACCAATCTTCCATTTGCTCATACAGGTCTCACTCCAGGTGTCGAC
Source organism: Fusarium keratoplasticum (assembly GCF_025433545.1). Taxonomy (NCBI): domain Eukaryota; kingdom Fungi; phylum Ascomycota; class Sordariomycetes; order Hypocreales; family Nectriaceae; genus Fusarium; species Fusarium keratoplasticum. The sequence continues at coordinate 398,304 of NC_070535.1, forward strand.
TTCTGGCACACCAAGGCGGTCCCTCGACTCAATGTTCCCTCGATCCGAATGTCAGATGGCCCCAATGGGGTCCGAGGTACTAGGTTCTTCAACGGTGTGCCCGCAGCCTGCTTCCCATGCGGTACCGGCCTTGCAGCGACTTGGAATACAGACCTTCTTCGCGAAGCCGGGCACCTAATGGGCACAGAGGCGAGGGCAAAAGGCGCCCACGTGCTGTTAGGTCCTACGGTCAATATGCAGCGGAGTCCTCTTGGCGGGCGAGCTTTCGAATCCTTCTCCGAGGACCCTGTCCTGTCCGGAGACTGCGCGTCAGCCATTATAAACGGCATACAGAGTACTGGAGTTGTGGCATCGATCAAGCACTTTGTGGCTAACGACCAGGAACATGAACGTATGGCTGTCGACTCGCTTGTCACGGAACGGGCTTTGCGAGAGATCTATGCTCTTCCCTTTCAGATCGCCGTGAGGGACTCGAATCCTGGGTCGTTTATGACATCTTATAACAAGGTCAATGGTGTGCACGTGAGTGAGAACCTGAACATGATCGAGAAGATTGTCCGAAAAGAATGGGGATGGCAGGGCCTGGTGACGAGCGATTGGTGAGTTACGAAGCAGCAGCAAAGGCAGTGGTTTATCATCCACCAGAACTGCTCTACAATGTTGGAGGTGAGCTGACACTGGAAAGGTATGGGACATACTCAACAGTTGAATCCCTCGAGGCCGGACTGGACATTGAAATGCCGGGCCCAACCCGTTGGCGCGGACAGATGCTCCTCCACGCACTCATGTCCAGGAAGATTGACATTGAGGTCATCAACGAGCGAGTTAGGCAGGTCCTGAAGCTTGTACACCGAGCCGTGCAGACAGGTATTCCTGAAAATGCACCTGAGCAGGGTCGAGACATCCCAGAAACGGCGTCCCTTTTGAGAACGATTGCGAGCGAAGCCATCGTCCTTCTGAAGAATGAGAATAACGCACTTCCTTTCAAGAAGGATAAAAAGGTGAGACAAAGATGAGCTGTACCAAAACATTGCAGGTATTGACACATATTTTCCAGGTCGTTGTCATTGGCCCTAATGCCAAGACAGCTGTCTACTGTGGCGGCGGATCAGCTACTCTACGTCCATACTATGCCGTCCCCCCCTTGGAGGGCATTTCTAAAAAGGCCGAAAATCTCTCATATTCGATCGGTTGTTACTCCCACAAGATGTTGCCACTTCTCGGGTCACAACTTCGAACCGGCGATGGCCGAAGCGGCGTCACCTTTAAAGCCTTCACTTCCCCCGACACAGTCAAGGACCGAGTCCCCGTTGATACTTTACATCTGGATACCACGGACATGTACTTCGCCGACTACTATCACCCTGAAATTACCGAGAACCTCTGGTGGGGAGAGATTGAGGCTGTTTTCGAGGCTGAGGAGACTGGTGACTTCATGTTTGGGCTCACTGTATTCGGAACGGCTAGGCTCTATGTCGACGATGAGCTTGTGGTCGATAATGAGACCACGCAACGCCCCGGAGGAACCTTCTTCAATGTTGGCACTGTTGAGGAGACCGGGGTAAGACACCTAACCGCTGGGCAAACATACAGGATCAGAGTTGTTTTTGCCAGCGGTGCCGCATCAAAACTTGGTGATGCCGAGGGTGTTGTTTCTTATGGTAGCGGCGGCCTAAGAATCGGAGGGGCCAGAGTGATTGATCCGGAAGACGAGATTGCCAAGGCTGTAGAGTTGGCCAAGACGGCTGATCAGGTCGTCTTGTTTGTTGGCCTCAACTCTGACTTTGAGCAAGAGGGCCATGACCGTCCTCACATGGACCTTCCCGGACGGACTGATGAGCTTGTGTCGGCGGTGGCAGGGGTCAATCCGAAGACAGTCGTGGTTGTTCAGTCCGGATCACCTGTTACCATGCCTTGGGCTGACTCGGTTGCCGCGGTAGTACAAGCGTGGTACGGCGGTAACGAGACCGGAAATGCCATTGCGGATATTCTATTTGGCGACGTCAACCCCTCAGGGAAGCTGCCACTGTCCTTTCCCATTCATGTCGAGGACAACCCGGCTTTCTTGAACTATCGCTCGGAGCATGGCCGGGTTCTTTACGGAGAGGATATTTACGTCGGTTACCGATTCTATGAGACAACTAAGCGACCTGCTCTGTGGTCATTTGGTTCTGGACTGTCATACACCTCTTTCGACATGCTGGATCTTTCCATTCAGAAAGATCAAAGGGATGGGCGCGAGCTTCTCCTTGTTGACGTTGGTGTGAAGAACACTGGTCCGGTTGATGGCGCCCAAGTGGTCCAGGTATACGTTGCCGCCCGGTCCTCGTCAGTCAAGCGTCCGGTGAAGGAGCTCAAGGGGTTCTCAAAGGTCTTTGTCAAAGCTGGTGAAACAGCCATTGCCAAGATTTCTATCGAGAGGAAATATGCCGCGAGCATCTGGGACGAGACGAGACATCAATGGGTGGAGGAGGCGGGGACATATAATGTCCTAGTGGGAGATTCCAGCTCAAGCATTCAGCTGAAGGGCCATTTTGAGGTTTCGGATACAACCTGGTGGTCTGGCCTGTAAGGTAGATGCTACTTGGAGGAAGAGATAAATCAAGGTCGGATGCCAGTCATGAAGACGTCTTTTTTTTTCTGGTAGTACTTGGCCAATGACCCCTGAAGTACTACATGGTCCGGGGTATCGGAGCATTCCCCTTCAATCCCCTCACTTAACATTGAGTTGTCAGAACCAACATGTCTTCAACCAACAGACCAGGGGTTATCAACCAACCACAAATGCCTGAGCCCCCAGTCTTCCAGCATATGCGCCACGCGCCCACGTCAACCCCGCTCGTTTTCAGTGCGCAAAGTGGCGTGATTTCAAGGTTGTCAAAGCGGACGCACATGTTATTACTGGTTCTCGGCGATTAGGTGCTGGTATAAGAGTAGACGTTGACTATCATCCGTGATGAGTTTTACATCTGCTTCTCCCCCTCTTTTTGCACGCTGCTGCCCACGAAAACATGGCTCAAGAAGAAACCACCGCACCGGAGTCGCCGGCTCAGGCCCAACCCCAGCCACCCTCGACGCAGGCTGACCCGCAGTTGCCGGACCTTGCAGGACAGGAGCCTTTACAGGTCGGAAACGTGAGTGACCCTTTAAATTAGGGTTTCATGGTTCCGACCGCCGACACTGACGCGTCATTTCCAGGACGTTGAAGATGACGGCTACGCTGCCTCGTGAGTCTGGCCTTGAAAGACTTGAGTGATGGATGAGTGTATAACCAATTCTCAAGTGAGGTATCTGCCAGCGTTCTCTCCTCGCTCAACTCGAGTGTTTTCCACTACAAGTAGGTCTCGCAGTCCGACAGTGTTTTCAATCGTGGTTAGTGACTTTTATAGGTACGAGGTTTGTGCCAGATTACAGAACACGACGGTGCAAACACTCTTACACGAAACATAGAACGGCCGTCGTTATCATGCGTTCCGGGAGGGTGCATATCTAGTGGTAAGCTTTTAGCATCTGCCTGCATTCCTGAAATGTCATCTGGTTGCTAATCTGACTTGGTGCAAATCGTTAGCCCAATGACGATGAAGAGCAGGACCGCATGGACTTGGGACACCACATTTATAGTCTGCTCCTTGGAGGGGAACTTTATCGCGCTCCTATCGGAAAAAGCCCGCAGCGCGTCCTTGACCTGGGCACCGGCACTGGCATCTGGGCCATGGACTTTGCAGAGTTGGGCCCCTTTAAACGTCCCTTCAAGGTGAAATGGCTACTGATACTTGACGAATAGCCAGCACCCATCCGCAGAGGTCGTCGGTACCGACTTGAGCCCCATCCAGCCCAGGTGGTAAGGCGTTCCTGGGTCCTGCCACTTGGTTCGAGACTGACTAGAAATAGGACACCGCCCAACTGTACGTTCGAGGTCGATGATTTAGAGCAGGATTGGGTCTATCACAACAAGTTTGACTATATCCACGCCCGCGAGCTGGGAGGGTGCGTCGCCGATGATGAGAAGCTTTTCCGCCAAGCCTTTGAGCATCTTGCCCCCGGTGGCTACTTTGAGATGCAAGCTGTTTATCCTCGCTTCCTATCTGATGATGGCACGGCCGGGCTGGCAAAGGACGCCCAGTTTTGGATGAAGAACATCTGCGAGGGGGCCGTCAAGTTCGGTAAGCCCCTCGACTCAGCGCCCGGGTGGCTGGAGAAGATGAAGACCGCTGGGTTCGTCGATGTCAAGCAGGAGATTCGCAAGGTTAGTCCCATAATCTACACACACAAACAGTATCTATGCCAAAACCTGAATACTTAATAACAATGCTTAGTTTCCCATGGGCGGTTGGGCGAAAGATACGAAACTTAAGGAGATTGGCAGGCATGCACTCATCCAGGAGCAGCAGGTCATTGACTCGTATACGCCTGGCATTTTTTCCCGCGTGCTTGGATGGGACGAGAAAGAGATCCAGGTCCTGATCGCAAAGGTGAAGAATGACCTCAAGAATCCTGCCATCCACCTATATGTACCTTGTTATCTCATCTGGGGTAAGAAGCCGGAGGCATGAGTACCGTACTTGTCATTGGTAACGTCTCTGAAAGAGGCCTCTGCCACGATAACGAAAGACATATTTATCAATGTATGGCGGCATTAAAACCCAATCCCCGAAAATATAAACAGGACGGAGTAGACTTCCGTTGTCCACCTGACACTGTTTTCCCCATCCTCAAGTACGCGGCCTTGCGTTTGTCACTTTCACGCCCAGTGACGTGCTTAGTCTCAGAGCCCATATGAAATATAGGCAGGTTGCAAAAAGATCAGAGAACAAACTAAATCAATACAACAAGGTCATAGAAGTTACCCGCGGTGGAGCCCGGCCCTTGATGGGTTAACTGAGCCAGAATATCGAAGATCAGAGACGTTATATGCTCCCCACCAACAGTTAAAGCATCCAACCCTTTCATATATTCCACTACTTTGGTCGGCCACGATTAATCTAGGAAGCGTAAATCCGCCGTCTGCGGCCATGTTGTTCTCGAGTACTAGCAGTAGACAGATAAGCTGCTGACCTGTGAGTTGGCTAATATCCTCGTCAAACTTCATGTTAATAGGTGGCAACTGCCACGGAGTTGGACTACGTGTAAAACTAGCAGGTTCAAGGGTTGGTTGATTATGCGACTTGAGTAACGCCGTTTCCAGAGCTCTGGTCAAAACAGGACTTTTAGACGGAGGAAGTTTCAACCACTTCAACCACTTCCCTCCTACATAGCTGACGGTAATGCAATCTACTGATGTTGTGATTTTCTGGCATGGTAACTCTCTTGAACATTCCATAACAATATGACCTAATGGCGTTCGTTGTGGTCGCTGTACTTTCTAATGCCTTTAAGAATAGCAGGGAGGAAAGATAGATATTTATCCCTAGGGATCCGGCTGATCCGGGAGCCCGTGGACCGACGATGCCGTTGGAAGCCTCTATCTAGGTTTGATCGGAACTATGGTACGGATCCGGGCCTATGCAGAGCTGAGTTTTCCTATCAGACCTATTCGTCTGACATTAAGGAAGATTCAGGAATAAGTCATCAAAAAGCCTGTTTCCCTTAGACTGGTAGCTTGAGACATAATTGTCTCCCCAAGGCTGCATCCACGTGTCTGCAAGTTCATCAGTAAATATTCTCCGGTTTCATGTCGTGTTAACCCACCGTATGTCGTAGCTGGCTTCGACTGACAAAGCCAAATGATAGTATTGTTCAGACCATCCCTCATGCCGTTACTGGGAAACTCTGAGAGCACGGCAGAATACTCTTCCGTGGTGATGCCGAGAAAGGGGCCCTGGAAATCGGACAAAATTCCGTTGCCTGTAGTCACAACCTCGATTTCTTTGTAGTTGAAGATAGTAGGTTGGGTATGAAGAGCAATGGCGTCCCAAACAAGCTGTACTCTTTGCTCATCCCACTTTTTACCATGTTTGTTATTCTGGATAAATTCCCTGGCGGCAATTGCACCATCCACCTCGAATCTCTTATCATGGCTCACAAGTGGCGAGCCGGGAGTTTGGTCCCAACCCAAGTCGTGAAGAAGAGCAGCCACAGCATGCACCTCCAAGTCGACGGTGTTGCGAAGGGTCTCGTTGTGTTCGATGACAATGGCACCAAATAGCCAACTCCGCATGATATGCTTGTAGGTAAAGTCACTGCTGTGTTTGAGGGCGTAGTCATGGGCATCGCGCACGATTGGAGTGTCGACAACTTTGACACCAGCAATCGTTCGTCGAGGCACGGTATGACGGTAGGAAAGGCCTTTTTTTGCGGTAGGTGAAGCCTGAGCTGGCCCAAACGACAGAGCCAGCAGAAGCAAGAGAAGTTTTGCTATTTTAGGGTACACCATTGTGAAAAGAAATTTTGGGAGTTAGATAATATCTTCAAAGAGGTGGAAGTACGATGCTGGATTATTCTGGGAAGACTCCTGAGTACTGACCAGGACAGAAATCTAACTTATATCTCATAATTGCTGGCTTGTGAAGCACCGGGGTGACACTCATTTCATGGGTAAACATCCCGCTTTCTCAGCCATTCAACCGAAAATGATTATTTTCATCTTATTCAGTAATCATTAACCCAGGATCGACGGGACAGAATTCTTCCATATGGACTTAAATCCGGAAGGTAGTCGGATATAAAGAGACTTGGTTCACGTTGCTTACCAACACGAGACGGAAAAAAGGCATCGAAAGGTGTACCTTGATGCGGAGAAAAGGAAGAGTTATTTCACACTTGCATAATCTATTGGACTAGAATTTCCGTCCCCTTCCTTTCATAATTTTATTTGTCACATTCGTAGCTATATCACTTGACTTCTTATTGTCTTTATATTACCGCAAGTGGGGTTAATGTGACACTTGACGGTCAATCGCCGAATTACTTCGAACTTGTCACCCCGCATCCATACAAGATCCGACACCTATCGGATATATTTGGCAGCGGTGTGTTATTGACCATCCTCATTCGGTACTAACCAGTAATCCGAGGATGAGCTTGATAGTCGTTTACCAGGCAAGTTCATTGTAATGGCCGGGCGTCGACGGATATATCCCACGTTATTCCTCGTATCCCGCTGGGGAGGAGGGAATACAATGGTTTGTAAGCCTCGGAAAATATGTAAACAACAAAGCCCAAGCAAGGTTGTAACCTTGTACCGACGTCCCCAGCGGACATGGTCCTTTCTGAGTCTGCTCCACAAGACCATTGTTGATTCTTGAGTTTCTTCTGTAGAAGCTAGTATTGGCTGGAAGGTTAACTGATTGCTGTAGCTAGACGAACTTCTTTTTCATTCGAATTTGGTTGGACTTCTCCTACGGTGTGGTTTATATAGTTCTCTCGAGGCTGACAATCATGGTCCAAATTTCATATTTAAAGACCGCTATCAAGATTCATGCGTAATTCGCCCCCTCAGGTAAATGATATGCTATGGAGTAAAAATCTCGATAATACACCCCGTGGGCACTCGGGGATATAATAGTAAGAACTCGAGACATCAGGCCAGATACACGCACTGTCATCCATGTATACTGCATAACCAAAGTCCTAGATCGTGCGCCACCATCCTTAAATTCCCAAATAGCTATAGGGTCCTCGTGCAAGTTGCCGCAACTTACAAATCACTGCCGATTTGTATCTCGGTGAGAATCGTCCGTGGATGTCATTCTCGCCTGTTTCATCGCCCCTCCTCTCCTTTGATGTCGGATGCGATTGAAGGCACATGCCATAACCGCAAAAACAAGGAATCCTCCGACAACTGAACAAACCATAATGATGATTCTATTCTTTGTGAGCCACGTGCCTGAGCCCTCTTGTCGCTCTGACTTTGGCTTCTCACACTTGCCGTTGAAACATCGACGTCCGTCCCCGCAAGGCGTACCATCCAGGAGCAGCTCCTCCATCTCTGATGGGCACTCGTTCTCATTGATTTCTTCGACAGGACGGCAGTTCAGTTTGCAGCTGTTGCTGTCGCAGTGTTTCAGGGTATCGTTATCGGCGGGGAACCGTTGCTGGCATTGCAGGTCTCGAGATGTGCATACCCCTGAAGCGCATGCCAAATTTGCAATACCATACTCCTCACAGGCTTCCCCGTCTGGTCGTATGATATCGAGTGGGCATGTGGTTGAGTTTCCATCGCATAACTCCTCGGGGTCGCAGGCTCCTTTACTTCCCCGGCAGACCAAGCCTCTTGACGCAGGCTGACATTGATCTGTGCAGCAGTCGTGGTGCAACGGGTCGCAGACAGCCTTTTCGACAAATCGACAAGTCTCGGGGACGCAGCAGGAGTCTTCGACAGATTCGCAGCTAGATGTGCCGCCACAGTCGCAGTCCTCGCCTTCTTCTAGTATCCCATTCCCACATTGTGTGGTGCTATTCGAGGTGGCCGGAACATCATCTTCACTGAGGAGACAGTCGGTGTCAACGGACCCTTGGCCCATCTTTGAGCAGATTTGTGTTATCGTGCAGGGTGAGAAAGCTTTCATGTCCGACTTGGGTGACGGGTTCATCAGATATTGGGCTTCGGCGTCACACATCTTGCTGCTGAGCTGGCAGCATGGCTCGTCGTACCACCCATCCGCCTTACACATGCTGCTAGTACAATCATGTACAGCACCGAAGCTGTGAGCAATCTCGTGGGCGATGACTTTCCACTCGTATTGTGTCCGAATGACAATGCTAGTCGCAGCCACTATCCTCCCGTCCTCGTTCTTAGAGTAGCGAAGCTCACAGACCTGGCCTTGCCACGACATCCCCACAGTCGATTCGCTGTTGCAAGCTGTCAGAAGAGTCCAAACGGCTGGCCATATATCGTCGATGCCATGGTTGAATCTTGCTCTCCATTTGGAGAATAGACTCAGCCGATCAGCAACATTCTCTTTCGAAGTGCAGCCCAGATTCCAGGGGGCAGAGTCAGGAGCTTCAACGGGGCAGTGTCGGTCGCTTATTGTGAGGTTCATGACTCTGAGAGCGATATTTAAGGTGTCCTCGTATACTTGGGATACTGTGTTGATCTGATTCAGGATGTTGGACTGGACATCAGCCAGGCTGTCGAACTCGGCGGTGTAGGAGCAGTCAGTAGCGATGCCAAGCATGGCAACTTTCCTTTGCTTTGGGCAGCCCTCTGTTTCCTCCGCCTCGTTGGCAGTGTCCCGTGGATCATAGTGTTGTGTATGTTGATGTCGACTCGATAGAAGCTGCCCTTCACTCGAATGCCCGAACCCCAAGTCGCCAATAGAGCACGATGCTGCTCGTCTAATTAGTTTACCGCTGTTGGTATGCTCAGGACTGTCGGATCTTTTTCGTACAACCAAGCGAGCTCTTTTTGGATCCATGATGCCTCGTCTTGCAAGATGAGCCGGGTCTACCTCAATGTGATAGATGCCCCCATCGACCTGGAAAGCGCCCTGGAAAATGTCGCGATTCGTATCAGGCTGCATGACCCTTGCCCATCCAGTTCTTCTCCGGCCCGGACGTCCATTCTCTGAAATATGTGCTGATCCTTTGAAAGCTCGATTGCCATGCTCTGGCCTAGAAACCCGCGCTTCTCCCCTCGGGTTGAGAATAGTGACGGAAGTGAGTGAGGCCGATAGTTCATCGTTGGGCGTCAAGACGAGTCGGATACTATGTTTAGTGTCATTTAATTTCAACTCAAGTCTGATACCCGACGTGACTTGTGCATTCTCTGCATCCAGGATAACCTCATGACTTTCGACCCGTGTGTAGTCCTGCAATAAACTGAATTGTCCAGGGAGAGCTAGGTTGAGTATTAGAGGCACTGGCAATCCCCAAATGGGAGACGATATCACATACCTTGGCTTCCAGTGGTCCAACACCCTATATAAACGGCAAGGAACCAGAAAATTTTCATTATTCCTACCGAGCATCGTCGAAATGGTTGGGTTTCGTCGCACAAGTCAAGACAATCCGCTTGTTAATAATGAAGAGGATGTCAGCATTCATTAGGCAGGTAAAATGCTTTGAAACATAGGACCACGGTGGCCAAGTAGGCAGCAACTGGGGTCTCTTTCCCATCCACCTATGTGCTTTTTGCACGTCAGCACTCAACCAACGGTAGGATCGTTGGTTGAGGCGAATTCGTGGGAATTAGTCACCATTCACCCACGCCGCGCCTTTGACTATCCATGAATGTTCATGATTGTGTTTTTTGCTATTGTGGCCAATGCCCTCTTCGGAGCCGTCGATACTCAACAATAGGCGTGTCTACCGGTCATCCTATCTGGATTATTCACAGACTAGCCCCGGAGCCTCTAGCTCGATACATGTAGGCGAATCTTAGTTAACAAAGATTTGTTAACAGCACCATTGAGGAACTATGGGTCAGTAAACGGGAGGAAATGCTGCCTTGTGTCATTGTGAGGCGGTCCGAGCATCCCGAAGGATTTGTCTGACAGGTATGCTGGGCGTAAGGCAGAATGCAGTTGTAATGATGCCTGCAAGATCCTCCGAAGCAGGGATGCTCTACATATACGAGCCATGCTTTCAGCTCATGGCTCTGCCCTAATATGCAGCCCATCACGATGCAGATGATCTCCACAATCCATGTTCTGGATTTTCGACGCCATGCAGCCCCATGCAGCAGATATGGGATGATCATCGCTGTTCTATACTTCAGCTGACCAGAAACTGTCATTAGCCAGTTTTGACAAGGTATAAGATCTACAAGTCGTCCTGATCAGCTTTGATCCTTTCAACGTCATTTGCTCCGCTTCGTCGGCCCACACTTGGCTTGGCTGCCATCATCTCGGCCTCCCTCGGGAATAACATCAGGCAGCTAATGATGACTTCATGGGATGAAGGAATGGCCCCCAACTCTCTGGTTAATTCAAGGGTCTATCTTACACATTTCAACACATAAGAGCGAAAATACCAATGTTAATGCTTTGGCTTTATTAACAACTCACGCGTGAATTGGTTTCATGTTTTCTGTTGTGACATGAGGCTGCCACTCAAGACTCTGGCCATAGCACCGTGTTCACATCAACTAAATGAAACAGCTTTTATCCACTTTTTGTTTTATTATCCCTTGAGTTGTGTTGAACCTCCCGCCATGTCACGGCAGGGGGTTGCAGCCAATTAAAATGCGCCATATCAAAGATACCTGTTGCCCCCCCTAATTTAGCCTATGATAGAAGTACCAGCAATCTCTCGAGTTACAAATCGCTACATCACACTGCTCACATCCCCAAATTGACTGGCGCCTTTTTTTATTATAGCTCACCGGCGCCAAAGGCCTCCTTGTACTTTTTGACCTTGGCTGCCCTAATTGAAGCCCCTTACAAGCAAGGCAGTCCGACTTTTTACCTCTTCGGACGTGTTTATGTTGTGTCACGGGCGTAAATTCGTCCCCCGGCTCGGAATGCCTGCCTTGATCGGCTCTGTGGATGGAAGGCCTTGAAGACCTCGTTGTAAAGGCGTTCCCTCCACTTCTTCTGGTTAGTATAACGGCTCCAAGCCGGCTGCCCGTGTAGCTGTAAGAGGAAGCTATTTACAAGGACCACATCTAATAAGAAGGTCCAAGCAATAGCCTGCCAAGCGCCCCGGCGGATAGGATGATCATAGCCTAGATATGACCTCCTTTGGTCGCCTCGGTCAACATGATTCATTTCGTCGTTGTAGGAAGCGGCAATAGTAGGGATCGATATAAGCTTGACCGGCTCGCCACTAAAAAAGCGCTGTATTGGCCGTGCCATTGGGGTCTTCGTTGACGGTCTCCTCCTCCAACGATCACATCTCTCATCACCAGTAAAGACGGTTGAAAGGAGCAATACGAGGGCATTATCCTTCCAAGCGATCTGATTGACCTAGAGAAGAAGAAGATAATTTATCAGCCGAATTGTAAGGAAGAATGTCGAGTCTTCCTACCTGATTATCTGCCGTTGGGATGACCTTGATCTCATTGAATTGGAACCCTGACTTCCCTGCCTTATCGGCCTTTTTGGCGTCTGCAAGACCTTTGTAGATGCCACAATTAGGCCGAGCTGTGCCAGTTGCACCGTGGCCGTGCTGACGAAGGGAGCGGAAGAGGTCTGGCGACGAGAAGAGGTTATCCACGAAGACGTGATATGTCAACTCCGGCAACAGGTTAATAAGGGGCAATAACGACGCTTTGGGTGGAGTTCAACGCCATGATCTTATCCCCAGCTTCTGTGATGACGTGGATAACTTCCTTGACCTCGTCAACCTCGTTAGGAGCCCTCCGTTGGCTGCCTCTTCCCTTGCCTTTCCTCCTCCCTCGTTGTGATGCCGGCTTCTTCCTCTCAACACCAACTGGGCCGTATTTTGCGCCAGGCTGGTGCCAAATCCACCTCATGAAGAGGCCTAGCTGGGCAGCTATCCAGACTTTGAGGCCTGTGTCGATAGGCTTATTGGGGACGTATGTAACTTGCTTATTCCTTCCAGTATATCGGATCATGCCCTCGTCTACAGCAAGATGTGAGCCCGGATTACAAAGCTCTGTTGTTGCAAGTTGAATATGTTGAGACCACAGCTCAACGCATTGGAAGACGATAGGAAAGTCGTCATCGTCAGTGAATTTGGTGTGGTCAAAAAGCCGGAGGTGACGATGAAGGAGTTGAAATCGGTCATAAGTCATGAACTTAATGATCGAGTGTTCAGGCCGCTGATCCTCCAGCTGAGGGGTCTTCCAATGGTCTTGGACTGTTATTTCGCTGTGGACCCCTATATAAATAAGGATCCCAAGCCAGACATATACCTCTGCGGCGGTAGTTGGCTTCCAGGTGCGGAGGCGTGACCTTTCTGTTATTTCATGTTCTTGGCTATCAATAACGCCGCTCTGAAGTAGGCTGTTAACCCAGTTATTGGTGTATTTGACCCAGGTATTGACTAGGGAAATAGGCACGAAGTGTTGGAAAAAGTAACAGCGGGCTTTGGGGCAGCTTGTTGACGAGTAGCTCTCGTCGCGGCACCTCGAAGGGTTGAAAATTGAAGCCTCGGTCTTCGGCAGCTGGAAAAGCCGGTCTCCGAGTGCTATCACCCTCATGCTCTTGACGGCTGTTATCTTCGTTGATGAAGCTATTATCATCATACGCGTTGAGTGCCTCCGCCGATATCTCTATAGGTATTGATTGGGAAGCCATCAATTAATTCGAAATGATTTGTAGGGTGATAAAGGCGGAATCAATTAATGACGCATCACTACGTTCCCTTCATGTACCTCCTGACAAATGGGGGGATGTGGGGCTCGGTACGGCCGGGAGGCTCAACACAACTCAAGGGATACGCAGGCTATGTGTAGGTATTCAGGGTAGTTTTCCCACGTGGGTGGCACATGTACGATGATCTATTTCATCATGCATGGAATTACATTACAAGATTCGTCTTTTACTTGGCGCAGACGCGGGCGTAGACATTAACAGGGCTGGGGCAGCCGTAGACCTTCTTCATGCTGGGAGTGCTGTAGCAGCTGGCAGCATTGGGAGCACAGTCAAACTTCTCACAGCCAGCACCGGGGCTGAGGATGTTGCGCTCCTTAGCGAAGGGGTTTCCCCACTCACTGGTATTGAAGTTAGCTTCCTGTGCTGCACGGTAGTAAGCGTCTTTACTTACGTGCTGAACTCATAGTAGACATAGTCGGGCTTGGAGGTAGAGGAGTAACCGAAGAAGAGGGGGTTGGTCAGGGTTCGGGTCTTGGCAATCTTGACAGTCTATGAGTGGTGTTAGTCACGATCCGTGTGAACAACAAATAGATGAAGCAACGTACAGAGCCAGTAGAGCGAAGGTTCTCAGAGAATCGCTTTCCGGGCTTGACAGTGGTCAAGGGGCCGGGAGCACCGCCGTTGTAGGGGTAAGACTGGACATAGATGTCGGTAGAGCAGTCGTTGATGACAATGGCCTGGTTGGCAGCAGCAGCGCTGCCGAGGAGAGCAGTAAGAGTGGTGAAGATGGCGAACTTCATGGTGACTGATTTAATTATTGATGAGTTGAGCTTGAGAAGGATGTAGTGAGTGAATGAGTAGCTTGGTGAAGAAGATAGATGCTGTTGGGAGACAGCTGCATTTAAGCATACGAGCTCTGCATGGAACTTTTCCATATTCTAGGGCGATCCACTATGACATCGACACTCGCGCTATTTATGACCTATACGAGGATGATCGGTTCGTATTCTGGAGAAGCTCCATCATGTCAGGCCATTTGCGGGGTGAGAGATCAGCCCCGGCCAAGCTGCCATGCCGAATCCGGAACGGGCGGTGATCCTTTCCGATCGTGTGCCGAGGGCATCTGCCGATTGCCCGTCGTCCGCCTGACCGACCACCCGTTGCATTGCTTCATGCATAGAGAGGCGAGACTCTTTAGTGCTGACCTTTGGCTGACTTGTTCCCCTGTCGCTTACCTGATCACATGGCTTGGGCGGTCTAGTTACGGTTAGAAAATTGCATAGTTTAGAGAGTCTAGACGAAATTGGGATATGTAGGGCTAATACGGAAAGCTCGTATCGATCCCCTTGCTCTGTCTTCCCGTGACAGCTTCCCAACCTCTCCCGCACCACCCGATACCAGTTCCAATGGCCTTGTCTATAACCTGCCTGTTATTGAACGGAGAATTATGTCTAATTGACTTTACGAGCTCCCCTGGCAACATCAATACGGGCTCAGTTAACTTTGCGGCTTCAGCCGGGAGCTATCAATAGCCTCGTCCTAGTTCCGTGTCATTTCGCCATTGCCGGAGCTAGGGAAGTATAGCATGCCTGGGAGCAAGCCGGGACCTGAAAGTGACCAGTGATATCCTGTAGTGCATTTGACAAGATTAAAATAAAAATAGCAAGTTATCATCTTGCTGAGCTGAAAGATCGGGCGGACTATCAAGAAGAATAGAAGCCGCCTGGAGTCGCTAGGTCGTTGTTGGTTCCGTGGCGCATTAATAGAAGATGTGCCTCTGACTCAGGCATGCGCTGCTTCCGCTTTATTCACTATTGAATTCCAACGCGTAGACATGGGTGCTGGTTACAGAAACCCAAATACGAACAAGACAGGGCATTCGCAAGATTAAAGGAGTATACTTAATGCATTCTTCGCTTCAAAAGCCTAGGCTTATTATACTTCTTATACTTCTTGTACGAACGGGGACTGATTCCGCGAGGTAAAACGTGCATTATGCTTCTTTGCTCAAACCTCCCTCTAGCTATGGGAAGTCGCCTGGAATCAACAAGACTCAATCTCAGAAAGAGTGGTAGTAATGGGTCTGCATGAGCTTTCGCTGTCCGCATAACCAAACGTGTACAATAATCGACCTTACGGGGGAATAGGGAACCAAAGTGTTAGCTAGCATACTTTGGAGGCAGGGGCTTTGTCTAGACCGCTCGCCAACGCAGCGCAATCTCGGCTTGCAGGCCATAAAGCAGGCCATTGTTCCAGAAAGGCTCCAAAGTTAGTCTTTTCGTCATCTGTTAGTGCGTAGGGTGCTTGGTATACGCAAGCCTAGTGAAAAAGGCCCTTGCGTGGCTCGTTGGTGTTAGTGCTAATGCCAACGGCCAAACACGCAAAGCCATCTCATCCATCTAGGAACGCAGCGACTTTAAGAGAAGCACCGAAGATGTGGGGTTTCTAGGTTGTGGTGTTTCCAGCATTGGATTTTAATGCCGTCATGTGTTTTTTATTGTGCTCTTTGGTACTGTGCCCGACGAAGATGTTATTGCTGCTAAACAACGATACTAACAGCAAGAAGTGGATGTTTAACACTATATGACTGTCTTCTGGAAGTTGCCTGAGCTTGACGATAGACAAAGTTCGCCATAGAAGGTTGAAACTTTTAGGTTACGGCGTTTTATGGCCGTAGGTTTTGGCACAGTCGTGCAGGTACTCAGGAATGTCTCGTACGTTATGTATTTTAACCAATGCCTCCATAATGATCATCATCAAGAATAAACAAATGGTAGCCAAGTCATTCATCGAGTAGATAGCTCATCTGGATCATCAAGAAGAGGCAGTTGGGACATCAAGAAATTCGCTGTAAGCACCAGAGGTCCCAGAATGTTAACATTTGGTCATGCAGCACTCTGCAAACCTTATCGACGTTGTTGAATATCTGGTATGGAGCTGAGACTGTGCTTGTAACGTTCTTTTGCTGAGCTCCTCTTGCTCTTTAAAAGGACTTGATCAGTTGCTTTAACTCGCCTGGCAATTTCACATCTCAAACACACATCTCTATTCTCTCACTACCGGAATAGCTCCATCTATCAACAGCCACATAATGGATCCATTTTCCAAGTTGCCGGCAATCGTCCAGATGCAACTTTTTATTCATGTCGACTCCGTGGCAAACATCATGCCTCTAATACAGGTATCCCCAGCAATGGCCTCGCTGTTTCTTACGTGCAAGACGAGTATCTTGCAGCGAATGCTCACGACCCTTCTTATTAGCGATAACGATGGAAGAATTGTCCAAGACGCTCTCGCAATCCTCAATTTCCCTTGCATCGATGCGATACCCTCGATCCAACGTCATATCGAAAAGTGGGCTGCCCAAGGATTCAACAACCCCTTCCAACAATCCGACCAAGCAACGATTCAGAGCCTCCACCGCCTCTTCTCACGTCTGATCTTGTTTATTGAAGACTACCTCGCGAAAGCAACCGACCCGTTTCCGCCACGCGCATACATGGCCGTCCCTGGCATTACTTCTCTCGGCCCACGGTTCAAAGGCAAGAGAATCGACGTCTAGCCCGTCAAGTTCATGACTTTGACTCCTTCAGAAAGGATCCGCCTTCTACGAGCATTTCTTTAATATGAGCTACTTTGCAAGATTTATCATCCCCGGGTATGGCCTTGGATTGAGCACAGCCGCTGTGCCAACCGGGTCAAGCTCATGCATGAAAAGCTTCAGCTTGTGCAGTACAAGGAATTGTACTGCGTTCATGAGTATCTCCAAGGCGTATACGGTGCCATCTTTGCGCACTGCGGGGACTCCTGGCTACCAGATCGATCGGCCTCGTGCTCTTCTGACAGTCAGCCACACCCTGCTTCTAAGCATGGGCTACTGTCCCCAGATACAGTTTATTTCAGCGCCAGTGATTATTTCTTGGATATGAATATCCAGAGTAGAAATCTGTCGAGGATTCTACCTTGCCTTGGTTTAGATCTGCTGGTCCGTATTCTCGCGTCTCTGCACGAGCAGGAGGACTACGAAAGATACCTAAGGAGGTGGTTCAATACCCTTTCAAACGATCTCGAACGGCCCGATAGTCCTTGGATATCCAATCAGCACTTCGCCAAGCATCACGAACAATCCGCAACTTTCGATCCCAACATTTATCATTGCGGCCTCGGCCCAGATTCACACACATCGTCGCTTCATGCCCAGGCCGATTTTCCAGCACTACTCGGGATACGAACCTTGGAGCAGGTGGGAACAGAGAGAGCGTCTACTCGGGATACATGAGTTGCAGTTCCAGATATATCGTCAGCGAGCCTGGGTTTTCTTTGACGACTTGAGGCTATTCCCCGATGTGAGATCCCATTTCCCAACAATGAAAGATCTCGATAAACAAGACCAGATCGCCAACAATAGACTGGGTCCGAGTTACGAACGAACCCGAAGAAGATCACAGAAGTGGCAAGATTACTACTGGGGACGAACTCTGGATAACCCGCTGTACTTGCAAGAGAATGAGGAAGAAGACGTGACGCTGGAAGATAGTGAAGGACACCTCACACGGTTCTTTGAGAAGTCGGCCACTGGCAGTATCCCTTCATTCCGGACACAGCTCAATGAATGAGCAGGCCGGATCGTAATTGGGGCGTCCCTCTGTCATCTTCGAGATGGTCCATCATAACACCCACCAATGAAAAGAGCAATGCATCATCAGGGGTTCCCTGCCAGCTGAAAACAAGCTGAATAGAGCCTGTGGCTCTGATAACGCCACATCCCATCAACCCCGCTCTGAGTGATGACTTCTCAGCTTCCTCCTTTGCAACTTGCAACTTCTGCCAAGATGCGCTTGATCAACACTGAAACTCTAGATATTGAAAGTTTCATTGGCCCTGAGTTTCCAAGATATGCCATTCTCTCGCACACATGGACTGATGACGAGCCAACCTTGGCAGACGCTCAAGCCGGCTTTCTAGCAGGACGCTCAAGTGCCGGATGTCGAAAGGTTAGAGATTTTTGCACACTTGCACGGCAAGATGGCCTCTCGTACGCTTGGGCCGATACGTGCTGCATCGACAAGACCAGCAGCAGCGAGTTGACTGAGTCGATCAACTCCATGTTCCGATGGTACACGTCGGCCGACATCTGCTATGTCTACCTTGCCGACCTGGAGAGCGATGCTTCGTCAGACACCATGGCCTCGTGCAGGTGGTTTACAAGAGGATGGACCCTCCAAGAACTCATCGCACCCAGTAAGCTACAGTTCTACGACAAGGAATGGGGCTTGCGCGGTTCAAAGATGGATTTTGCCGATCAGCTTCTACAGATCACAAACATCCCCGACGCTGTCCTTCAAGATCGGACGTCATTACGCATTATACCAGTCGGGCGAAGGATGTCGTGGGCAGCGAATCGCCAGACGACACGACCAGAGGATATGGCCTATTGCCTGATGGGGATATTCGACGTCAACATGCCATTGATATATGGGGAAGGACGGAACGCCTTTATATGACTCCAGGAAGAGATCATGAAGAGCAGCAACGATCTCAGCATATTCCTATGGCAATCAGCTCGGGGTCCAAGGTATCGCGGTATACTAGCAGAGGAGCCATCAGAGTTTGTTTCCGCTTCTCGCCTCAGGGTTGGGGTTGCCGGCATGGATAGTCCGCAGTTCACCATTACGAACAAGGGCGTTAAGATCAAGGCTAGCCTCGCAGACAGCGGCCGGGGCATCTTTGCCCTGAGTCTCAATCACGTCGACGAAGATTCGACGACAGATGAGGTTTTGGGCGTCTGGCTCAAGAGACACAGGAACGGAGCGTATGCGAGGGCCTACCCCCACGTCCTCGTTATTGTATCCGAGAGCGTGTTTGGAACTCCCTCCCGCAGATATCTCAGCAAGCACATGTCACCAACCATGGCTGAAGCGGTCGACTCGGCTACAGACAATGCGTTTGTCTTTGAAGGCGACTTTCATAGTCAGTACTATCAGCATCTATCCACCACCTCTAGCGCGTGGTGGGATCGGGACAGGATGGCCTATCTACGGGACAATGGACTGCCATTTGTGGCTTTTCACCTATTTCGCGCAGGGTGGGATAACTCAAGGCGTGATAACCGCTTCGTGCTCGCATTTGGCGTCGCTGAAGACGGGACTGCCTGGCTTTCGCTCGCAGCTGATTCATGGACACGGCCTTCAAAAGGTGCAGAACTGTTAGCTGCAGCATTAAAAGGAGATCTCAAGGCTGTCGAAGCCCTAGGGCTCGAGTTGTGGAAGGAACACAAGCAGAAGGAGATGGAGCACAAGGAGTTATGGGGCCACGAGCAACTCCCACAAAGCCTCACTTTTATCAGGCGAGGCCCAACTATGTTACCGACAGGTCTTTCTGAGCAGCCATACACGTTGGAGGTTTATATTGGCAGAGGTCACCTGGACGGCCATGACGTGTATCTTGTGACGCTTGGTAAGAAGATGCCACGGTATCGTCGTATGGTGGAGATTGCTGCCCCTCTTGTTTTGTTTTATCTTGTGTGTAAGCTATAGGTCCAGACACCCTTCCTTCTGAGGCTAAAGCAACTTGTTTAGATTTTGCTACTGCATTTGCTAGTCATCCGCGTTTTAGAAACTACCTGCACTGGCTTCATCTAGTCAGGTAGGGCCTGGGTAGAGGCTCAAATACAGGGAGAAGCTTGGAAATTGCGACAAAATTAGATCAAGAATGATGTCTAGGGAATCACTCATCCGAAGAGTACATCACGTGGGACTAGATGTGTTAGAATGGTGGCCTCAAAGTTCTCCTTGGCAGTATAGGGTAGGCTAAGACGAGCTTGCTTGGCTGGTGAGTCTGAACAGGGATTCCATTCCCACGACGCTACGCACGCTCAACTAGGCAGCAGCCTCTCGATGTTCATCTTCTCACTTTAATCTTACAAGAGTCATCTTCGACACTCGATATCAACATCTTATCGAAATGCCCGCAACAAGTCATCCGCCAGGCCTAGGCAATTTGCCATGCGAGATTCAGCTCCAGATTTGCACCCAGCTCTGTGTCCATTGCTCCGGAGGTACCAACAAGTTTGACAGATGGGCTGACGGCGATGAGAACCAACGGACGCTGCTTTCCCTGAGTCAAACATCGCGCACCTTTCATCGTCTTGCCCAACCCATCGCCTTCCACAGATTTCAACAGATCCCGACGAATTGGTCCACAAATGCCTTTGTCAAGTTTGCTCGAACGCTCATTGATCGACCTGATCTTGCTGGACAGGTAAAGGAGCTATGCCAGCACTGCTATGAGGTTGGCGGTTGGTCCACCCAGCAGGACTTCAACATGCTCAAGGCTGCTGCGGATCGTCTCGGCATGGGAGATGAAGATGATGCAAACTTTGAAAGTGCCGAGGAGGAAGATCTATCTGCGGGCAAGTTTTGCATGGAACTTCTCATAGCTTTGCTGCCGAAACTTGAGACACTGTATCTCATGTTTGAGGACCAAGGCAATTATGGGCAGACGACGTACACTTACTTGCAACGGCGACTCAACAAGCTTGGCTCCGATGGCACCTTGAAACATCTCCGAAGAGTCATCCTCGACACCGAGGAGAACTGGGGTTTCTTCTTTTCCATCCCGGCTGTTGGGGTGCTTCATCAGGTAGCACCGAACCTGGACGAACTGATTATTCGACACAACAAAGGCTTTGAGAGTATGGACGTGGCGCAGAGTAATCTTGGTGCTATGTTTTCTGGACCGACTCAGTCTCTTCGCACCCTTCGACTCGATCACTGCGCTCTCTCCAACGACCCCTTATCGACATGTTTCCTGGACTTGCTAACAAGGCATGCTCCGAAACTTGAGCGTTTCTCCTATCGTTCACAATCACCCTACTTTGGAGAGGGGCTGGGGACTCATCTCACGCCCAGAGAGATAATCAAATGCCTCAGACCTTTGTCAGGCACGCTCAAGTCTATTGAAATCGACCTCACTGACCACTTGGATCACGACCAAGGCCGTCTTGTCACTGGAAGAAGCCTAGCCAAGTTTGAAAAGCTGGAGGACCTGAGGCTGGATGAACGTGCCCTCTGTCGACATTATATCGAAGGCCCAGATGCTCCAAGAAGGACTGCGAATACCTGTCTAACGGATCTTGTCCCACCGACTCTCAAGGTACTGACGGTGAGAGTATACGAGGACTGTTGCCTTTGGCCCGACTTGGAGGAACTGGTTTCATCATCTTGCTCCAAGTTTCCTAACCTCAAGAAGATGATAATCCACACTATATGGCGAATGGGTAGTACAGCTACATACAGAGACTGTCAGGAAGCAGTTCGCGCCAGGGGTCAAGCATTCCAAGACTTTGTTGCCAATACGCATCTGGAGCTGGAAATGCACGAACACCGATATTGGTTACCAGACATGTACTGAAGTAGTACAACACAGGGTGGGCTAGGGTTATATAAATAAGTGCGCCCATGGAAGGGAAACGTGGCAGGATTCGGCAGCACATAGATGCATTATTGAGATTTCTCGCGTTCAACTGGACCAACCGAGTAGAGGTATCTGCTGCTTGCATGGTATGACCATCTATTGCTTTGTAATACACTGTAGTCAAGATTCCGGTAATATGTTGTCATTTCTTTGTGATCTAGAGATTTATCGTAAACGTCTACTCTATACAAATTGCTAGCGGGCTTTCATGCACGCAAGACCATGTTTGGATGCAGCCACAGGCCTTGCCTCTCTACCAGGGCAATTTAGTTCCGTCATAGTTCTGGAAAGTGCCGCTACTGCCGTCCCTCGTGGCCTTGTCAATGGTGCTAACCATGGCAGTCACGCTCGTCTCGACAGAGATTGCGCCGATATCAGACAATTTGACGCCAGCCTTTGCAACGGCCCCTGCGGCAAGATCAGTCTCGACCAAGCCAGGGTGGAAGACGAAGCTGGTCAGCCACGGCTCCTCAAAGTGAAGGCGGCGGATGAACCAGTTCAGTTCAGCCTTGCTGCCACCGTATGGGCTGTGCGTGGATGGGAAAGAGGCTAATGCCTCCATGGAGCCGATGGAGCCGATAAGAGTGGAGATGGCGACAAAGATGGGGTTGCCGGTCTTGCTGGCCTGGAGGAGGTCGGCGGTGGCCTGGAAGAGGGCAATGGGGGCAACCGTGTTGACTTGATGGTGGAGGTTGATGTTGTCAATAGTGGTCTCGCGAACACGGCCACCATCTTGAGCGATGCCCGCGTTTGCGATGACGATATCCAAGGAGGAAATGCCGTGCTCGCTCTTGAGCTTTGCAACAGCAGTTGCCGCATCCTCGGGCTTTGTCGAGTCGAGCTGGATCGTGACCAGCTTAGATCCATCCGCCTTGGGCAGATCCTGGAGGGCCTTGGAAGTGGGATGCTCTGGGTTTCTCACAGCCACCACAACAGTGGTAGAGGGCTTAGCGAGGAAGGTCTTGGTGAAACCCTGACCGATGCCTCGGTTAGCACCGGTGATGAGGACAGTC
Organism: Fusarium keratoplasticum; assembly: GCF_025433545.1. Lineage (NCBI taxonomy): Eukaryota > Fungi > Ascomycota > Sordariomycetes > Hypocreales > Nectriaceae > Fusarium > Fusarium keratoplasticum. The sequence goes on from NC_070535.1 coordinate 420,952, forward strand.
GAGGAAGACATGATAAAGTGTTGTTATTGGTAGATACGTGTAGAATGAGTTGAGTTGAAGTGCGATTAATATCTTGAAGCGTGGAACAAGAGTGATATTTATCGAGTTTCTTCCTAGGCGGTAACAGCACTCTACGATATACATTCGGGCTTGGCCTCGCTGTTCAACTAGGTACGGCGATGCGCCGGACGAACCGGGGACATAGTGAAGCGCCAACTCTCCGCCATATTGAGCAGGGTTTGGGATTCGAGTCGACAAGTCAGAACGTTTTCCGGGCGAATTCAACTCTCCGAGTCTTGATTAGCAATATGAAGCTATCTCGACGCAAGTGAGTGTGGTCCGGAGTCTTGACAAGTGAATATTCTGATCACTCATCATAGCAGGTTGGACCGAGGCATCGAGTGGAGTCGGACCAAGACACTTGCCAGGTTCAGGGGACCTCTTGAACGCCGTTCGGATTCCTCCGATCCAATGGCCGGCATCGCTTTGGAGTTATACGCGTACAGAATGACAGGGGTAAAACACTAGCAAGGACCTGAGTCTGGAAAGGGGCTAGACTGACTCACTTTATCACATCATTGGCACGAGGATGAGGGAGCAAAACTTTAATTCGCGACGTCTTGATGCCTTGTTGGCGGGCATGTCACCATAATGGATCAATCTTCATCCACTAACAGGCTAGAAACAGCTTGGTAATGCTCCTTGTAGGCCTCGCGCGGTCGCCATCTATTGCCGACATGGTCGCTACCCTACGCTCAGTGGCAACCACAAGAATGTCTCGACACTAACGGACTTGGCTCAAGGGAGCTGCAGAGATTGGGTAACTGCAGTGCATAGAATAGTGCGTATCCAAGGGACGTCTCCTTAAGACGCCCCCAAGCTTCGTCATTCGCTGCCAATGCTTCCTGAGACTGTGCAAGATATCGTGAATTCGGCACGGTTATAATCACACTAGATTCCCAAGCGGGCGCACGTCATTTGAACAGGCTCCGACGGTTGGCCCAGATGCGTTGGAGACAACTACCGCTTGATTCGGCCAAATCACAATCCCGATCCGGCCCAACCAGATCTGCCCTGAAAGTTCCGGACGAGGCTCGGCCGAGCAGGGCACGGCAGTTTCTCTGTTGGTCCAGATACTTCTCTTGTGATGACACAGTCCCAGTTACAAAGCAAAAGCCAGAAACACAGTTGCAGTCAATTTCACCGTCACCGGAGAGACTGTCGGTGAAGGAAGAAAGATTTTTGACGTGCTCAGTAATCGTTCATCGCTTGGGTGACTCGTCACTTCTATGGAGAGAGAAATACCCTACGGCCCTTGAGGCGGGACCTTGTCATGTCTGCCACATACCCCGTTAGAGTAGTTAGGCAACATTCAATGCGGGAGATCTGATAGATACACAGGCAATGGTACAAATGAGGATAACCTGGTCACTACAAAGCTTGAACATCGCGTGCTGTTTGACCGAACTGGGAACTGGATGACTACACTGTCGATCGACAGCCCGCCGTCTCTAGTCAACGAGATCCTTACGGAAGCGCGAAAACACTTGGTCTAAAATATTTCTGGTCCCTAGATCAAGAGATTTGGAACTTATTTTCGGCTTTGGCTTTTCTGCCGCCGGAAGCATGTTAGATCCCCCGGTGCATTAAAGCGGATCGTCAAGTACCCATCATGGTCGAGTTAAACACAAGAGATGTTCTGGAATAATTAATAGGATGCAGACATTATGTAAAAATATATCTATGGGTACAAAAGAAAAACCACGTTTACAAACTCTAGGAACGCCGATCAATCAGTATACCGACCCACTACTCCCTTCCCAACCCAGGTCCCATCCCATTTAGCCACTCTTGGCTCGCTCTTGACCCAGCTTGAAGACGCTCTCCCTGACCTCGGCCTTGTTCAAGCCACCTGACTTTTTCATGATACCATCAAACACGGTTCTCGGACCGACTGCGTTCAAAAGCCACACGACGAACGCGTTGGTACCCTTCCACAGGAATGAATCCTTGCCATTGATCAAGGCGCTCACGACTTGGCGGGCAAACTCAGCTGGCTGCATCGTATTTGCGAGATGTGTCGTCGTTCTCGCCTTGACAGAGTCCTCCACGTCGCGGTACATGCTGTCGGGGCCAAAGTTGATGTTTTCGGTCGCCATCAACGGCGTTGAAACCTCGCCCATGTATAATGTCACCACCTTCAGACCGAGAGGTTGGACTTCCAGTCGGAGCGTATCCGAGTAGGACACGACAGCTGCTTTGCTCGCGTTGTAGGCGGAGGAGAAAAGGCCTGGGAGGCGCGCCAGGATGGAGGCGATGTTGACAATGGTCGGCGTGTAGTTTGGAGCAACGGAGGCTAGAAGGAGAGGCGTGAAGGCAGTAACCATCTCCATAAGGCCAAAGACGTTCGTGGCAAAGAGTTGACGTACGCGAGATGGATCGGCTTCGACGGCTGGCGCTTCGTACACTGTGAGCTGATGATTAGCACTTGGACTGCGACATTCAAGGTGACCGTGCTAATTACGTGTTCCAGCGTTGTTAATCAACATGTCTAGGCGTCCTTGGGTGCGACTCGCAATCTCGACCGCGAGGGCCCGAATGCTGTCGGGGTCTGTAACATCGAGAACAAGAGTCTCAATCCCCTTCTCCCTCAAGTTGCCAAGGGTCTTCTGGGAGCGAGCGGTGGCAAAGACGCGGTATCCCTTGTCCGCAAACTCCAAAGCCAGTGCATTTCCAGCACCGCCCTGGGAGCATCTGTTGATCGATGATGGTTAGGTGGTTGTAGACAGGGGAGCGGCATCAGTGCGTACGTACCCAGTTACGAGGACAGATCGCTTTTGTTGGTTCGCCATTGTAATGATAGAGTAGTAAGTGATTCGAGTTGACAATGATCCATGATAGAGGAGAGCTTCTTCTTGATAGTTCTTTATTCACTGCAGTGTCTCTGGCCCGTTCACTGGCACTCGGGCTAATTAGTTATCAAGTTAGCCGTGACAAATAACTCCGTTTGGTGGCGCGACAGCTAAAAACGTCTAAGCACACTCCGTCGGAATGATAGTTGCCCCGACAGTGACGACGTCATACAAAGTAATTATATAGATCTGGTGGAATTGACTTTAGTAGGTTCCTCTTATCTTTCCCTGTTGCTCCATCTCTTCGTCCCATCTCTCTTACCCTCTCTGTTCTGTCACACAAGTTACACATCATGAAGGCTCTCAAGTCCAACAGAAGCATTGTCACGCGACTCCTCAATGCCGCCACCAACAAGAGCCACTGCGGCATGGGTGGCCGGGTCCAGGACAACGTGCCTGTTCCCACCATCACAAGCAACGAGATCCTCGTCAAGGTCAAGGCCGTCGCCCTGAACCCCACCGACTTCAAGCATCTCGACATTATTTCACCTCCCGGATCAACAATTGGCTGCGATTACGCGGGTGTGGTTGACAAAGTTGGCGACGCAGCCGGGGCGACATGGAAGGTTGGAGACCGTGTTGCCGGCGCAGTCCACGGCGGCCTCTTCCCCGACAAGGGAGCATTTGCCGAGTACCTGAAGGTCGAGTCCGATCTGGCCTGGAAGGTCCCGGACAACGTCAGTGATACCGACGCAGCCACATACGGTGTCTCAGCTGTGACAGCGATGCTGAACTTGAACGTGCGCCACGGCCTCCCCTTCATCGACGGAAAGACTGCAGCTCCGAGAAACGAGACCATCTTTATCTACGCCGGATCAACCAGTGCCGGCCTGTACCATATCCAGCTCGCAAAGGCGGCCGGATGCACTGTCGTGACGACGGCCTCACCGCATTCCTTCGACCTGGTCAAGAAGTACGGTGCTGATGCAGTATACAACTACAGATCGCCCACGGTGGTCGAAGAGATCGTCAAGGATTATCCCGACATGTCAAAAGCTGTCGATTGCTTCTCCGAGGGAAAGTCGACGACAGTCTGCGCCGAGGTTATCAAGAAGAAGGGCAGCAAGGTCATCACTCTGCTGCCCAACGGCAAGTCCAAGTTTCCCAATGTCACATACGACCTGGTGATGGCGTACACGGCTCTTGGCCACCCTTTCCAGTGGCTGCCACCCATTGGCCCCAAGTTTGAGGTTCAGCCGGCAGACAGAGAAGGCTTGGTTCGTTTCTACTCTGTCCTTCCGCAAGCATTGCACATTGTGAAGCCGATCCCTACTATTGAAGAGAAGGCTGGCTTTGATGGAATACTCGAGGGTCTGGACAAACTCCGAGGGGGTAAGGTTTCGGGAGGCAAGCTGGTGGTCAGGTTCGGGGAGAAGTGATGGAAGCATAGCTGTGGACTACAAGTTCCAAACTCAGGGATGCTATTTTGTCCGACTGGAGACTGTAATTTGTAATAATATGTAGCTTTTTATGACCTATCCCATCATTTGGTATCCTTCGTAAATCTAAGAGAGGCTGGTCGCTATCATTGACAGGTTTAGTAATCAACGTGGATTGGCTCATGGAAAGAAGTCTTGACTGGAATGTATACCCGGTGTCAGTGAAACATCCTCTCAAAATCACAGTGTTGGGATAGGAGGCAAGTCTTGCGTTTAGAATTCCAGTGACAACTGCGTCTTTCGCTGTTGTGGCTGGTGGCCTCTTTTGGGGTCATCACTGACGATAACAACAAAATCTCAGCGATTAGCACACTTGTGGTAGCTAAGAAGCAGGACGATTTACCCCTCTCCCATGGGCAAGAAACCTATGCGCTTTGAAGTTTTCTGTGAGAATAAAATAACTTCTAGAGCCGCATGACACCAAAAATCCCGTGATTGTCTCCTAATGCCAACCGTTGACCATCTGGTGAAAAGGCGAGCCTACTGACGCCATCACGATCATACTGGCTCCTTAGCTGAAATGTGTCCAAGTCATTCAGCTCCCATACAAGTAGTTTGTTAGTCTTGCAGCTCGCGACAAGTGTTCGAGAATCTGGCGAGAATGCGATGGTCAGCACGGTACCAGGGACTTCCAACGTGGCGTTCAACTTCCAACTCCCTCCTGGCATTATTTCAAACACCAAAAAACCTGTACCGAGTAATGTCTGAGCAGCAAACCACCGAGAATCTGGAGAAAAGGCCGCAGTACTTGCGAGTTGGCATGCAGAAGGTAAGGTGTAACGGACCAGCATGCCACCAGGGGCCTCGGACTTGAAGAAATGCTGGCCGGTGGCTCTCCTGGACGGAACTCCAACATACTGCTCACCATCTGGTGACCAGGAAAAGCCGCTATTGCCATCGAAGTGCTCCTGGAATATGTCATATCCCCCTTGTGAGTTGGCGTCCCAGATAGTCAACCTTTGCTTCTTGGACTTTGGCTCGGCCCAAACGATCATTATGCGTCGTCCATCCTTCACTATCATATCCTTCATGATGGCCTTACCATTGCAGACATAGTGACTCATGATCGGTTCGAAATAGTCTCGCCCACCAAGCGTACAGGTCACAGCAAGCAATTGCTCCTTGGTAGATGATGACCCCTCCCGTCCCAAGAACAGTACCAGGCGGCTGCTGTCAGAAGAAAATGAAACCCAGATCGGAGAACTGTATCCACACGTCGTTCTAAGGCATTGATCTCTTCGGAAATTGCCTTGCTCGTCAATATTCCAGAGTTGAAGCCGTGTCCCGTATTCTTCCCCATAAGTAGACGCAAACCATTTGCCGTCTGGTGAGAAAGCAAGGTGCGTAATAGACTCATACACGTTGTAGCTTGTGGTTTCTGTAGAGCTGTTGCCGGCTTCAATCGTGACAGATATTGCGGTTTCGGCTCTGGTTGTGATGATGGGTCGAGCCTCGGACGGCGGCAGAATGAACTGTGGACCCATTGAGTGTGTCAAGTCGTCTTTAGTATTCCGTGTGCCATTGTAGATGATGTAATTATGATCTCGGAGCACATGTAATCCGGATGAGTCCTCTAGTGTAAGGAAGTTGTTGGACGTCTCATTAGTAGGCCCACGTAAGTTGTTGATGAAAGAGAGCCAGCGACGCCAGAACCCAGCTGTGGAGTGTTCACAAAGGCTCAAGTCGCTGGACTGGCCTTTTGTACCAGTAATGGATGCTATATCAGCGCTCTGATAGTTTGCCGACCTCTGTTCCTCACTTGGTAACCTCACAATTTGGGTTCCAGATGTTGTGTCAATGCCACTAGGCTGGACGTGCTTAGGGTTAGGAAAATGCGCCGTAGCCGTTGTCCAGCGTCCCGAGGCTGGCTTGCTTTCTAATGTGCCACTAATTCCCGGTACAGAAGTTTCTCCATCTATAGTGCCCGAGGTCGAAAGATGATGGTGGGATGATGATGAAATCCAGGAATGTCCCAAGGCCTGGGTCGCCGTGGGGCGGTCACCCGGGGAACGACTCATGAGCCACTCACTGAATAACTTGGACTCACCAGTTAACAAAGAACTGATGGGAAACGGGGCACATTGCCGAACATAGCGGTATAGCTTCGAATATGGATTGTCTCCGAATGGTAGAGCTCCCGTAGTTAAACGAAAGGCGATGACACCAACGGCCCAGATATCGACTTCGAAGGAATAAGTCCGATCTGCTATGCAATCACAGGATTCTTCGTCGGCATAAGTGAAGATGTGGCATAGTTCGGGTGCCCAGTATGGTGGTGTCCCGACAGTAGTTCGAAGAGTTGTGGCTTCCTTGCTGCAGCCGAAGTCGGAGAGCTTAACCCACCAGTTAGGGTCTTTTTCTTGAACAAGGATGTTCTGGTGTCAAAGATGTTAGAGAAAACGTAGGGCTGGATTTTGTGGAAGAGGGGGTGGAGAGAAAGTAAGTAAAGAAGAGGGGAAGGATGAGTGGTTCAGGAAGAAAAATAGACAAAACCTACTGCGGGCTTCAAGTCGCGATGGGCGAACTTGCTTTCGTGCATGAAAGAGAGGCCTCGAAGAATTTGTCGCGTGATACTAGATGCTTCGCCATCAGGGAGTGGTTGTGCGATATGGGACTGCAGATCTCCATGAGGGAAATACTGCATGGTAATGAACAGTGCCTTTGGAGTCTGAAACCATCCAAAAGAAGACACGAAGTAGTTGCGGTACTACAAGTCATGTTCCTTAGTAAAGAGACTGAAACAACGCCGTTGAACCATACCTGTTGGTGCGAAAACTTGATGAGAGCCGAGAGCTCCTGATGACAGACGTTGACGCTTGTATGCTCTAAAGATTGCCGCGAGGTTTTGGAAATTACTTTGACGGCTCGAAGATCTCCGACCCGGGGACCTGTAGTGCATTTCTGGAGCCAGACCTCGCCGTAGCCTCCTCTTCCCAGCATCTCTAGGCGCTCCCACCTCTCATCAGCAGACCACCTCTGTTGGCTGGGATGACACGTAAAGGTGTCGTTGACTTCTTTGACTTTGAGTTCCCATTGTTGAATGAGCTGATCATTGTCCATAGTAAGCGGCGAGTAGTGATGCCGCTTCAGAAGACGTCGAAGGTAAGAATTGCGGGGAAGTTAAGGGTGGACATGCGGAACCTGGGAATTGTGCACATATAACAAGGCAAGGCAGAAAAATAAGCAGCACGATTTAGCCAAGGCAGAAAGATGGCTGGCTGTGGCGTAGCCTGTTCCGGGGGTTGGGCGTTTCGATTTCAAGGTGCGGCCTGACGTTAGGGCCATTCATAAGAGCTTGTGGCTGCTTTGTCATGGGCCGATAGCCTATAACTGCGACACAAATGCCTACTGACCGTGACCCAAGGTCACCGACTGGGATCGAGTTATTGATGTGGTAGAATGTGTGTCTCTATGTGTGTTCTTTGATCATGTGCATGACCAGAACGTCATTGAAAAAGTAGAATATGGTAGAATGTGCTAAGGTATAAGATGCTAAGCTGCCCGGTGCCGGACATGGGGTTAAGAGATCCGGGGGGCACACTTATTCTTGTTGAGAGAATTTTATCAAGTCGAAAACTGAGGATTGAGAATGAGAAGTGTTCTTTGTCGTATAAGAAATACAAAAAGGCATAATAATATAAGCACTAAAAAGCAATACTAGTAGGTGGTAGATATTGTAAAAATTAACCATTGCTAGTTATTCTTAAGCTGAACAACGAACGCTTTTGAGCGATGCTCCGAGCTCCTTATTAACAGGAGCGACAAAACAGAAGCAAAAAAAAACACACTCCGGTACAGGGAATCGAACCCTGGGCTCCGCGGTACTTATTCCCTCAGGTTATGAGAGCGCGAAATGTTAGCCACTACACCATACCGGATTGGTGATCATCGGGACTCTTGTCCGCAAACATGTCGGTAGCAACGACACAGGCAACTCAGGGCTCGATGACGATCACGGTAATTCAAGCCGTGTAATTACGAGCTCAGGTGTTAGCCAAGGGGCGGATACCAACATGAGGTGGTTGGTGACATAAGATATAGATCCCTCGTATGTATCCCTCGACCAATGGAAAGCACCTACTCGTTGATATCTGGCGAAACGAGAGGTGATGGGCGATAGTACTGTCAACTCGCATCAGACCCGGCCCCTCCTTGTAAAAAGTCTTTTAGCCGTGTGACCTCTGTTACAAGGATTTCCATGCGTTAGCTAATAGATCTGGTCGTGCAGAGTAGGTAGTTCCAATATCGCTTCAAAGTCTCGGGTGAGGGTCCCACTCCTCTCCGCCCGACATCCGACACTGCTTCCGAGCCCCTGGATGAGAGGCAAGATCATCGAGAAATCGAGAAGACAGTGTTCCGTTATTCCAAGGTTAGTCTGATAGCCAAATTTTACGTTCTTTTCTTCTTAGCTCTCAGCGGCCTTAAATGTTTGCAGGGACAGTATTCATTCCCAGCTTTTACTGAGTTTGCCCTTACAACAGCAGTACCAACCATGCATATCCATCAGCGTGCCCCAATAGATGTTGAGGCAAAGCTCGCCTCGCTGACATTATCTGAGAAGATTTCTCTCCTTTCAGGTGCGTATCTTGACCACCTTCGTTTCTCTCCACCAACTCACACTTTACAGGCGCCGACTTCTGGCACACCGTGGCCCTCCCATCCCACAACATCCCCTCGGTGAAATGCACCGATGGACCCAACGGAGCCAGAGGCGGTCGCTTCTTCAACCCCGTCCCGGGACTTTGCATCCCCTGCGGAACAGGCTTGGGTGCCACCTGGAATCCCGACCTGCTTTACGCTGCAGGCCAGCTTCTGTCGCGAGAGTGTGAGGCCAAGGGCGCCCATGTGTGGTTAGGTCCTACGGTCAACTTGGTTCGTGGTCCTCTCAATGGACGCGGCTTTGAGAGCTTCTCTGAGGATCCTTACCTGAGCGGTGTACTGGCTACGGCCATTATTCGAGGCGTGCAGAGTCGAGGAACGCTCGCTGCCCTGAAGCACTTTGTGGCAAATGATCAAGAAACTGATAAGATGTCGACTGACATCTGTATGTCTGAGAGAGCCTTACGAGAAGTGTATCTGAAGCCTTTTCAGATGGCTGTCAGAGACGGTAAGCCAAAGGTTGTCATGTCGTCTTATAACAAGGTCAACGGTACCCACGTTTCGGAAAGTCAGAAGCTTCTAGATCAAATACTAAGGAGGGAATGGGAGTTTGATGGCCTCATAATGAGTGACTGGTGAGACTTTCTTAGTCAATATCGATGCCTTGGTTGGTTCACTGCTAATAGTAATAGGTTCGGCACCTATGGATGCAGTCGTGCGCTCAAGGCCGGCGTGGACATTGAGATGCCCGGTCCGTCGAGACACCGCGCTGATAAGGCCATCGTGGCCGTGACTTCCGGAAAGGTCTCCGTGGACACGATCGATGAAAGAGCAAGAAATGTCCTCAAGTTTGTCAACAACACAGCGACAGCACGAGTCTCACCAAAAGAGACAACCCGTGATTTGCCAGAGGATCGGGCCTTCAATCGACGTCTCGCCCAGGAGAGTATCGTCCTTCTCAAGAACTCGGAGAATATTCTTCCCCTTCGACCCCAAGACTGTCAAGAAGTTGCTGTTATTGGCCCGAACGCCAAGCTTCCTGCTGCTTGTGGAGGCGGAAGTGCCAATTTGCGACCATACTACACGAGCTCTGTCTTCCAAGGTATTCGAGATCAATTACCTTCCACGGCACGCGTTCACTTTGAGCCTGGCGTGTTCGGGCATGTTCTCCTCCCCTACTTCACAAGCGAACACGTCGTCGACGAGTTTGGACAGCCAGGGGTATCTGTCGCCTTCTTCAATGAGCCCGATTCGGTCCCGGATAGAAAACCCTTTGACTCTCAGAACGTTCCAGATACCACCTACCAGCTGATGGACTACAACCACCCAGAGAAGAAAGATGTATTCTATATATCAATGCGGGCAAATTACAAACCAGATGTCGACGGTCTGTATGAGTTTGGCCTAGCCAGCTATGGTGTTTCAAAGCTCTACATAGACGACCATCTCGTGATTGACAACGAGAGAGATCAATCCCATGGCGGTATGTTTTTCGGTCACGGCTCAACAGAGAGGCGTGGCACTTTCGAGATGTCGTCAAATCGCACCTATCGCTTGCGTGTGGAAGCGGGGAGTGCGCTGACGTCCAGGGTGACTGGAGGGGCGGGTTCAATGTTACCTCTACCAGGAGGTGCCTGTCGGCTGGGCGGGTGTCTGAAGCTTGATCCACTTGAGGGAATTAGTCGAGCTGTGTCTCTGGCGAAGCGATGCCATCAGGTCTTTGTAGTTGTCGGCTTCAACTCGGACCTGGAGAAGGAGGGCATGGACAGAGATTCCATGGAACTTCCACCTCACGTCGACGACCTTGTTTCAGCTGTGCTGGAGGCTCAACCAAATGCCATAGTGGTTACCCAGGCTGGCAATCCAGTGGCTATGCCATGGAAGGCCAAGACAATTCTTCACAGCTGGTATGGGGGCAATGAGGCCGGAAACGCCGTTGCCGACGTTATCTTTGGCAAGACAAATCCCAGCGGGAAGCTGCCAATGACCTTTCCTAACCGACTTGAGGATGGGCCTACATATCTGAGCTTCGGAAGTGACAACGGCCAGATATACTATGCCGAGGATGTGTTCGTTGGACATAGATGGTTCGAGGCTCGTGGTATTGATGTTGCATTTCCATTTGGGTAAGGATACCTCTCTACCTATCTATACTGATGCGGCTTGCTAATCGCTCCCAGGCATGGCCTGAGTTACACTACATTTGCGATTTCCAATATGAAAATGGAAGGGAATAACGTACTGGTGGACGTGAAAAATACTGGGAATCTGACAGGCGCTGAAGTGCTACAACTATACGTCACCTTTAACACGGCAAAGTCTGGCAGGAGGTCGAGATTCTTGCGGTCACTACGGACGCTTGCGGGCTTTCAGAAGACTCTTCTAGAGCCTTCGCAAAGCACAACCGTGGTCATGTCTCTGGACAAGTATAGTACGGCTGTCTGGGATGTTAAGAGTGACAGCTGGTGTCGTGAAGCGGGCACGTACACGATTTCTGTTGTGAACTCCGGTGGGTGCTTGGAAACGGATTTGGTTGAAGAGAAGGATAATTATTGGAACGGACCTTGAGGTACAATAGATCCATAGGCGTAAATTAACAAGATTTCTTTTCATTCGTCACTACTGCCTTGTGTATCATCTTTAGATGGTCTGATATTGGCTGTCTTCTCCTACATCTGCCCAGGCATCCAGTCTCCCTCCATCAAAGGCCAGAACGAGTCCATAAATAGATCAGGCTGTCCAGAATCGTGTCTTGGATCGGCCCCAAGAGCAGAAAACTCGTCGTTATACCCCGAAGAACCTCCTAGGTAGCCATCGAAATCGTGTATCGATGCATCGAAGAGCTCTGGTATAGTCGTTTGCTGTTGAGCCTCCATCAACTGAACGTTCATAAGGGTAGGGCGGTTCTCGAGATATGCAGAGCCGGATTCATTCGTCACTGCCACCTCTTGAGTAATTGTGCTGTCTTCATCGCCGTCTCCAGGCTCGAAATGTAGATTCTGAACCACCTCACTGACACTGTGTTTTGAGTAAATCTCCCTTCGTCTAGTTTCTCCGCCCTGTATAGCAGAGCTCCCTGAAAGATTAGTCTCCCGTTCTTCCTCCTCCCAGATAGACGAGCACGCAAATTGTCCATCCCGATCTCGCTGAGCATCACTGACGAGATCCATGATGCCCTTCTTCAAGATGGCAGATGTGGGATAAATCGCGGCTTGCTCTTCTAGTGCATCGGCACACGAGGATAACCTTGCAACGAGCTCATCTTGTGGCAAGTTGCCCATCGGATGCTGCCCCAGTCTTGAGATGATCCTCGCCGAGTGGAAAGCACACATGGCGAGGGACGGATCGCTGATCAAGTCTGCCCCGCCAACCAACTTGGGCGTCTCGAGGATCCTTGATACGGACAAGGCGTGAGACAGACATTTCTCGCGACAAGAAGTTGCGAATTCTGGCGATAGTTGGGAGATTTCGGCTATGGGGAGACCCTCTCGGAACCCGGGAATAGTAAAACGAAAGAGGTCGCAGTGCGTTTGATGCCACCAAGCGTGGAGCATTAGGAACGGAGTTCTTGATGGGGAGAAGGCTCGTAAAGAGAATGACTTGGCATCAAATCTGTAGCGCTCTGGGAGTGAGATGCTAAATCGCTGAAGCTCATCCTCGATGGATTGGACGGCGGTAAATGAGTCTTGTGAGAGTTTCCGATGATTGCTAATCTTCAGCGTGAGCCTATACGTGTCAGTGCTAAGCAAGCAAGGATAACAAAAGATGACGGTTTACCTCTGACAACGGTCACGAATGTCGAGCACGCGTAGGCAATAGCCCAGCAGACCAATGTTTGACTCGCCGGAAGCATCAGCATCGCTGGTCAAGAACCCTGTTGAAACAGGCATGTCCATCGAGAACGACTTTTCGTTACAGGGCAGCCGAATATGAAGGGTCTCTGTGGTACAAGATGTGAATTCTGTCTTGCCACTAGAATACAGCGTGTCTGTCGTGAAGATGGACCACATCAACCTCCTGTGTCTTTCTTGTTGAAGGAATGATGGCCGATCATTCTCGTGATTGAGACGGAGGATATAGGCAAGCCGAGAGGTCAGAGACATAGAGACGAGCATCTTGCTGAACTGTCGCGAGAGGTACTGGTCAAACGTGACAAGCAGCCAGGCTTCAATATCGGACACTCTTGGCTGAGAAAGCCGAGATAAGAGCTCAGACTCGGTCTCTTGGATCCATTTACGCGCAAGGGTTGCATGTTTTGCGTCGTTCGGGTGGATGAAGCGCGCGGTGAGGCCGCAGATGGCACGTAGGACCAGCGGGCTGAGATGGCCCCTGGACCAGGCTTGGAGGAGACTCGCTCGATGAAGGAACCCATAACAGGGAATTGGGTAGATGAACTCGAAAAAGGTATCTATATGTTGCTTGACGACAAGTCTGTCAATCCCTAACTCCCTTGCTAAACGTTAGCTATGTCACAAGATGGACTGAGCGGCAACTCACAGCGACAACGTTGACGCTCCCGACTGTACATCAGCTGTAGTTTGCGTCGAACCTGGCGGTGAGCTTGCCTGGCGTTGTAATTGCTGTGATGTTGAACTATGTGCATTGAAAGAGGCGGGTTGAATAGCACCTTGGGCATCGATGCTAACCACCGTCGCTGAGCTGGGATATTGGCATGCAACGCCTCGCTGAGCGCACCGCGAGCATGCTGGCGATCCTCCAGAACACTTTAACTTGCGATCTCGGCAACGTATGCACGCTCTCCAAACTCGTCGCCTTTCGAGCAGCTCGGGCAGACCATCCTTGTCGGCGGGCGAGGCGACCAAAGAGCACTCGAAACGAAGTCTCTTGCAGTTGCAGCATCCTCGAGGGTCTCCATCGCACCGGACCTGTAGCCGTTGAGATTAACCGAGCAACGAATTTGGCGGGAAAATCTTGACTCACCTTGCGGTTGCGGCACTGAGCACAAATCTCGGATGTCTTCCGGATCCGTGTTCGGGATCGGTCTCGTCTTGAGTTATCCACCATGGCAAAGGAGTTCCAGCAGCTCGGTACCAGGGCGATCAATGCAAAATTCCAAAGGAGTCAGTCGGATCAAGTTAAGGAAGTCGGGCGGAGGAGGATCAGGGTCACCTTTCAGAACCCCTCAGGTGGTCGTCTGCTCCGCCCGACATCCGAGCTGTCCCCACCCATCTCCGCTTTCCCCGGAACTAATTATCCAACTTTGTCTGTGCCCATGGGGAAGCGAGCTTTTGCGGGATGTTGAGACCGGGGAGGGGAGCAGAGGTTGCAGAGTCTCGAACGACCTACAGACTGGTGGCTGACTCCTTTCAAGACTGCTCCTCTGAAGCTTGCCATTATAAGAAGATTGACCTCGTCACGTCAGGTCCGTTGGTAAGGCCCACATAGCCAAGCAGTCAACCTTTCTGATCTCTGCTCCATCTCAGACGACACCATGTTGTCTAACAACAGGATTCTTCAACACTTCAACCGCCACCTGGCCCTCGCATTCAGTGTCATCGCAGTATCGACCTTCAACTATGGCTTCGACAACGCCGCGTACAACAACACCCAGGCCATGGACGCCTTCCAGCGGCAGTTCGGCGACTGGAACGAGGCCGCGGGCACATACAAGATCTCGCCATCATGGCTATCGCTCTTCAACAGCTTGAACTATATCGGCTTCGGTGCCGGAGTCATCATCGGCAGCTTGGTCAGTGAGCGCTGGGGACGGCGATGGTGCATGTTTGGTATGAGTGCCTGGGCGCTTGTTCCAGCCATCATGGCCGTTACTTCAGTTAGCAAGCATCAGATTATGGCGACGAGAATCCTCAACTGTAGGCTTTGTCTCCATGTCCCTCTGGAACTGGATCTCGCTAACGGATTCATCTCTGATGTGTAGACATCTATATCGGCATGGAGCTTGCTGTCGTCCCCGTCTATCAATCCGAGATCATGCCCAAAGAAATCCGAGGCTTCGCAGTCGGCTCGTATCAGTTCAGCTTAATGGTACAGTTATCTCGTCCCCAATCTACATTGCCACAGTGTTCTGATCTCGTTAGACGGGCACCCTTATTGTCAGTTGTGTCTGCAGAGGTACAAGTTCCTTGTCCGGAAACCTGTCCTTCCGAATTCCTTTTGGCCTCTTCTTCATCATCCCCGTCGTCGTGATGATTTTGATCTTCTTTATCCCAGAGGTGAGCCGCTTCTCAATCTCTCTGGATGTTCTAAGCTCACTTTCACAGTCCCCGCGCTGGCTCCTGACCAAGGATAGAACCGAAGAAGCACGAGCAGCTCTCGGAAAGTTGCGCGAAGGAAAACAGACCGAAGCCGAGATCGACGAGCAGTTCGCGGCTCTCCAGTACGCTTTGGAGAAGGAACCTGAGCAGGGACGATACGTTGAACTCTTCCAGGGCAAGAACCTCAAGCGAACCGGTATTGTCGTCGCCATGAACTTCTTCCAACAAGCCACCGGCCAGGCATTTGCTTCCAGTTACGGTACTATCTTCATTCGTGATATCGGAACCATAAACCCCTTTACCATGAGCATCATCAATTCCATCGTCAATCTTACCGTTGCCTTTACCGGCCTTTATTTCGTTGATCGGCTAGGCCGCCGGTGAGTCTCAGACAAGTCCGATCCCTTGGCTTGAACTTGACTAACTGTTTGCAGTCCCCTTCTATTCACAAGCGCAGGGTGGATGTTCTCGGCGATTGTCACCATGGGCGCTCTCGGAACAGTTGCCAATCCCTCCTTCGGCATCAAGTCAGGAATCGTAGCAATGCTCACCCTGTTCGGCTCCGGATTCACGTTCGCCTTTGCACCGCTCAACTACGTCGTCACTACCGAGATCCCAGCTCTGCGCCTCCGAGATGCCTCGCAGCGAACAGCCTCCATCGTCAACGTCGCCACGAACTTCGTGGTCAGCTTCAGCATCCCTTATTTGCTGTACGACCAGTACGCAGGGCTCGGGTCCAAGCTCGGGTTCGTCTTTGCAGGAATTCTCGCGTTGGCCATCGTTTTTGTGTATTTTTGCGTTCCCGAGTGCAAGGGCAAGTCCCTCGAGCAGGTTGATCGGCTCTTCAACCAGAACGTGAGCCTGAGAAAGTTTGGCAAGTACAAGACAGAGGACCTTGCGACGGATTCGGCTGATGGGGCTGAGAAGGGAGTTGGTGTGGCAGTTACGAGCCATAAGAATTAGGCTACGGTAACCTTTCGTATACAGAATGTTGCATTCAGGCCCTGAAGATGATCGTTTAGACTAAGGACCAGCATTGGTAGAAGCTATTCTCATTATTCTGGGTGATGGTTTCCTTTCGTCATACAGTCCACCAGGATGTTACAAAGAAAATCCTGTCACACATGAACCAACATCCCCTCTGTTCAAGACTTCAAATCTCCGTCCCAACCTCTACTTCCTATCGACCTGCACAACGGCAGCCTTAGCCGAAGATTCCAACCCCTGGCCATCCTTCTCAAAGCCGACAGCACCATCAACATTGGTATCCAGACCCATCTGCTTCATGGCGTTGGTTCCAACCGCGGCATCAGGACCGTCAAAGATCTCGGCCACCTCCTCGAGCGATCGACCCTTGGTCTCGGGGAAGAAGAAATAGATGAGGGTCAGGTGAATGGCGATGGCGACGCACCAGACGATGTAGTACTTCCATGCAATGGCTTCCATGGCGACGGGGTTGGCAAAGGCATTGTAGATACCCGCCAAGTTGCCTGTCAGCTGGTACAACATGGAGGCCTTGGCACGCAGCGAGTAGGGCGTGACCTCCATGATATATGTCGCACCAATGGGAGAACAGGCATGATACCAAAGGGAGAAGACGAAAATCATGGCAAGAACTGCGCCGGCATAACCAATGTGCTTGAACCCCGTCTCCTGATTGAGCGCAGAGCAGATGGTCCAAATAACGTAGGAACAACCCATACCAGTCATGCCAACAAGGAAGAGTCTTCGTCTACCAAACTTATCGACAAGCATGGCGAAGAGAACAGCTGAAAGGAAACCCCAGATTTGAAGACCAGCGTTGAGAAGCAGCTGAGTCTTGTGGTCGGTGATGTTGATCGAATTGAGAACCTTGGCGAGGTAGTAAGAGGTGAGGGCGTTGCCAGACCACTGCAGCATGGCGGGGATGTACAGGGCGAGAAAGAAACGGTGCCAGTTTCCACGGGTCGAGATCCATTCAGCCCACCGTGACCTCTTCTGGACCTTTTCGACCTCGAGAGTAGCCGTAATCTCAGCCATTTCGAAGCGTGCAAGTCTGGAGTTGGGGTCGCCGTAACCGTGCCACTTGACCAGGATATCCATAGCCTCCTTGTAACGGCCCTTGTAGATCAGCCATCGGGGAGACTCAGGGGCAAACATTACCAGGCAAGCTTGGGCGACGGAGAAGGTGGCCTGAAGAATGCTGGGGAGACGCCATGCCCAGGATCCCTGGATCTGAAAGGTGCCGTACGTGACCCAAGCAGCAATCAAGGCACCAAGAGGCCAAGAGCACATCATGAAGGAGACAACCTGTCCACGATGCGTCGGGTATGTGACCTCAGAGAGCAGCGGCGGAGCAGCGGTAGAAACGATTCCCAGGCCAAAGCCAATGATGAAGCGCGAAGCAACAAACATGCCATAGTTGCGGCTCCAGGTCTGAATGATGGATCCGACAATGATAAGGATGGATCCTCCAAAGATGGGCTTCCTTCGACCGAGCCAATCGCAAAGCTGAGACGAGACAAGGATCGAGATGAGGACGCCACCGTTGGGGCCAAAGGTCATGGCTCCGAGACGCGTTCCCTTGGGTTCGCCAAAGAACTCTTGCCATTGAGGCAGAGACTGCATACCGTTGAGCATACCTGCATTGTTAATTAGTATGGCAGTTCCGGCCGCAGTAACAAAGAACTCGGTTCACATACTGGCATCGAAACCTGTCGCCGTCTGGGTCAAAAGACCACTGAGCAGAAGCAGGTTCAGCTTCCAGAGGGTCCAATCAGAGTACCACGGCTTGCGATCGCGTGGAATGACATCAGCAAGGACGAGGCCCTGGAAGTCATCGCCGTCGACACCAGGAAGGTGAGCTTCTTCGTTTGGAGACTTTGCCATTGTCAAAGATGTTTCCGTGTGACAATTGGTAACTGACTTGGCTTTTCGTGCCAGTTGATGAAGTGGTGATGATCCAGATCCACAAGGTGCATCAAACCGTCTTTAAATCTACGAGGTTCTGGGGTTGAAGCTGGAGAAGCTTGTATTCGGTCACCGCCTGCCGGCACATGGACCGACGCCCATTCCCCATGGGCACACGAAAGAGGAGAACCTTGTTTTGGGCCCGGACGAACTGCTGCCTGAACATCGAGGTATCATTGGTGCGCCTCCAAGGCCCGGGGGTCTCTTAGCCCGATGCCCGATGCATCCTGACTCGAGGTTGTATCCTTACCCCGGATCTACCCCAGATTCACTCCCACACCAACAGCGTGAAGCTCAGGTCATGAGCCTGTTAAACTGGTTCCTCCGGCAGCCGAGCTCGGGGAAGACGGAGCCGGCGGCAGGGCACCCCAACTTACCCCGTGAAGATCATCATGCCACCACTTGGAGATCCCCGCATGCTGTAAACCGCGGCATAACCGTCGGGCTAACCGTCGGGCATGACTTACCCCGGGCAGCCGGTTTCCACCAGACAAGAAGAGGAAGAAAAGAGGCTCTCCTCATGCAACCCAGACTAACCAACAAAATTCCTTTCAAGCGAGATTATCATCATGGCACCTCATGCAGACCGAGCTTCTGGCGATGCCGAGGCCGACACTGCGCCTAGAAATGGCATCAAATCTCAGATCACCGATTCTGAGCCGTCACGCTTGGAGTCGACTCTACCTCTAAGGAGCCAGTTGTCTGAGCTATACGAGGACAACATTGCGGCAAAGATTATTAAAACAGCGGTCAATGGCCTGGTCAACAATGTGCGTATCAACAGATTGATATGTCGTTTCATATACTGACCAGCATCAGAATCCCCCAGCAGCCTACCCGGAGTATGTTCTCCAGAGTGGCCCAGAAGCAGGCGAATACCACCTTAGGGAAGCCTCTTTCTGGACATGCGGCTTCTTCCCAGGCAGCATCTACTCTCTAGTAGAACGTCTCGTCAAGTACCCACAGACTGTGCCTGGTCAGCAAAAGCAACAACTCCTTCAGAAGCTTATCTCGCTCGGTGATGCGTGGGCTGAACCTATTCACGCCATGGCTCGTCGGACCGATACTCATGACATGTCTTTCATGATCCAGCCATCCATGCGCGTGCGATGGGAAGTTTTGCATGACCAGCGCGCATTGGACGCTATTCTTACGGCAGCGCGGTCGCTTTATACGCGTAATAACAAGACCGTTAACGCTATGCGATCTTGGGATGTTCTCGACCAAAAGGGCGTGGACATCTCTAGCGCAACAGAGGATTTCCTCGTCATCATTGATTCAATGTGCAACCTGGACCTCCTCTACTACGCGGCAGCGCAAACCGGGGAGACACACTTGGCAGACGCTGCGACAGCACATGCCAAGACACTCATCCGCTCGCATCTCCGCCCAGAGAAGGATCCTCGCGGAAACAAGAAGCTCTTTAGTCACTTTCACGTCATCAACTTTGATCCCCGGTCAGGAGACATTAAGGACCGTCGCACCGGGCAAGGATACGAGGCGAATTCCACGTGGGCTCGTGGCCAGGCTTGGGGTATCATGGGATATGCTCAGACATACCTTTGGACAACCGATATCGAATTCTTGGAGACTTCGATTGCCATGGCTGAGTATTTCATCATGCGCCTTGAGATGTCACCATCAGTGGTGGAGATTTCAGTCCCTGGGGAGAATCGCAAGAGAGGTCGCTATGTCCCTCTCTGGGACTTTGATGCGCCTATTCTTGATGAGAGCAACCCACTCCGAGACTCTTCAGCTGGTGTCATTGCTGCAAATGGCATGCTCATCCTTTCTCAAGCGCTGGCAGGCCTACGTCGCTTCGAGGAAAGCAAGCGATTCCAGGACATGGCCATCACCATCATCAAAGATACGCTCGACTTTTCGCTCTCTCAGCAAAAGACAAAAACTGTCTATGCCGATGGGGCCGTTTCAACTGAAGAGGTTGAGGCAGGAAGTCGCTTTGACGCCATTCTTCGAAACGCAACGGCCAACTACAACGCCAAGGATCATAAGCGTTACTGGGATCACGGACTTGTGTATGGGGACTATTATATAATTGAGTTTGGAAACAGGTTATTGAGGATGGGATTGCTTTAGAGGTAGATTTTATGTGTTTGCAGTGTGACTTGAGAGTTGTGTTCTTTGCTTCGCGGCTGACACTCTTTTGGATTAGGGCAGGGTAGTGTGTGTACAAGGTCAATAGATGATATTTCACTTCTTCCCAGCTAAGTGCAAGATCAGACTGACAGAATGAGTACGCCTTTCTTAGATAGCTGATGGAGAAATCTAGGCTCAGGATCATGAATTGCCGACCTCATGACTAGTCTACCTATTGGCTGGATATCATCGCCTCAAGTGGCAATGGCCTCGCTACCCTATCCCGAACACGATCTTAAACTGTGCCCCATACACCATGAAACCCATACCCCATAACAACCGGCATCCGAGCTCTTCCAATCTCCTCCATCGTGGTCGCATTGATAATCACCAGAGAACTTGCTCGCTTAGTGGTATCCATGGCCACCGTCAGGAGAACACCATCATCCTCACGCTCGCCACCAGGAGTAGGCACAAAGATTGGCTCAGACGGGAGGTGCTTGACAGATGGGGTCCAAGTCTTAACCTGCTTGGTCTGAGTGTCGATCTTGATGATGGAGTCGCTGAAGTAGCCCTTTTGGTTAACGTGTACACCATAGGTATACCTGTAAGGACGTGCGTAGAATATTTCGTTGATTCGCGGAAGCTCAATGTTGGCCTCAGCATAGGGCAAAGTGAAGTCAACCTCGGCTATGTGTGTGATGAGGGATCCATTAGAGGCACGAGCATTATCGCCAAGGCAGGGGAGGCGATATCGAGTAAAGGTTCCAGCAATGTCGTTCTTGGATGAGCCATGCGAAGTGCCGATGTTGGCTCGCAAGTTGGGCACCTTAGCTGCACTCAAAAAGCTCGCATCCGGTTTAGTTGGAAGGTCGACGTAGATATCACCATTGTCAGCCTCGAAAGAGTTGATCTGGTGGAACGCAAAGAATGCATCTTCTGATTCATACTTGGCGACAACACCGCCGTTGACTCGATCAATGACATAGAAAAGCGATTTCCGGTCTGGGTTCCAAGGACCAATGCTCTCCATGACGGTCCTCCCGGGCTTTACCAGATCAGCCTGCCAGACAATCAAGATGAGATGGTTCTCTGTGCCGAAAAGGGAATGAAGATAGGCAGGCGGCGCGTCAGTGATGTTGGCAAGGATCTTGGCTTCACCACTTGGAGGCTGGATACCAAAGACGCGATAGGTAGGAGTCTTAAGGGACATGTCGAGGAGATAGTTGTAGATAGATCCGTCCGTTCCAAAGAATGGGTGAGCGGCCGTTCGTCCGTCGTTGCTCAACAGTGGATTCGCAGCTCGGTAGGTGAAGAGCTCAATGGGTTCCAGCGTGACGGGGTCAATCTGCTGCAGGGAATTGGCATCTGTCGTGACGACCAAGGTGTCGAAAGGCGATCCGACGCTGCTGGTGTTACGATCCAGACCAGCAAAATTAGGGATGAAGGCTACCCCGACGTTGTTGTTATCCCTGTCGCCGTAGGTGTTGTTTCCATCCCTGAACGTAGTCTCCATGGCACCGTATATGATCTTGCAAGGATCCGTTCCGAACGAACCCGACGGATAAATACCCGTCTCTCGGACAAAGTGAATCAGCTCGTCAGTTGAGTTGCGGCTTCGGTAGGTGACGGCACCGTTGGCAATCTCAAACTTGTGGTTACGACTAAAGCCGTCGAACCAGTGTTCAGCTGTAAAGTTACCGACGTCCCAGGTACCTGCTCCGCCACGATACAGAGAGCCAGTTAGCCATGATGGAATTTCGCCCTCTACTTCGAGTGCGGTAGGCTCTTGGATCTCATGTGTGGCGTAGAGTCCCAAAGCCAAAGGGTTGGCGTCGGGGGGCGGTCCAATTGCGGCAGGCAACTCAGAGGCTTTGGCAGCTCTGAAGCCATTCAAGGCAAGTGGAAGGAGATGCCAAAAGCGTTGCATGATGTCCTGATGGTGCTTTGATCTGTGCTGTAGGAAGAAGGTGAATTGTGTATGAGTGGAAGTGCTTGTTGTTGTCTTCTCATTTCAGGTGCGTTGACTGGATTATATAACGTATGTGATAAGTGAGTGGGCCAGACAAGCGAGTGGGCCAAAAATCCCTCAACCTCTCTTCTTCTCAATTAATCAATTGATTCTCAACCACCTAAGATATCTCGATCAAATAAAGAGGCAAATATCCTTCTTACTCTTCGAGCCCTCCAAAATAACCCAAAATTAAGTATCCGGAAAGCCGCAGAGATCTATGATATATACCGTAATACCCTAGGTCGCCGGCAGAAAGGCATACAGTCTCAACGCGATACTATTCCTAAATCACGCAAGCTATCTGATCTAGAGGAACAGATCATTATTCAGTTCATTCTTAACCTAGATTCGCGAGGGTTTTCCCCGCGACTGCGTGGCGTTGAAGAAATGGCGAACTGGCTGCTTGCTGACCGCGATGTATTACCTATTGGCAAGCGATGGGCTGCCAACTTCGTCAAGCGGCATCCAGACCTTAAGACTTATTTCTTTCGTAAGTATGACTATCAGAGGGCTAAATGCGAAGACCCGACTATTATTTGTAATTGGTTCGCGCTCATAGCGAATATAATTGCGAAATACAGTATCACCCTCGCCGATATCTATAACTTTGATGAGACCGGCTTTATGATGGGTATGATTATAAGCGGAATGGTCGTTACAGGCGCAGAGAGGCGTGGAAAGCCGAAATCAGTCCAGCCTGGAAACCGGGAATGGGCTACGGTCATTCAGGCGATCAATGCAGAAGGGTGGGCGATCCAGCCGTTCATCATAGTTGCAGGCTAGTATCACCTCGCCAGCTGGTATCAAGAAAGCAACCTCCCGGGCGATTAGGCTATCACCATGGCTCATAATGGCTGGACCGATAATGAGACGGGTCTTAAGTGGCTTAAGCACTTTAATCAGCATACGACTATTCGATCAAATGGTCGCTATCGTCTTTTAATCCTTAATGGGCATAAAAGTCACCATTCAGTCGAATTCGAGAAGTACTACGAGGAAAACAAGATCGTCACGCTTTGTATGCCGCCTCATTTGTCTCACCTACTTTAGCCTCTTGATGTTGGGTACTTTGGGCCGCTAAAAAAGGCATATGGTCGAGAGATTGAGCAATTAATCAGATGCTCTATCACCCACATTTCGAAGACTAAGTTCTTCCTAGCCTTTTACGCCGCCTACCAGGCTACTATGACGACAAGCAATATTAAGGGAGGTTTCAGAGGAGCCGGGCTTGTTCCTTTGGACCCCGAAAGTGTCATATCAAAGCTTGATGTGCATCTACGGACCCCAACGCCCCTTGAGGAGGAGACCAGCCAGCCTAACCCTTGGGTCTCAAAGACCCCAAGGACAGCCCTTGAAGCTAGCTCCCAGTCTGAATACCTCGAAAAACGAATCAGAAGGCATCAAAGCAGCTCTCCGGAATCTATTCTTGAGGCTCTAAAGTCATTGACAAAGGGGACAAAGGCAATAATGCATGAGATGACCTTATTAAAGTCTGAGGTCAAGAACCTTCGACAGTCAAATGAGGCCCTTAGCAGGCGGCGCAAAGCGAAAAGAAACCGCCTACAAGATAGAGGGAAGATGACTATAGATGAGGCAAGGGAAGTAATTGATCAAATGGATATTGATGTACAGATACAGGCTGAATCGTCGAGAAGTGGTGGTCGAGGCAGGTTGGCGCGACCGAAGGAAAGCTGCTGTGGAATATGCGGCAAGGCCGGTCATAACAGAAGAACATATCAAATTATTGTTGAGCTATCTGAGGAAGAAGAAAGTAGTTTAATTTAACTAACTAAATGCTTTATTATGTTTTTATCTTGAATCCTATCTTGAAGGTTGAGATTTTTGGCCCACTCGCTTGTCTGGCCCACTCACTTATCACATACGTTAGTCTGCTTTCTATCGTGACGTCTCATATTCAACGTAACTATATCGAATTGTCCTTCTCGTCATGCATCCATTTGTGTAACTATCCTCTGTCGTCAACTAACAACTGCCAGATGCGAGTGCGAGTGCGATCGTCAATTCAGCCAATGACCATCTACTAAAGTCAGTGACGTAACCCTCGTGGCCGTCGGATAGCCGTTCGGACGAATGAAGCATCGTCTTATTAGTGCTGACCAGGCATTGCCGGGCCCCGTGCCGGGAGATCGACAGGTGGCTCAGCTCTTCGTCGTCCCGTCAGCATTTCTTTGAGGGTCAATTAATAATGAAACACAGCCCTGTGGGCGCGTACTGGAGATCTCGGGTCCCGATCGTAGATTGCGGGAAGGATGAGGGCATCATATTGGTCCATTAATATGTCCCGTCGGACTTGGATGATTGGATTAATACACAACACTCGCATTCGCACCACAGCAAAGCCTTGGGCTTGTGTCGTGTCGATCGAATTGCGGATGAATTTGCCCTGTTCATGACGATGTTTATGTGGAAGTCATAATGTAGGACCATTGTATACGCGTCATCTTCTATAAATCTCGACCATCAGTCCAGAGGTAGAGCCCAAACATTCATCATCCATTTTAACCATGAACGGAACACCCGCAAACCACCATCATGAGCAATCCAGAGCCGACGCTAGCGTCGGAGCCGTACAGGTTGGCGTAATCACCGACGTGTGTCTCACAGCCCTCAAGTTAATCGGAGGGTGGGCATTCCAATCTAGCTCTCTTTCTGCAGACGGTTGGCACAGCGCTGGCGACATGGCAACTGACCTTGTTGCGCTCGTTGTTGTGTGTGCGTGTCAACATCTACGCACAATCAGGAAAGACACGTCGGCAGCCAGACGTTTGGAGGAGACGTCGTCTCTCGTTTCTTCAGGTGCCCTCATTGTTCTGGGTCTACAGATGGCACGGAAAAACATGAAAAGTCTTCAACTGCAGTCCTTCACTGCGTCACCTGGCCTTGACACTCCTCTTGATGTGGCCTCGGAGCATTCGATTAACCCCTCCGGCACAAACTTCCATGCGGTGTGGATAGCTCTTATCACTGTCTTTGTGAAAGAGTGGCTTTATCACAGAAGTAAGTGCCCATTGGGCAAAATAGTAACTGTGTACTGACAATGACAAAGCACTCAAGGTCGCAAAGGATCAGTGCTCTACCTTGTTGAAATCAACAGCCATGCACCATCGGCTGGATGGGCTCATGAGCTTTGTCACCATCGTAACTGTCGTCCTCAGTACCACGGGGATTGGGACAATGTGGATGGATTCACTGGGCGGACTTTTCATTTCCGTCCTTCTTACGCAGGGGGCGCTGCGTAATCTCGGCTCTATGTGTAGTGGGTTGGTAAAATGAATCCATGGACTAATAACTGTTGCGTTCTGGAGGCTAGAGATGGAAATTCACTTCCTCGTATAGATTTTACAATGCATCAGCTCTCATTTACTAATCATATAATTGCATGGACTGCAATTGTGACTTGATGCAAGAGAACCTCTCCTTCGTGGACCTCTTCGAACAGGGCCATATAAAGGACCGTACGGCAGCAGGGCAATGCCTAGCAGGTGTTTCGGCAGACGGAGCAAGGGGCTCCTCTTTCTAAGTTACATCGCCAATGTATCCCCCAAAAGGAAACAACGGCAAAGGCCCTGAAATGAACCATAATGCAGTAATTATGGGCATCCCCATCGGCCATCATCCCAGGATCTTCACAGACATGGTCAAATACCCTATACTGCATGAAAGATCAGCTTCGAGAACTCCAGCACGTTGAAGTTGCTCTTGTTGATCATTTCGTATGCCCAGTTATCTTGTAGCCCATCGAGAGCACTCATATGCCACCTTATTTTGCATTACCATATGCTTACCGATTAGTACAAGACCCCTTCGACATTGATTCCACATGCAATTGCAGATCATTTGGAGTGGGCGGGGGCTCGAGAACCAGGGGGCCTTTGTAGTCACAGCACTGTGATTATCCAGACAATGGACATGAACAAACCATGACCCAGCGATAAATGATATCTGAATATTAGCAAGGGCCAATGCCCGCATGCGTTGGATCACAAGTGGAGAGAGTGACTGCCGGCCGATGGTCCGTGGGCGGCCCGTTGATCCTTGGCGGCGACGGCGGCCGACCCTTGTATTAGTTGATTCATGCTCTTTCGGCCAAAGTTGCCCAGTTTCTGGCTTCTTCTCAGCGCATGGCCATAGATGTGATGAGCGGACTGGCTCTCATCAAAAGCTAGACACAAAGTTCTTTGACTGGTGGCCTTGTTTCGGGGCTCACCGAGTTAAGCAGTGGAGAGGATACTACAATGCAATGTACACCGTCAGGGTTGTGATGATCAAGCTGTGGAATCATTGGACGGAGATGGCAAACAGGCACAGAGCATGAGATTTAACCCCTACAGACATGTATGGCTTGTTTCTATGGGTATCAACTGAAAGATAAATAGCATTGGGGTTGCCGCCACTCTTGAGTTCAGTATTCCAACCTCAGCCAGACTCTTCTCAGCATCAATCGATCCATCCACTCGAAATCTCCGCCAATTCCTTCCAAGCCTTCACAATGCGTTTCGAATCCATCCTTCTTCCCCTCGCCACTGTCGCCGTTGGTGTTGATGCACTCGGAATCAACTGCCGTGGCTCCGCCAACTGTATGCTGTACGGTGCCAACGTGTCCAAGGACATGGTCAAGTAAGCCCTCCAAAACCACAGTTTCACCTTTCCTATAGCTAACAACCATCAGTCTCCTCAACGGTGTCGACCCAAACCGCTGGTACAACAATGGGCAACAGATCGCTTGTGTCACCAGACAGAACGATGCTGGTGCCATCTGCGCCTTCTTCCAGAACACGGGCGGCTGGCAGGGACAGAAGGCCAAGGAGCTTGCTCACTACATTACCGAGCATGGATGCCTTGCCTGCGGTAGCGTTCCCACCGGATTTCCTGGCAGCAATGACGTCGCTCAGGGCGAGCTGACCTTCAACTACGTCTCCAACCCATGCACTGGATTCACGGAGGGTTCCAGACGATGCTAATTGCGCTTTGCGCATCGGGGGTCTTGGGGGATGTTAATGTCTATGTGAGACGAGTTTGGGGAACCATCAGATGAGCAGCATACTTGCCTGGACAATTGTACATAAACCGTCTCTTTTATTTTGAAGCATTTTTGTCGCGAGGGAGAGGCAGAGAATGTACATATCGCAAAACGCAATCTTACTTTATCAACCAAGTGTCAAACGTGCAAAGAGCACCTCTGGACATGAACGGTGGTGATACGTGCACATGCGTGCATCAGAGCTCTGGGGTCAAGTGTGCGAATAGAAGCCCTCTGGGAACAAGACGAGCACGTGGGAATGCAGCCTTGCTGACATTTGAGTAGTACAGGCGAGGGTATAATCACTTAGTCCCTATGAGCAGGAATTGTATAGATGAGAGACAATAAATCTCACTCTACTGCGTTTCTTCAATGCTAAGTGACAACGACTACTAGGTATCCAAAGCAGCCAACCTACTGCGTAACCAAAGCCCATTCAAAGTGATCAGTATCGAAGAAGCCGACATGAACGCCGCCGCAAGAGGTCTGGCCAGATTAGTCAGTGTCATCAAGACATGTGCAGGAAGAAACCACTCACGGTGTCAAAACAACGCCAAAAGGACTGATGAATCCGGCAGCCATGCTAAGAGCGACGCAGTTGTAGCCCAAAACCCAAGCAAGATTGTATCTGATCTGCTGAACTGTGTGCTTGGCAATTTTCAGAAGTAAGGGGATCGAATCCAGGCGTGAGTTGAGAATCACGACGGATGCACCCACTGTAGGAGTTGCGGCTTCGTGGTAAAGGGCAATGCCGACGTCAGCGGCGGATAAACTTGGAGCGTCGTTTAACCCATCTCCAACCTTGATAGAAGATTAGAAAAGAAAAGTCGACAGAGAGATCACCGTGATGGACACTTACCATGGTGACAATACTTCCATCGTCCTGGAGACGCTTGATCATGTTCAGTTTGTCCTGGGGTTTGGCTTCAGACGCCAGGACGGAAATCTCAAGTTCAAGGGAAACTCGCTGAGCCGAGTGAGACACATCTCCGGTAAGCTGTTCAACCATCAGCAATCATGATAAGACCATCGCCTCCCCCGCTAGTCACGCACCATTTTGGTCTCACAACCCATGAGATCGAGTTGTCTCATCGTAGCTTTGGCGTCTTCCCTCACGGCGTCAGTGACTAACAGTGTTCCGGCATATGTGTAGTCTATGCCGATGTGAACAGATATCACTCCACAGCCGGACTCCTGGGGCGGTTCTGGGAGATCAAGTATGCCACAGGATTGCAGGTACCGTAGACTCCCGATGGTGACGTGCTGCCACGGCTGACTCGCTATCGACACATCCCCCGAAATCCCCATACCCGGCTCAACCATTACTCCTTCAGTGCAAAGGTCCATCTTGGCCTCGACCCAAGGATCTTCTAGATGCGCAACTCCGGCGGAGAAGATGGCTCGTCCAAGGGGATGAGTCGACATGGTGTGTTCCTCGATCGCACATATGTAGGTCCAAAAGTCTGCCGTATGATGGGCCCATGTCTTTGACGTCTGAAAGCGCGAAACGTCTAATGTTGCCTTCGTGAGGGTCCCAGTTTTGTCAAATACGACCGTTTGGGTGCTGCAAAGTTTTTGAATCGTGGAAAACCCTTTGGTTAGGACTATGCCCTTCTGGCTAGCGACGTCTGATGGAAGTGTCAATCTTGCTATTCTCTTATCGGATCCATGGGTATATGACTTACTAGCAGCTGCTACAACTGCTGAGGGTATCGCTAGTCCCAATGCACATGGACACGCGCAGGTCAGGATCGTCATGCAACGCAGGATGGCCGCCCGAAGAAACGTGTAGTTCAACGAGTGGGCAGACCAGTAAATGTCTTTCAGGGGCACCAAAATGGCCAGAGACATGACAATGATGACAAAGTAATTCATTGTAAGGTCCAAAAACTGGAAATCTTCCGACTTGGATCCGGAGGCTTCAACGGCGCTCTGTACCAGCTGAGCGTAGAACGAGCTGCCCTGTTCTTTGTGCACGACGCAGACAAGCTGTTGGCCCATATTTCGAGTGCCGCCAAGAAGGAAGTCGCCGACGCTCTTCCTGACCGGCATGGATTCGCCTGTTACAATTGCTTGGTTGATTGAAGCCGAGCCAAGAGTGATGTAGCAATCGCACGGAATGGTGGAAAAGGATTCGATGACGATTTCATCTCCGGGTCGAAGGAAGCTCTGAGGGACGAGCTATCCATGGTTAGTGGTATACTTTTTGAGTGTGAAGGAAAGTGTACCTGTCCCGTCGAGTACATCTTGACATATTGGTCCTCCAGAAGCGGCTGATAGACCCTGATCAAGTGTTCGGCCGCAGACCGGCGGGACATGGTTTCGAGATATCTCCCAGAAACCACCACAAGGGCAAGTCCAATGACTGAACTATAATATGGCGTGGCTTTGACAGGGCCTCGAACCAGAAGGTCGAGGAATGAGAAGGCTGTCCCGAGGGAGACGGATGAGGAGATGAGTGTGTTCATGTTCGGCTGTCCACCTCGAACCCATTTCCAGCCGTCTATGTGTATCCATGAGACGTACTGATGCTGTGCAAATAGAACGAGGGATGCACAAAACAGATGGATAAAGAATAGAATAAACGAGGATAGCCGTTCTCGCCCAAATTTTGAGAGGAGCAAGCTGACGAGCTGGATAACGGTGGCGCATTGAGCAAGTTGAGAGAAACTTGACTTGAGCCGAGCAATCTCCTCTTTGGACAGTAAAACGTCTATTATCTCCTTCGGTGATCGAGGTCCAATCTCCACTCCATATCCAAGATCAAGCACCGTATTCTTGATCGCTTCTCGGTCGAGATTTGGACTGTTCCCAATGACAGTTACTTGTTGAAGAGCCAACGATACCCTAGCCCTATCGACACCGGGAAGGCTGTTCAAAGAGGCCTCTACGGAACTCGAGCAGGCGGAGCATGTCATGCCTGAGAGCGACAGAACAATCGAGTTGCTCTCGACTTTCTGGTCGTCGGCTGTTCTGGGCCTCTCAGGATACTGCAACTCGGACTTGTCCTCATTGTATCGAATCGAGTTGTCGAGGTCTAGAAACTGGCAGGCGTTGACCAGTTGGCTGATGCAGAAGGCAGCTATGTAGCAGCAAGCCATGGTGGACGCAGCGAACCGAGCAGTGTCGTCAATAAAGTACGGTGTTTTGCGGCATTGGGTTTCAGTGTCGTTATGAGTTGATGATTGTTTTATTCGTTATTGTGCCTGGTATTTTCTTTTGAATGAAAATGCCATGATCATCAACAATAATATCGTCGCTGGTGAAGCCAACCAGGGCTGTTAGTTGGTGCGGAGGAGCCGGGGAGCTGCCGGGATATATTGCGGGACAGTCTCCGCACTGAGCGGTCCGACCTCCGACGGCATCGGGACGGAGGTCACAGCGCTAGAACTATGCCGTATTTGGTCCAGAATGGTTTGAGACAGAGGAGTCACTGTTCGAGCTGCCTCTCCCGTGCTTTCCCCATGACTCCCACAATTGCTTGCAGAGTTACTGGCAATCTTGTCAAGATCTGGGTTCTGGAGCTTGGATAACGCGGGGCAACACAGCCCCGGAATTTCCGTCACTGTCATGGAGCACATGTCCGAAGACGACCAATCATCTCCACAGAACTAGACTTCAAGGCAGGGGCAGACCCTCGCCTGTTAGCGAGCGAACTACCGACGCCACGAGGTGACCCAAAATCGAGTTGAATCAGGCTTGGTTGAGGCGCGGCACGTGGGTGGTGCGAACAAGCGTCCCCTTACAACGGTTAACCGAGTCATTGGCGGCGGGGCTACAGTAGAACCTATGGTCGCAGAAGATGGTGATGGACAGATGTGATATAGAATGAGTAATGAGTTGAATCAAACACGCCAGTAGCTCCAATTCCCCGTCAGTGTGAACACGGCAGCTGAGAGTCTCGGTCGACCACCGAGCTGTTCGACCCTCGCCTTGAGCTGTTCCCAGTCGGACCGGAGACCACAAACACATCCAAGGGCAGCTCGTGAGCCCATCTTACCCAAAAAAAGCAAAGATGAACCATACCATCCCCGCATGCCCCCGGATTTCCACCCCCGCAAGCTACCCTCTTGCGTCGTAGCTTCGACCCGGGGGATCAACTCAACTCGCTCCTCAGGCCGCAAACCAAGGTGCCTTTGCGTTTCCCTTTCCCTTGTCACTTTGCCCCCAGGACGAAGGGAGGGTTACCCCGCTCTCGGCCATGGGTCAACTCCTGGGTCCGGTCTCTCACCAAACTCGTGCTTCCCGAGCAATGACGACGCTTCCCCATGAATCGCAACAAGCCCACAAATCGTTACTTTGACGTTATCTCGACCTCCTTCTCCCGGACCGTCAAACCACCCCATGACTGCGCGTCCTATCTAGAGCCATGTCCACCACAACAACTTCTTCTGCCGCCTGGCAAGAGTCGAGCAGGCCCCAGGCGCCGCCTTCTTCGGGGTCCGGAGGCATCCGGCGCATTCGACAGGCGTGCACCAGCTGTCGGTATGAGCTCCGCGTTCCTTTCCGATGCGCCGTGATTCAATCGCCAGGATGCGCATTTGCGACTTGACCTGTCAACAATGGACGCCAATGCTAACATTGACTATAGACAGCGAAAGACGAAATGCTCTGGAGATCGCCCACGATGCATGAACTGTCGGCGCGTCAATCGGTCGTGCCATTACGAGTCCTACTCTGCGACCATGGCCGCCATGGCTGCCAATCCGCTTGCTGCTTTCCCTCCTGGCTTTGGCGACGTATGACCCCCGATCGAGATGATAGCAATTGCGGGCTGCCGTAGATACAATGGCTAACTTGCGATGTCATAGCCGGATCTACTGAGGAGACTCAGCACAATTGAAGCTCAGCTGGCTCGATTGAGTGAACAAGGAGCCCAAGAGGCAAGGTAAGTGGGCGCAATGTTATGAAGCCATCGCGCAATCTTGGGCGACGTCCACGTACGCTTACACCTCGTGAAGCGCCAGTCGCAAGTACTCGGATCAATCCTTGGAAGATGCTGCTTCCCCATCTCGACCATCGATGCCTTCGCAAGAATATGGCTTCGAAAGCCAGCAACGATTATCATTTTCCATGCCCTCGCCATTGACTCAGTCTGATTCGAACACACAGTAAGGCCTCACAAGCACTTCACGCGACCTACCCCACCTTTCCCGGCTAACTATTATCCAGACCCTTCAGCACGATGCCACCCGATGAAATAGTGCAGCATCTGGTCGACACGTACTTCATCCACGCCCATAACCAGCCGTATGCGTATTTCCAAGAAGAACATTTCCGACAGTTGCTCGGGCTCATGATCTTACCGAGATGCTTGATCTTTGCGGTTCTGGCATCTTCGGTGAGATTCTCAAACCACGACTACTTCCAAGGACGAACACACGAGGCAATGGAGAGCTATGCGCGACAAGCCTGGCTGAGTGTTCTGAATGAGCATTTGACGGTGGAAAACTGCCCAAATCTTCATGTCGCGCAAACAACCAACCTCCTGGCTATTGTGGACTTTACAGCTGGCCGAACAAGCTCAGGATGGCTTAAGATCGGTCTCGCAGTCAGGATTGCCCAGGATCTACAGCTCATGAAAGAACCCAGTCCAATGCTCCCAATTGTCGAACAAGAAGAACGGAGACGAGTTTTCTGGTCGGTATATCTTCTTGACAAGTTGGTATCCTGCGGCAAAGCCAGACCTCCAGCCATCGCCGACGAAGACTGCCATGTCCAACTACCTTGCGAGGAAGAGGTTTTCCGAACCGGCACCTGGAAGCAAACTGCTACTCTCCACCAACTGTTGAACTGGAACACAGATCTTGGCGAGATTCGCGGCCATTTCACTCTTGCTATCCTCGTGGCTTCCGCTCTG
Organism: Fusarium keratoplasticum; assembly: GCF_025433545.1. Taxonomy (NCBI): domain Eukaryota; kingdom Fungi; phylum Ascomycota; class Sordariomycetes; order Hypocreales; family Nectriaceae; genus Fusarium; species Fusarium keratoplasticum. The sequence continues at coordinate 454,099 of NC_070535.1, forward strand.
GGCCGCTGTGCGCGTTACGTGCTTCATGAGCGAGAGACAGACGATGTGTTGCCATGGGACTCGCGTTCCGAGTTTGCAGCAATCAATTCCTTTCTCCTCCTGACTGAGCAACACCTACATGTGGAGGACCTCTCAGTCAACGACATAATCGCCAACAACACATTACCCGATGGCTCACTAGATCATCAAACAGTCGGCCACGCCATCTTTGCACGCGTCGTCTTCCACCTATGTCATTGCCTGCTCAATCACCCGTTCCTCCTGGCTCTTCGACTGCAAAAGCTCAAGTCAAAGGCCCCCTCGAGTTTCTTGTCTCGAAGTTTCCAAACGTGCAGTGAGCACGCCTGCAAGATACCGGCTCTGCTGGATCAGGCGCAGAAAGCCGGGTGTCATGTTGAGGCGTCGTTCTACGCCTATTCAACATGCCTTGCAGGCAGTGTGCTCTCGCTGTTTATTCATGGCGCCTCGAGCAAATCACAAGGGCCTCATGAGCTTCTTGAACCTGGACAGCAATGTCTTAGCATTCTGAAAGACATGGGTGCATTCTGGGATCATGCTTCAAAGATGGTAAGCAAAACAAAATATTGAATGGTGGTTTCAAGCACTAAAGCAGCTAACTTGTAAACAGCACACGCAACTCGTCAACTTTGACGCACATGCCCAAGCCTTCCAAAGATTGATTGATCCACATGCCTCTTTTGAGATCGAACCAGAATTGGAGGCACTTCTATGGTCCATGGTAGACTACGGCGCCATGTGTGGGAGCTCCAGGTCCACTAGTCCAGAGGGTCAACTGCCTGTAAACTTACAGTCACCGTCGTTTCTCAACTTTGACGTAGATTTCACAGCGAGTAGCTCTTTTGACATGGCTGGCACTGAATCACTGTCGGGTGTACAGTTCACCGCATGAAGTGTTTATGGTAAATGGGGACAGCGCATGAGGCTATGGAAGGTTACTAGAGTGTATTGTGAGCATCTGGGTTAGTTTTTTTGTCATGGCTAGTTTCTTACTGAAAGGCAACAAGGGCGGCATGGGATTGAGATAATTCATTCAATTTTGGACAAGTATTTGTGGCTTCTATCAAGTTTTTCACTGCTATAACCACATTTTTCAATTTCTGCCGGGCCTTAGTCCGGTGAAAATTTCCCCCCTGGGTAGCAGAACGGCTCTTTGGACGAAGATACCCCATATAGCATCCCGCTCATCGTATATCAGACCGATTCACCTTGTCTGCATCATCTAATAGAAGAAACTCGCCAGCCCCCTTTATGCCTCGCCATCGCCACCATAGGACGGCTTAGAACTCTTGCTCTTGACCACGTTTGTCAAATCGCCCACAGGAATCTGGATCGGAAAGTCGACAACAGCGAGCAAGATGGCGAGGAGGATATACCAGCCTGACAGGCAAGTGACAAATAGTAATGCCCCAGCAGCCTACGAAGCACAACCATTAGCAAGAGTACATGACACTGTAAAATAGGACCAAAGTACCTGGCAAAGCTTCTGGGCGAGGGGTGTATTGGCCGTATAATCTTCAGCCCAAACCCAAAATGCCCCGACGAGCAGGAACAGAGCTGGGACCAGCGTCAGGAAGATGATGACGAAGGCGACGTTGGTTCGTAGGGAACAGATGAGGTATATGATGGATAGGATAGCCATTGCCAACAAGAAGAAGCCTGATGAATCGTGATTAGCGCGTGCAGTGTATGGACGAGACTCTTTCATACCTAGGCTGGCATTGAACCCTTCAGTAGTCATGCCTTCGGCCGCAGACTTGGCATCTGGTGGCGCATATGAAGAGAATGCAGCAAAAGATGGGTTAAGGGTGCCCCCAAAAGTCAGATAAAAACCGCCAAAGCTGCTGAAGACGGTGGCAGGGTAAGTGTTGCCCAGAATCCATTCCAAGATGCCGCTGATCAGCATGAGGACGCCTCCTAAGAAGAAGTAGGCCGGACTAAGAAACGTGTTAGAGTGATTATGCGAGGCAGCGCAAGAGAAACATACATGTTGGACGAGGCAAACTTGCTGGCTCCGCGCCAACCCATCAGTGCAGCCGTCAAAGGCATCAAAGCCAGCAGAAACCCTGCAAGTGCCCTATCTTCTCATTAGATCACGATCTTCTTGAGTGGAGGTAATGGGCAGGCGAACATGGGAGTTGGGTTGCCAAATGTCTTCCTAAGATCTCCCTTGACGGCATTCGGCGGGGAAAGGTAGAGCTTCTCAAACATCTCTGGGCTCATGGAGATGCTGGCGGCAGAGCGCACATTCTCAAGGTTCTCAACGCGACCCATATCGACGTCACTGCTTCCGCTCTGAGACTTGGGGGTTGTCATAATAAGGAGATACTCGTAAAGAAGAGAAGACGGAATTGGGTTGCTGAGATCACTGCGGCGAGAACAGCTGGACAGAAACGACTTATAGTCGGTACTGGGCTTGGATCGACTGACTCGGTACTGCGACTTATCATCTGCCGAGTCAGGTAGGGTTTCAGGAGCAGGCATGCACGCTGCTCTACCCCAGAATCCCCCACCTTGTTCGGACCGTTGCAGCTACCATGACTCTAGCATATGCACCCCGGATGCCACGCCGGGGCACGGGGCGGTATAGGATCCGACAGTGATCCGTGAAGCTGATGCGGCGACCTAGATAGGGGTTGTAAGAACGGGAGTGGTTCGCCGCTCAGCCGGAGGTGCAGCAAATGTGTGAATGATAGCCATGTATTTTCGATTGTCTCGATACCAGAAACACACTCTCAACTCTTCTCAGGATACCATTGAAGCCTCTCGGACCGCTTTGCATACCTATCAAGCTGATCTGCATATCGTCCGACTGCCGAAATCTTGACAATCCCCTATTCCTGGGGTAAGAACGCGGAGAGCGGCCCACGGCGCCCGGAACTAGCAGTCGACGCTATCCCCCAAGCGAGAAACTCTCGGCTGTCCCATGCATGGCTCGGAAGGCCGCCAATCCAATCAAGTGCCGGCGGCGAGCGGACCGAGCGACACGATCCTTTCTCGATTTGGGAGCGCCTCGTTACATGCGACATGAGGAGTTGGTCTAATTGCAGAGTTGCTTTGCAACGTGGGAGGAAGTGTTGCTTGGTGTTGGTAAATGAGGGTGTGATTTGGGGCAACAGTCTGACTCGAGAGATGTGCAAGCCAGTCAGGGAGAGGCTGAACGGGATGCTACTTGTTTTGTTCCGAGATTGACCGTCAGCTTCTAAAGCTGTTGTCGAATTTTGCATATGCCTTGCACGCATTGAACCTTGAAATAGAAATGAATTATTGCTTTATATGAGAGTATTTACTCATTGTTCATCTTTTATGTGGATTGTGATAGCAAGCAGTGAAGTGAACGTGCTCGAGAATTGTCCGAGATAATTCTTGATCCCTGGTGTTGTTCTTGTGATCTTGAGTTTATCTACCCTGGAATCACATATAATATCAACAGCAATAGCATATAATTACAACAAACTGCGTTATGGGAGCATATATCTAGATTAATATATAGCAGCATTTAAATCCGGTTTCATAAAACACCAAAATTACCCTACACACGATATTGCGCAACACCGTGGTGAAAGGTTTATGTGAGCACGGTCGATGGAGATGCTTCTTAGGGTTCAAATGGTGGGAACTGAGAGAATCTCACATCCAGTGTGAATCATGATCATCTTATCAGTGCCCAAATAATCAGGCGAAGTAACTAGCGAAGAGTATGGAGAGAATCAGCATTGACCATCGCTAGAGAGTTTCAAGTACAATTTAAGGCAAGATAGCCTATCTCAGCATCTCATGTCTGGTGCCATCGATCTTTTCTATTTTCCTAACAAGACTACCATATGCACATTCTCACTCCTCAACTTGCCTTCAACCTCGCACCTAATAACGCCAACGGTCCAGTTTCAAACCATCTATGCTGATCCAGAGCTACTACCAAATCAAGACTGGCTTGATCGTGGATCCGTCCTCCATATCCCTAATTGCCTTTTGATAATCTTGTACCTGCGGGAATGCTGGTCAGAGAGGTGCTGTAGCAGGACGGGGACGAGCTTACAGGATAGAACTTGATCAGTTCGTCGACGGGGAACTCCCCATTCTGGTACCATCGAATCATCTTTGGAATGTACTAGCCAAAGTTAGCAGATTTCTGTTGGGCAAGGCATCAATTACTGACATCTTCAGGGTACACACCACCCTCCATACTACCCATAATTTGCTTGCCCGTCTGAGAGGTTGTCAGTTATCTCCATCTCTCAAGAATGACTTGATACTCACCACCATGTAAGGAACAACCGCAATTTCCAGTCCAGCATCCATTGGAGCGACACCAAGAAGAATCATCTTGCCTTGGTTCGCAGTGAATTCCAAGCCCTGCTGAATCAACGGAAGCACGCCCGTCGCATCAACCGTGATGGTGCTTCCCGAGCCCTCGGTGACCTTGCGGACTTCGTCTACGAGGTTGGAGATGGTCGAGGTGTCGATTCCGTGTGTTGCGCCAAGTTTCTTGGCCATTTCTATTCTCGCGGGGACTCGGTCGATTCCGATGATGGTTCGGCAGCCTTTGAGCTTTGCGGCCTGTATTGCAGGTTTAGTAAATCTGACACACTGCTTGGAAGTGGATTACTTACCATGATTGCTGCCAGTCCTACGCCTCCAAGGCCAATGATGGCGACCTTGTCGCTTGGCTTGGCGGCAGCCAACTCAGTCACTGTGCCTGCACCAGTCTTAACACGAGGTTAGTGGATGATGCCATATTCAACAATGAAAAGAATTGCCTACCTGGATACCACATCCAAGAGGCGCCAGAAGCTTCAAGTCATTTTTGTTTCGAACCAACTGACTGACGTTGACAAGCGACGTCTCCTGAACTCGACTAAGCTTGGAAAAGCTCGACTGGCCAAAGAACGACCCTCCAACGTCTGGCCCCGTGCCGGTTGGAAACTGGAATGCCTTTTTGGTGCCGGCAAAGTTCAGGGCTGAAAATTCATGGCAGTAGCCGGGAGCCCCAAACTTGCAGTTGTGGCACTGGGTGCAAAAAGCGAAGGACAGGAGGACGGCATCGCCTGGTTTGACTTTTGTGATCTTGGAACCGACGGCTCGAACGAATCCAGCGCCTGATTTGTGAGTGAATGATGTGTTTATGGGTTTGTGTTGCGTACCTTCGTGGCCTAGAACGCGGGGGTATGGGGGAACAGGGAAGCCAGGTGTTCCATCTGGAGCTGTTCCACATCCAAGATCTGTATGACAGACTCCGGAAGCAACCATTTCCACAATGGCTTCGTACTCTCCAGGCTCACTCACTTGAACATCCTCGAGAATCCATCGTCTCTTTCCATCCTCTGGGGCGTGGGAGACGATGGCCTGGGTGGTCTGGACATTGGCCTTCATGATGAAACGATATGGGGTTTTGACGCAACAAATGTGGAGGAAAACTATGACGTGAAAGGATGGATAGCAGATGCAGAAAAATGTACTGCATGCCAGAGATAAGGACTGAAGTGCATGATAAGTCAATTGCGAGCAGGGCTAGTGACGGTCCGCCTGCCGTCAAGTCGGGCGTCTCCGTATCCCCCCGCCCATTCTAACTTTCCGACCTCCCCGTCCTTGGCTCTTAGACCCCGTTTCCGGGGTTCGCACCATCTTCCCCAGATGCTAAGCTACTGTATCACTATCCCCATGGGGAGATGCTTCCCTCCGCTTCTCCGGTTTCCCCGCACGCATGTTGCCCCGCGATTCAGTCGATATGCTGATCTCTCAGGATCCGGCATTTGCTGTCTGGGGCGGTTCAGTTTCGGAGACCGGACCGCCCCTCAGATGATGATGGAGGAAACAATTGATAAAAGACGCGACTCGTGGCCAAAGATGATGATTCGAAACTCAACAAGCTTGTCTTTTCATTCAACACTCTCTAGGAAAAGCGAAAAGGAAAAGCACAATGTCAACAATTACGGTAATTAACTTCCCACTTCAATTCGACAGCATCTTGCTAACTTTGTCGTCGTAGCTCTCCAAGATCATCCCCGCCACCAATGGCGTTCATGATGATCATGCGTCAGAGCTGCCCTCTCATCCAGCAAAGATCAAGGATCACAAGATGAATGGGAATCGGCACATCACTCTGCAGAGTGAGAGCCAGCCTGAGAAGGCCTTCCGTCAGGATGAGCCTGTTGGCGACTTTGGCTGGGGACCTTGGACAATCCAAGGTAAGAGCTCATAAAAGCTAAGCGAGAAGCAATGTCTAATGATGAGATAGATGTCCTGATTCCTGCCAATGCTGGTCGAGGATTGGTCAAGAAGTACCACCAGCGACGAACTCTGTACCAGTATGGAGCTTTGTCGCTCACTGGACTTTGGGCCTTCAAGAACCTCGGCAACACGGCCTATCGTGCTGCAGCTCTCGGCTTTCTCTTCCCTGGAGCCGGTTTTACTGCTGTCGCTACCTTCACTTCGGCGGCTGCATTCCTGCTCACTGTGGCCCTGATTCCCGTCACCATCTTCATCTGGTTCGCCATGGGCGGTATCTTCTTCCCCATCGCCTTGTGGGTTGGCTCCAGCATCGCTGCCGGCTACATGGCCACCGACACTCTTTTCGAACCTTCTGCTCTCCTCTGGGCCGCCTTCTGCTACACCGGTATCTTCTGGCTCATGAGCAACGCCCGTTCCCTCAATGCCGCTGGCTACTCTAAGGCTCAGGAGCGAAACAAGTACCTTGTCCAAGCTGTCCACGAACAGATGGAGAATGCCACTCCCGCTCCCGCACCCGGCTCACGAGAGCTGTCCCTCGAAACTCTTCGACACGTCCAGCACATGCTTGAGCGCGGACTTAGCCCCCGTGACGACTTTAGCTTTCACGATGTCATTGATCAGTTCCAGACTGGTGCCGTTCGATATCAGCTGTATGGTGTCGTTGATGTTCTGAGCCTGTACCAGTGCCACTATGCCCCCGGTTTCCACGGTTATTTGTCCAAGGCTTCGCAAAACTGCATTGAGAAGAGCTTGCAGAAGCGCATCATGTCGTGAGTACAACGACCCTTTTCTCCTGTTAATATGCTCACCGTTTTAGTTACTGGAAGTGGGAGTCCATCTTCGGCAGGTTCACCCTTAGCGACTGGGACCCCATCAAGAAGGACAACATTGTGAGTAGACCCTATTTTATGCTTCAGTCCAAATACTAACCACATCTAGATGGTTACCGGATACTTGAGCTCTGCTATCGGTCTGTATGAGCAGGCTTCCGGAGATCGCCAGTACCACCAGAAGAACGCCCTCGAGTTTGTTATCGATGATGGAAAGCACTACAAGACCAACTATGAGGGTCTGGCCGACGCTCTTCACGAGAACATGGACAACAACCCTTACTGCCTGTACCCCTGCGAGCCTAACTGGACTTATTCCCTGTGCAAGTAAGTTGACCATTTTCCGTGAGGAAATGCCTGAGTAGTGACTAACCTGTATGAAGCCTCACTGGAATGGCTGGCCTTGTCATCTCTGACCGTATTCTTGGCCGTGATCTCGGTGCTAGACTCAGGAACCGATTTGAGCGATCTCTCGAGGAGGAGTTCACCGAGTGCGACGGCCGAATCCTTCCCATCCGCAGCGAATTCACTGGTCTTACTGTCAGTCAAATCCTCCTTCCATGCTCACTACAAAGCTAACTCGTCTCAAGCTCCCTGGTCTCTGCGGAACTCTCACCGACTGCATCAACGCTATGCTCCTGACTGCCTATCTTCCTCACCTCGCTCACCGCAACTGGGCCATGATCCGCAAGGAGTTCATCAAGTACGACGAGAAGGATCAGCTTGTTGTCCGTGACCTCAAGGGCGCTGACAAGATGGACCCCGGCAACTACCGTGCTGGCGAGGGACCCCTCCGTGCTTTCATCGCTGCTACCGCTGCCGAGTTTGGTGACGAAAAGGTCCGCGAGGAGGCTCTTGATCAACTCGACAACGTCTACTTCCCTGTTGAAGCCACCAAGACTGGATCCCTGCGAAACAAGGGTCTCTCTGCTACTAGCCAGGTCATTGCCCTCATGGCTCGTCTCGTCAAGCAGCGTGATCTTGCCAACGCTACTCTCCACGGTCCTTCTGACGAGGCCCTGAGCGGTCCTCTTCTCGAGGATGCTCCCTTCCCTGAGGTCCTCGTCGCCAAGGCTTACAGCAAGGACGGCAAGAAGCTCGACCTTGTTCTCTACAACGGCAAGGAGCCCGGTTCTTTCAAGCTTGGTTTCGAGCGACTGATCCCTGGCAAGCAGTACTCGCTCAGCACTGGAGGATCTGTCACTGCCAATTCGGCTGGTAAGGCTTGGGCCGAGGTCAAAATTAACGGTCGCACTCAGATCATTCTCCAGCCTGCTGCTTAGATGCGCTCATGGCTATGGTGATAAGGGCGGAATGGATTGGAAAGATAGTGTTGAAGAGTCTCTACAGAAAGCTTTCTTTGTGTCATCTTTTTCTTGTGCAAGCACACAGATTTATTCCAGTGGTAGCCACTCATTATTATAGGGCTTGGTTCCTGGGCTTGAATACAAAATGCGTTGAAGAAGCGGCTGCTAAAATATTGAGTAATGACTTTATGCGTGAGTATTGGTTGACCTTGAAGAGACTTGGGTCAAGTGGCTGCTAATTGGCAAATGAGGTTAAGTGATGTTGGAAACTTTCATATCCAGTTCCTCTGCAAAAGTCTATGGTAACTTATTGTATTGATTCAATAACCATGACGACTCTCACGCTCTCTCGCTCTCTTCTAAGTGTTCTCGCCACCGCCGCCGTAGTCCTCGAGGCTCCAAGAGGGGCCCGGCCTGCCTTCTGAAAGTCCATTCTAGGTTAAAAAATGTGAGGGTGGAAAATATCTCCTGTGCGATATTTCGGGAACCATTACGGGGGCAGCTGACCGCAGAGAAATGATTTAACTCATTGCGGGAGGGTTTGCATTTTTTAATATATACAGAAGGAAAGAAGAGAAATAAAATAATGTGTGAGGTCTATCTGATCTCATCATTAAGCACACGGGGCTTCTTGGCTGCTGATTACAATAGTAAAGGTCTTGGTTGACCACTTCGCATCTCGGTCATTTCTCATTGCCCCCAGGCCTGAGAATACGAAATCGTGAAACTCGTTGAATCCATCAGATCCACGAGTCATTCCACTGTCGCCAATTTCAGGGAGACTGAGAATGGGAAATCGAGTTGGTTTGCTCGTGACAATGAGCTTCAACACTTCTTCAGTGCGAGGCAGATGCTGCTCGGGAATTTCCATCTCCAAGCAAAGGGGGAATTTAGACCCTGGGGCGATTTCAAACCCGTCAGGGTCCTCACCTTCGTCCCGGATAATATCTTTGACGCTCCAAGAAGAACACATGTTGAAAATGTGCACAAAGAGGGGCTCAGGTCCCAAATTTTCGAAATCAAGCCTCCAAGTCTGGCCATCTGTAATATGGTACCGGCCATCGTCCCCGGACTCATCGGCGCAAGTCATGGAAAATAGTCTCTCAAACTCGGCTTCTGGAGATAGGTTCTTGAATCCCTGAAGAAATTTGAACTTGGCCAGATGTTCCAAGGTTTGCGCCAGAGAATCCATCGAGTGTTCTGCGCTCCTCTCGGTGCACGGCACGTTGGGTATCGGCGCAGCTGCGCCATCCAGCACCCGGAATGCATTTTCAGCGTCTAGCTCAACATTGAAAGTTGGCAAATCTAGAGGCTTCTCTGTAACAGAGATTTCGAGGACTGGATTGTTCGACAGGCTTTGTCGTAGCTGCTCTCGGTCAGCCTGGGGTAAGGAATCCGTTATGTGCACCGTAATCCTTTGACGCGAGGAGAAGCTGACAGGCCTGGCCTTCCAAGAACGCAACTCTGAATCGTCTTCTTTGGAAGATCCAATGAGTTTGATGACTGAAGTGAGACTTCGTGTCGTCTCAACGACAAACTCGTCGGGCTGCTCCTTTGATCGAGATTGCACATCCTCCGATGTCCACCATGCCGCCACTTCATACTTGTCGCCAACACAAACCCCATGAGCCTGACCAACATTGAGAATGTACTCTTTCGTGTTGTCATCAAAGAAGACAGAAGTAAAGACGGCGTCGGGCCCAGATAGTAGACTCTCGAAGAAGCAAATATTGCTGCTACCATAACGACGAGGAACATGGTTAAGACCGAGAGATCGAAACTGATTCTGGAGGTTCTCATGCAACGTAGCGAGGGTGACTTGAAAGCCTTCGCTTTTCAGGAGCTGCAAGGAGCGGAGAAGCAAATGACTGAGAGCGCCTCTTCGCTCACTTCCCACCTCGATTTCTATTGTTTGTTCGTTTTGGCTACAGGCAGTAATGATGGTGTAACCTCGAGCATCAAGCAGACGGTCAACTTTCAATCTTGCGCTTCGCAATTTTTTCGATGTCTCTTGGGGAGAAAGAGCGTCGAATTTGGGTTCTTCGTCCTCCTCCATGCCCAGTTCACCCTCGAGGAAGCGGACTTCTCCCAAGACAAAGTGGCCGGTTCGCTTAACGCCCGCAGAGAAACAGCAATCCAGCATCACAGTGACTTTCATGCCTTGATCGACCATCTTATCGATGTCTTCCTTGAGCATGCTGGTCGTATAGTCGATGCTGAGACGTGAGTCTGGCCGATAAAGACCAAGACACAATTCCCTCCCGCCGTTCTTCTTTCCATGACCCGAAAAGTGGATGTACACATTTTTGATCGTTTTGAGAGTGCCTGCATCTATAACTTCTCTCAGGATAGCCGAGACATCTTCTATCGTTGCTTGATCTTGGGGGTCCTCGGTGGGCATGTCTTGGCACTGTCCAGCTGGTCTCTTGGAGGCTGTGAGCTTTGAGACCTTGACATGGGGCCACTGAGAAAAGAATTCCCCCATGGCCTCAACATCGTTAACGGCGCCCTGGAGTGTGTTGTCTTGGGTATTGGCGTAGAAATTGACGCCAATGAGCACAGCCCAATGGGTCGCGTCTGTTTGCGGCTGTGTTGGTGGCATGATGCTGAGCTTGAAATTAAGGCGAAACACTAGAAGAATATGGTGACAAGAAACACTGCAGAAAAAGAAATTGACAAAGCCAGCAAACAGCAAGTCGAGTCTGGGCCGGGCTGACTAGTATCGACCACCTGGTATGAAATGTCTCAGCACTCTTTCATGATTCTGGGCGACAACACGGCAAATTTATCGTAATGCTTCGAGTGCAAGTTGTGAAGGATGTAGGGGGCCTCAAATCGGCCAATATGCCTCACTTTTGTGATTTGAGGCCATACCGTGTCTGGCCTCCTTCAATAACAAACAAATGGCATGTCCACGTGGCGTCCTCGTATCTGCAAGAACTCAAATGCGCCAAGGCGCTTTGAAGCCATCTAGGCCACAATCAGGTATTCCAGGGTGAATGGTGCTGATGCAGCCGAAGCGTGCATGACAAAGTGGGAGACAGACCTACCACGGAAGCGTGACGAGACTTTAGACCCTGAGTGCGCTTCATGCTTCGCGTGTAGATCAAAGTTCTTGATGGGCCGAGTCCTCGATCTTGTACGAGGACTTATTCATGATGTGATTACTTACTGTGCTCTGAGGTCGAGAAGTTGGGCCGGATACCTAGCATGAACCGGGCTGCAATGAGCTCATGGGGTCGGCCAAAGGTCCAAGCATGTGGAAATCACTTAGAACAACAGTTTTATTCATCCTTCAGCTCATAAAAGCTCTCTTCGACACGAGATAGTCCGCCTTGTCCTGTCTTCGATCTTGTGGCTCAGTTAAGTCATCAACCGCCGGGCTTCAACTATAATAAAGGACGCATTGTCAACACATCATAGGTTCATATCATTCTCTATGTTCATTATGGTTCGTAACTATTAATTAAAGATTCCGTTCGGTTCGAGATGTTGTTGAGTACCTAAACAAGATAGTGAGGAGGGGACGTGACAGTGCTTTGAGTGGAGTCCTGCAACAGCGTCTATCAGCTTGTGTAGCAACGACGGTAACTCTTTTCAACGTAATTCTCACTATTACTACCACAGTGCAAAAACCTAGAAAATTCACCAACATGTAACAACCAAGGGGAAGTTGCTCCATTGAAAGAGGAACAAAAAAGGAGCCTGCAAGCTTGCAAGACAGCAAAAAAACATACAACAGCGGGGATTCGCTGGTCGTCACCGACCCAACTACTAATCCGCCCCTCACCGGCTTATCTATGGGAGAGCGGACGGGATCCCGAGTTCTCCGGTGGGTATGGTCGTATGTGAAAGCATTGTTGTGGTAGCAGGCCTATGCGTTGAGTTCGCGCACTGAATGTCATCGCCTGTCAAGTTCCCCAAAGCCAGACCATCAACCATCTACTGACACTTATCCGCCTATATGCCACCTTATGGAAGAGTTTCTAGCCCAGTTTATCCATGATAACCAAGTAAATTGGCCACTTCTGACCTTGGATGCTGGGCTGGGGGGAAGTCTTCTAGATCAGCCAGAACAGTGCAGAAGAGAAAATCATTTCGTTATGACCAGCTTCTATTTCATGTTCTTAGTCACAGAGGCCAGATACTAACTTCTAGCCAAAATTCAGCTATTCATGAGCTAGAGGCGGAGCTATTTGAGATTATCGATTGCCACGCAACGTTTATTCTTAGTCTCGACCACGGGCCACGCACCCAAGAGGAGAAACTCCATTTGACTGGCCAGGCACAATAGATCAGCTCTACCTCTAAGATCCGATTGGCCAATTGCTAAGCCATGAGACCAGGGTACGATGAATCTAGACCATCACTAAGCCATGCGACATGCACACCTGAGGGATCGAGATAAATATCAGTCTTTCTCCGATATCCCTCGACCTAATGGTGCCATCAAGTGTTTGAACCGCAAATAGCCAAAATGTCTGATAATTCATCAACCCCAGTCACCACTGAAAAGAAAACATACCCCTCTGACCCCGTGCCAGCGGATTACGCTCCCTGGTCCAACAAAGACAAGCTCCAATGGCTAGACAGCCAGGGGTTCGCCCATGATCCTACGATCAACCTCGGAGACTGCTACCGCTCCGGCGCCAAGGTTACGCAAATCTGCACGCTCATCACCAAGCTACTACAGCGAATGTACACATCATTGGGTGGAAAGGCTAGCCAAACTATCCGGAAGGCCTTCTCGACCTTTTTGAATGCATACAACCAAAGCATCGGCCGTCTCTCCAACGAAATTTACTCTGATGCCGCCTCGCTCCTTAGCACGGGCCGGTTCAACAATGGGAGCAACCTCATTGAGCCTGTCTCCATCCCTGACTTGCCAATCGAAAATGACGACGGCACGTCCAACATACTGACCACGGTTCATGGTTTTAAAGATGTGAGTACTGCACCCATGCTAAACCGTGTAGATTTCAATCGCTGACATGTTTGTCTAGAAAATTTGGCCCTATTTTCTGAACGTGCTCCAATTGCTCCAGGACAAGTGGAAGTGGCTCTCCAAGGTCCACCCAGGGATGAACGTGTCGTACAACAATCTCATCAAGGCAATGACTGATGCGGGAGAGACGCTCTTCCTGGAGTACCAGAAGGAACAAGATAGATCTGCGGGAATTTGAGGCTGAGGTACCTTTATTAGCACCAGCGAACGGAATGGCCAGTTGCTATTGACTCCTTGACCAGGAGCTGGCTGAGGGAGGAATGAACAATAAGGAGGTCATGGGATTGATTCACTGAGTGATTAGCTTTTCACACGATTGTAACGCGCGCCCGATTAAAGAAGATGGTTATTGATTCTATGTCAAAGCCTGAAATCACCTCACCTGATCTTCAGAAGAAGTATGCAAAGCGCAAGGGCTTCTCCAGGTTTCTCAGTACAGCCAGCATGATGTGGAATACAGTTCAGCTAATGCACGCAATGATCTTTTCCTGAGCCCGAGCAGTAGTGTCGGTAAATGAGGCCATCACACCATTTGTGCGTTCATCGAAAATGCAATATATAATAGAAAGAAATACCCCCGAATAATATAGATGCTTCAAAAAACATATCTGCATCATCAAGCAGCAGCCACCAAGCCTGAAAATCCAGCCAATGACTTTTGTTCCCCTCTGGGTCACTGCCCAACACGACAGGCCAAACAACCGTAATACGCATTCTGAAAGCCCAGAACCTCTAATACTTTCTTCAAGTGACTCTGGCATTGTTCTACTTACACAGAGAGTACACAATATTGTTCGAGCGGTGGAGGAGGCGTTGCCTTGATACGAGTTAAACATGACATTGGAATATCCTACTGAAGATTACGAGTGAAAAGATATCCATCGTAGTATGAAACATGAGAGAGAGCGGAAACCACAGCTGACAATCAAAAATACCTTGAATTCTGAAACAACTCCCATATTTGAACCAGCCCATCTCTTTCTGAGGCGCGACATATCAGGCCATCCTCATTCAAGACATATGTCGCTATTTCAAGTGCTGGATAAACCAACCACGAGAGGACAAATCTTGCCCGTAGAAGTATTGCTTTCCTCCCACGGCAAAAGGGACCTGCACCTGCCGAGCATCATTCCATGTGCCATTCTGCAGCTCACTTCCCATCTTGCCACCATCATTGAGAGACTGGATAATCCATTTCTTTGCAGCCAGATCCTGGCCGTAGAAATATTGTTTGCCATCAATAGCATAGGGAAATTGCACATGATAAGTCCCAATCCAGTGACCGCTGTCGGTTTCGTCGCCCAATTTACCACCAGGGAGGACCTTCTGAATAAACCAGCGACGTGTTGGTTGTGGGGGATAGACCAGTGTTGCTAAATTTTCAGCAGTTTGCCACGGATCCCAGCTGATCTTTTCAAGCACCTCTCCTGTTAGTTTTCCGAGGGCCTCAATTCCACTGAAGATCCCGCCTGGGTTGCTTCTTCCGCCTTCGTAAGGGTTGCCCACATCTTGGCCATAGATGTACTGAGTGCCACCAATGTTGAACGGAAACTGGGCCGCGTATCGAGTTGCCCAGTGGCCTTGATCAGTCTCGCTGCCCATCTTGCCTCCCGGAAGAAGTTCCTGGATAAACCAATACTTTGTGTCGAGGTTGTGGCCAAAGAAGTAGTGCTGATTGCCAACTGAAAAGGGGTACAGCACGTGATAGGCGTTGTCCCAATGACCGGAATCGGTCTGGGCTCCCATTTTCCCGCCCGTGAGAAGTTCTTGAATGAACCAGTAATTGGTGCTTAACTTGTGACCGCAGAAAAAGACCCGATTGTTGATGGTGAAGGGAAACTGAACCGCGTATGAATAGTCCCAGGTGCCTGAATCGGTTACGGAACCCATTTTGCCACCAGGGAGAAGCTCCTGGATAAACCAGTACTGGTCCGATTGGCATTGGCCGTACAAGAACTCCTTTTCACCGATTGAGAATGTGAATTGCGCTGGGTATGGTCGTGCCCAAGAGCCATTGGCAGTCTGAGCACCCATTGCGGTAGCCATGATGAAGATGTGGATGAGCAGATGTTCGGTTGGATGGTTTGATGTAGATTGTCACCTGGTTGGGACGGCGATTAGAAAGAAGGTAAGTGATTGAGAAGACTGAGTGAGATACTGAAAGTGAGAATGGTCTTCCAGCAGCCATCGGCGCAGTCCCTCTTATATGTTTCTGCCCCATCCGTGAGTGGCCTACATCTGGCACCCGTGCGGTCTTGTTGTCAGAGTTCTTTCTCAAATCCATAAAATCCTTTTGCATTCCGATTGGCAGCCTATTTCCCCTCACTCAGCCCGCCACGTCTTTGCCACTCTTTTGCGTGCATACGCGAGTTGATTCAGAGGATGGCCTCGACCGGTCCTATGCGCCATTCCCTATACTAGAATGCCACAACGGGGTAGGTCGAAAACTAGGCTTCTGTGAGGGCATTGGAGTGTGATGTCCATTTGTGAATTTGGGTGGATGACCTATAACCTGATTACCACTACGCAAGCCGAAGAGAGTATCACTGGTCTTGAATCCAGTAAGCGCAAAGGCTATGGCTGTGAATACAGAAGATTAATAGTCTAGACATAGAATCGACCAATAGTTTACTGCATGTCTGAGATTTAGAAAGAACTATATTTACTAGCGGGGAACTATGTTTACTAGAAGGGCATGTAGCATCCGCTGATGCCAGCCCCAAAAAGTGTTGTTTCTTGTCCAACTGGAGAATTCTATCCATTCCCGAAGTTATGATCATGTCCCCTGTACCAGCACATCGACAAGCCGGCTACTGAATGTCGATAACAATCGCCGTTGACGCAGGCGCTTATTTTTGTGGCTATTGTGCTGAATCTGAGGCGTGATTTTCGTAGCCGCTATTGATTCCCCGCTGTCGCTTGTCTCAGCCTCTGTTGGTTGGCCGCTTCTTCAGCTCCAATCAACTAACCTGCAGGTAGAAGCCACAGCACGGACTGGCATGTTCTATTGGCAATAGCGTATTTCGCGATCAACTCGACACGTGGTAGGCAGAACTGTCAAACAACATCCAGTCTTGCCAGTTCAATTGCCAAATCTTCTCAGCCAGCCACGAATCCGAGACCAGTGCCACATGTCATGTGAAAGCATGGGCAGAAGGTCTGGGCTCTTACGATCCTGATGCATAGTCAGATCGAGACTTTCAAGTCTCGGCCTGTCTCCTCAGCTCGGCTAGTGGAAAGAGTGAAAGAGAGTGGCAGACAGAGCTGTCCTGGAAGGCTAGAACACTTCATGTTTCTCGACTGGAACTCTAAAATACTACGGCACCCCTTTCACGCGGTGCAAGTGGTACAATCAGGCGAAGGTCGACTCCGCGAGCCAAGCAATTAGGTCAGAGTGGAATCAGAGGGTCGGCGTGTGAGGCGACCAATATGGGACTGGCCAGTGAGAGCTACGGCCGATATAACTGTTGGGTTGGGACCTGTACAATAGCTCAGAGGGTGGTCACGTGCCCAAATGACAGGCCGGGTGATCTCCGGCTCTACCGCGGACTGGGCCCAATTAGGAAGGCCACATCGCGGCCCAAAAGGGAAAAAGGGAATTATCATCAAGAACAACGACAAAAAAGCTGTCGTACAGAGCGCCAAAGGTTGCCTAGCAGCATGAAAACGGTGATTGAAAGAGCCTTGATTTCTAAGATAAAAGGGGGCCGCCAAAAGCGGTATTTATCAACAGCGCACGGGCCACTTGGTGGGCCGGCTCTGACCAATGAGATCGCGCTGTTGCGCAACAAAAGCAATACACACATATTGAAGTGATGCACACGGATAGCCCTGATTTGCAGCAGATCTCACACACTTCTCGGTGAGGGAAATACAATATAAAATAGTAAAGGCAATTAATCAATTGATAGCAATAAAGATTTGGTCAGAGAAAGAGCCTAAAAGCTGCTCCTTTCTCGTTGACCGTGACGAAGATGATGAAGGTCGAAGGCAACCTGCCTCTAACCCTTTTCTGTGTACAGGAAGTTCCCCAGCGGCCTAAAACAGCCTAGCACCCTTTTCCCCTAACTCACTACCTACCCTGAAGTTTTGTTTTGCTTTTTTTTCCTCGACCCCCGACGGACGTGAAACCGCACGCTCCCACAAGGCAATCCTTTCCCTTCCTTTGAATCAACGCTAACCGGGGCTGAGCACCTGTTGTGAGCCCTGGTTATTTTTATCTCGGTCTTTGGCTATCTTGTAAGGCTTACTAATAATAGCCTGGAGGAGCCCGCATGCGTTTCACGTGTTGTTTCCTCGGTCTTTCATCTTCTCGTGTTTGTTCCCGCCTTGCATTCGCTCATAGACCACAATGAAGCCATCTCAAGGAAACAGAAGTAAAGACAAGAGAACTCGAACCAATGTCAAGCAATCCAAATTTGGATGTTTTACCTGCAAGTAAGCACAGGACGGACCAGTGACTGAGACCAGGAGCAGGCTAACAATGGATGTAGGAAACGGCGCATCAAGTGTGATGAGTCAAAGCCGTCTTGTCTACGCTGCTTGTCATATAACCTCTCCTGCCTTGGATATCCGCGTGGGGCCCCCCCTGGACCCTGGCTCGACACATCTTCTTCCGCCGTCATCCGTTCTCAGAACCGCTTTACTCATCATCCGAACCATCCCTGGAATCGATACTCTCATCTTGCCTGCACCGTATTTCGCCAAGGGCCTCGTCGAGCCAAGAGTGAGCTTGAAGCAGAATTATGCAGCCGCACCATACCTCAGCTGATCCATTCGATTCCATTCGTGCGAGCTGCCGCTGCCTCATTTGGTGCCTCGTACGAGCAGCATACACTTAGGCCTAGTCGCACAAACTCAGGGCTGGAATCTGTTCAGCTGTACTGCCAAGCCTTGCGACTAATACAGGTTGAAGTTTCCAACCTTCGGTATGGGTCTCTACCCTCTACCGTTGCCTGTCTCCTCATGGCTTTCACCGAGGTTTTACAACAGCGTAGTGACAAAGCCTACTTGCACCTCCGAGGGGCTGCTGCGTTGATGGTTGGTCAAGGGAATGGAAGCTCAGCTGCCGTTACTCAAGATGAGGGAATGTCAACCTTGTTTGAGAAGCTCGACCTTCATACCGCAACATACGTCCTCACTCGCTCCCCAGGCCTACCATCATTGCACCCGGCGACGCCACATTCGATGCCAGTATCGCCCGATCGGACGCTATACAGAATACTGCATGCTTGTTATCACTTTATCTCGACAGCGCAGCAGTACAAATATACCAACTCGTCACTAATCCCCTCCAACATACTCATTGAGCAGGGAAGGCATCTCGGGAACTTGAAACAGTGGCTGTCGTGTCACCAGCTCGGCCCTTCGCGCCCAGCCGCTGATCCACAGAGCGAGCAGCTAATCATCCTTCGCGCTCAGTGTCTTGCTGGGCTAATATCGTCTGCCAACGTTCTTCAACCATATGAAACAGCCTATGACAAATATGAACGCGAGTTCAAGGAGATTATCACGCTGGCAGAGGCACTTTTCGAGATACAATCCGAGGTCATAAAATCCCCAGAATATTCTGGTGACCTGCCTCATTTCGCTCCAGAAATGGGCATCATTCAGCCGCTATTTCTGGCTGCCCTGAAGTATAGGCATCCTTTCTGGCGCCGCAAAGCTCTGAACCTGCTCCAGAAAAGCGGAAGGGAAGGTCCATGGTGTGGTGTAATCGAGGCTGCGGTGATCAAGGTCGCCATAGCGGCCGAAGAAGCAATACCGAGCGACCTACAGTCTACGGATAAACCAGAGAAAGCTGTCGTCCATCGTCCGAGCAGCATTCCTGAAATCCAGAGGGTCCATCTTTGTTGGATAGTTGGATATGTGGCTCGAAAAGAGGATAACAGGATCGGCATGGGCGTAGGCCCAGGAACTCAGGCCAAGTTTGCGAAGGTCCAATTGTGCAAGCGTCTCAATCTGGACGGCATTCTAGATGACGAAAACAGAGGGCCTTGTATAGAGTTTTGTCAGGACCAGGCAAATTGGTATACCTGGCTAGAGACAGTTCAGCTGTTTGAATAGATGATGTCTTGAGCTGCTTGGATACAGGCGATATTTTGATTAGAGACGTCTAGGCTCAGTAAGCTGACCTGACGCTGTCTTCGCAAACAGTGTCCCACACTTCGCTTATCGTCCAATCCCTGCAGGGAGCCATAGCTGATGTGGGCCATCTCGGTCTTCTCAGGGGCAGCTAAATAATCCCTGCAACCTTGGAGAATGAGATGGGGAAAAGAGAGGGACACGGACTCGGCCAAGTACTCTTAAAGGCGACCTTCCTTCACAAGACAATAAGTGGAAACCATCGCAACATCCACACTTCATGGTTTGAGAGCACGCCAACTATGCTTTCAACACGTTTTCTTCCATCTCTTCTCACTGTCTTGGCTGGCTTGTGCCTAACAGCAGACGCTCGTCAATGCCCACCTCTTGGTCCCGTCTTACCACCCCCAAAGCGGCCCAGCCAACACCCTGCTGTGAAAGCTGCCATCGAGGGCATTATCGCGTCTCTCGAAGCACAAACAGCAGGCTTCAACTACTCTGCCGTCTCTGTTGGAGTTCGGTCTATTCACGAGGACACGCCTTTCCTGGACTTCCACCATACTCCGCCTAGCCCAGCCTCGAAGCGTGGTGCCAAAGAGGTTGATACCAACACGGTGTATCGCCTTGGAAGTGTTTCAAAGCTGTTTGCAATGCTGGCGGCACTGAAACTGGCTGAAGATGGCGTGCTAAGTATGAACGACCCTGTTGGACGGTGGATCCCAGAGCTTTCAGGACGTGACAGCGATCCTGAGTCTGAAGATGAGCTTGATCGGATCGAGTGGCAGGATGTGACTGTGGAAGCTGTTGCAGCACATCTCTCGGGGATTGGTGGAGACAGTAGGTTACCTTTCGATCATCACCGTCTTTGAATCGGCTAAGGGGAAACAGTGAGTGGTGATCTTGCCAGCTTTGATGCCGGCTGGGAGGCTCTTGGTCTTCCAAAAGCTTCTCCAGAGACAAAGACCCAGGCATGCTCAGGAAATGGAGGGCTTCGTCCTTGCACCCGCGAAGGTACAGCTGCTATTCACTCAATACCCTATTCAAAACCCTGACTAACAGCTAAAGACCTTCTGGAGGCATTTCAGCATAGACGTCCACCGGTGTACCCGCCAGGTCACATACCTGTGTATTCCAATGCCGGTACGGGAATCGTTGGCCTTGTTGTGGAAGCGGCCGCAAACAAGACGTTCGAGACATCTCTCCGCGATTTGGTCCTGGAACCTTTGGCTCTGCGGGATACAAGTGTTGGGACCGTGCCCGAAAAATCTGATCAAATGTTCATACCTGCCGGAAGCACTGATTGGGATATGGACCTGGGAATCTTTGCACCGTAAGTCTTCGTCCTTTGCATATCTTAACCGTGGCCTTTAACACAGTGCTAGTGCCGGTGGAATGAACTCTAACACCAAAGATTTGCTGTCTTTCATGACTGGCATCTTGAAAAACTCGGCTCTTTCTCCATCATCAACACGCCGCTGGCTCAAGCCAGCTTCTTTTCTCTCAGCCTGGAACAGTGCTGTTGGTGCCCCTTGGGAGATCTACCGCGTCGACAACCTGACCAGCGACGGCCGAATCATTGATCTATACACCAAAGGCGGATCTCTTACCAGCTATTATTCTGCACTGGCACTTGTGCCGGATTTGGGCTTTGTCGTTTCGGTTCTCGCTGCTGGACCTGAAGTCATTGGCCTTTGGCCATCATTGGCAAGTCTCCAGGCAATGGAGGCCTTGATCCCTGCCATGGATTTTGCAGCCAAGGATGAAGCTAAGAAGAGGTTCGCGGGGACACATACAGACAAGGGGAGCGGCTCACATCTCACGTTATTTTTGGATGACGGTCCAGGTCTGGTGCTGAGCGACTGGGTCATCCGAGACTTTGAGGTGTTGCCAAACCTCGGTCGTTACAATCCTGCAACCATGAACGCTACCACCGGGTCAAACTTGACGAGTGTGAGAATGTTCCCGACGGGTATTGAAAACGCCCGTCGGTCAGCATGGAGGGCTACATTCCCCGCCTTCACAGACGAAGAAGCCAAGGTGATTGATGGGAGCACATCTATTCGGGATGCTTCGTGCGTCACCTGGCGTATGGTGGATCGATTGATCTACAATGGCCTTTCGATGGATCATTTCGAGTTCCAGTTTGGAGAGGATGGCGAGACTGCGACGAGTATCAAGTGCAAGGGTTTTGATGTCGAGCTGACGAGGGACTCGGACGGCCCTCAGGATTACGAGATATAAGCAAAGCTGCGTTTTGCTCCATAACATTGCTCGATAAAAAGTAGCAATGTGATCTTGCACAAGGATGGATTGTACTTTATTTACCAGGGTTATTCGCCAGTATCAAGAGGCTACCCCGGAGTACAAGTAGTGAGTACAAGTAGTGATTAGTGATGGAATTCGTCAACGAGGGAAATTGCTCTTGTTTATTCACGCCTTCTCTCATATTCCTCGTGTTAATATCCCTACAAGGCCTCAAACAGACGAGACTCAGTGCCCCAGTCCTCTCACACCCTGGTTTCGAAGTCACCAGTGACGACTTGAACCTGACCAAGTTGCTCTGACGGTCAACAAACAGGATCAGTCGGTGTGGCTCAGTTGGTTAGAGCGTTGGTCTCATAGCATGACTTGGCCCAAGGTCAGGGACATCCAAAGGTCGAGAGTTCGAGCCTCTCCACCGACAGTTCTTTTTGCTCTTTTATCTTTTTGCATTCCAGAGCAAATAATTCTTGTACTACAGGCAGCGAGGGAAATTGTAGCTCAATTCATTTATTTCAAAGGCATACCCAGGGTTACCAACTACACAGAGGCTTCAACGCACTTCTCACATGAGGCATGGAAGACAGAGGGCGGTGGTGTTACAAGCTATCCAAAATCATGCCTTTGAGAGAGCCCTTACAAACTAACTCTCTCCAGACTAGGTTTAGCACACACGATTCTCCTCAATGGGCCTGGTGGTCATGAGTTGAAAAGTGAGGAAAGTGGTGATTCATCAAAACACGACGTCACAACCCCGGCGGAGCCGCTCACTAAAAACCAGATTGGCAGCGCGCATTACAACCCCTCGACAGAACCAATATGAACTACGGCAGTTTCCACGATTTTGCAAGGGTTCTCAAGGTTGTTCGGCGGGTCAGGGTTGTATCGCCGAGAACATGGCGTGGTCGTGTGGCCCTCGTCCATGCTGTGCTGCTGTTTCTTCAAGGAAAGCATTCTCGTGCATCTGCTCGGTTCTCCAGCTCTCGTGGAGCCATACCTCATTGAACCAATAGCTGCTTGGATCGTGACCAGCCAATTCTTGCACAGAGTCGTCGGACCGGCGAAGCAAAGCGGAGACCCCGCATATATCCCTGCCATGGCGACGATCATGGACAAACACAGCATTGCTAAAGGGTAAATAATTCGCTCCGCGAACAAAACCCCAGCTTCGGGTCTTTTCTCGGTCATAAGATTTCCTGGGGGTGGCTGGTCCCTTCCGACGATCGCGGGGAACAAGGCCACTAAGCTCACGATTGTTCAACGGCGGAAGCAGTGTCACGTCAAAACCGTTGGTCAAAAGATTCTGTGGGTGGGCCTTGAGCAAAGTATCCATGTGAGCTCATTACTTATCGGTCCGGGGTAAGACCGTCCGTAGGTCGACAGCGGAGACTCCGCACTTGAGGGTCTAATATCGTGATGTCGTCAATGACCATGATACCACTATTCGGCTTCACATGGGCGGACAGGGAAGTATATAAGG
The DNA here is from genome assembly GCF_025433545.1 of Fusarium keratoplasticum. Classification (NCBI taxonomy): domain Eukaryota; kingdom Fungi; phylum Ascomycota; class Sordariomycetes; order Hypocreales; family Nectriaceae; genus Fusarium; species Fusarium keratoplasticum. The sequence goes on from NC_070535.1 coordinate 477,313, forward strand.
ATAGAAGAGGTTATTCGGAGTTGTCTTGCTTGTCAGCACATCCTCACCACTTCTCAAAGCCCTGAGGATGCATCTGAAGAACCTCATCGTCTCAGCAACGGCCTTTGCCGGCTCCTGTCTTGCTCAGAGCAAGGCAGGTGTCGAAGACCTCGACAAGGCTGGCAACGATCTTTTTGAAAAGGACCTCTCCAAGTGCCCCGGATACAAGGCCGTCAAGCATTGGCAGACAAAGGATGGCTTCTATGCCGACCTTGCTCTCGCTGGGCCGGCTTGCAATGTTTTCGGGACTGACCTCCCCAAGTTGAAGCTTGAGGTCGAGTACCAGACCAGCGAGAGACTACATGTCAAGATCTTGGACACAAACAACACTGTGTACCAAGTTCCAGACAGCGTGTTCCCGCGTCCAGGCTATGGGCAGTGGTGTTCTCCCAAGAACTCCAAGCTCAAGTTCGCCTTCAAAGCCGATCCCTTTTCTTTCACGGTATCCCGGTCCGACACTGGTGAAGTGCTCTTTGACACCAGCGGCAACAAATTGGTCTTTGAGAACCAATACGTCTACCTCAAGACGCATCTTCCCCCGAGCCCTCACCTGTACGGCTTGGGTGAGCATAGCGATCCGTTCATGCTGAACACGACCAACTATACCAGGACCATCTACACCCGAGATTCTTATGGAGTCCCTCAAGGCGAGAATCTATACGGTGCTCACCCGATCTACTTTGATCACAGAGACAAGGGAACTCATGGCGTCTTTTTGCTCAACTCCAACGGCATGGATATCTATATCGACAAGAAAGCTGGCAAGCAGTACCTTGAGTACAACATCATCGGCGGTGTTCTCGACTTTTACTTCATTGCTGGTCCTTCTCCTCGTGACGTCGCAAGACAGTACGCCGAGATCACTCAGCTTCCGCTCATGACACCTTACTGGGGACTTGGATTCCACCAATGCCGATACGGCTATAGAGATGTCTACGAAGTTGCTGCCGTTGTTGCCAACTATTCCTCACAAAATATTCCCCTCGAAACAATGTGGACTGATATCGACTATATGGACCGTCGACGCATCTTCACCATTGACCCTGAGAGATTCCCGGCCCATCTGTACAAGGATCTTGTCGACACAATCCACGCAAGAGACCAGCACTACATCGTCATGGTTGACCCTGCCGTCTACTACAAGGAGTCCAACCCGGCGCTTGATGCAGGTCTTGAGTATGATACCTTTATCAAGGAGCCGAACGGCTCAGACTATAAGGGCGTTGTCTGGGCTGGTCCAAGTTATTTCCCCGACTGGTTCCACCCTGACTCTCAGAAGTACTGGACTGAACAGTTTGCCGAGTTCTTTGACGGAACCAACGGTCCGGATATTGATGCTCTGTGGATCGATATGAACGAGCCCGCAAACTTTTACAACAGACCCTACCCTGGCAACAACACGACACCTGAGAAGTTTGCCGAGGTTGATGGTGATCCTCCCAAGCCCCCTCCAGTTCGAGATGGCCCCGACGCGCCTATCCCTGGATTCCCCGATAGTCTCCAGCCCAACTTTGCCTCTGGCGGCAACAAGAGGCAAGTTGCCTCTGTCAAGCACACCAGTCTCCGCCCTCGCTCCAACCGTAACCACGGTGCCGGCAACTGGCGTTCTTCCAGTCGCCAATGGGGCCAGAACCGACTCGGCCGTCCAGGTTCCAAGTGGCAGCACGGCAAGCGGACAGGTTCAGGCTGCGGACCCGACGAGTGCAAGGGTCTTCCCAACCGCGAGCTCATCAGGCCACCATACATGATCCAGAATGGTGCTGGACCTACTCTTGCTGACAGTACGACTGATACGGACCTTGTCCAGAGCGGTGGCTATGTTCAGTACGATACTCACAACCTCTATGGAGCTATGATGTCAACGCATTCCCACAATGCCATGCGGGCTAGACGCCCTGATAAGCGCGCTCTTGTCATTACGCGAAGCACTTTTGCCGGGTCCGGCAAGGACGTGTCGCATTGGCTTGGAGGTGAGACAGTTCTTTATAGAATACAAGAAAGCATGCTAACGCGACTGGTCTGTAGACAACATTTCGGGCTGGCTTTGGTACCGTCACTCCATCAGCCAGATCCTCCAGTTTGCCTCTCTCTATCAGGTCCCCGTCGTTGGACCAGATGTCTGCGGCTTTGGAGGCAACGTTACTGAAACTCTCTGTGCTCGGTAAGGCAATTACTACTTGCGCTACAAGCAGTCTCTAACATCTGCTCAACAGATGGGCCGCCCTTGGTTCCTTTTACACCTTCTTCCGCAACCACAATGAGATTTCGGCCAACTCGCAAGAGTTCTACCGTTGGCCCAAGGTGGCAGAAGCTGCCCGCAAAGGAATCGCCATCCGATATCAGCTTCGTAAGTTGTAAACACTGTATCCCACGGAACATAGCTGACAATAGTCAAGTCGACTATATCTACACCGCCATCTACAAACAGAACCAGACTGGCACTCCAACCTTGAACCCTCTGTTCTTCAACTACCCTAACGACCCCAACACGTATCCCATCGATCTGCAGTTCTTCTACGGCGATGGCATCCTCGTCAGCCCCGTCACCGAAGAGAACAGCACTAACGTCAACTTTTACCTCCCCAATGACATCTTTTACGAATGGGGTACCGGAAAGCCTGTCCGTGGACGTGGTGAATATGTCGATGCCGAGGTTGATGTCACTGACATCACGATTCACTACAAGGGCGGCATCATCTACCCCCAGCGAGTGGAGAGCGCCAACACCACCACCGCCCTCCGCAAGAAAGGTTTCAACATCGTGATTGCTCCCGGCCTTGATGGCTCTGCCAAGGGATCACTGTACCTCGACGACGGCGAGTCACTCATCCAGGACGCCGTTTCCGAGATTGACTTCAAGTATGCCAAGGGCAAGTTTAGCATGACGGGTTCGTTTGGCTACGATGTCGGCGTGAATATCGAGACCATCACTATTCTTGGAGTGGACCGCAAGCCCTATGGAGGCGATGCAGAATATGACGGCAAGAATAAGAAGCTGGTCTTGCACGTGGACGTGCCTCTGACAGGCAAGTATGAGAAGAAGATTTTGTAAATAAAGCAAAACTTGCATCTTTTAGCAAATAAGCATATATTTATACTATATTCTACTCATTGACCAGCCATATCTGTAGCAGCAACATACCCAAAGGTCATTCCAGGCCCAAGGGTACCTCCAGATCCAGGATATCTAGACCCAAACACACTTGCCGTGGTATTACCCGTCGCGTACAGGCCCTTGATAAGCTGGCCTTGCTTGTTCAGAACCCTGGCGCGCTCATCAGTTACCAGGCCGCCTTTGGTGCCAATGTCGCCGGGGTATATCTTGACTGCATAGAAGGGCCCCTTCTCCATGGTACCCAAGTTGGGATTTGGTCCATGGCTTGGGTCACTAAACATTTTGTTGTAGGGGTTAAGGCCGCGCTGGAAATCTTGGTCGACGCCATCTAGAGCAAACTTGTTAAACCGCTCGACTGTTTCCTGCAGCTGGTGCTCGTCGACGCCGATCTGTTTGGCTAGACCACTGAGACTTGAATCCTTGTATAAGAATCCCGACGTGATGCATTTCCTGGGCGTGAAACCTGGAAGCAGACGGCCCAGCATATACCTTCTTCTGTGACGGGAGTCAAGAATTTCCCAGGAATGAATGGACGGCGTTTCCCCATTTCTTGCAAGCATGTTGTTGCCAGCGTCGCAATAACACTCAGACTCATTAAAATAACGCCGCCCGGACTGGTCGACAATGATGGAGTGAGGAAATGAGCGGGCATAGACGTCCAACATGGGCTTGCCGTTATCCATGAGGCATGGCATCCACCAAGCGTGCTTCATGAGGGCCATGTCTGCCCCAACATCCATTGCAGCCCTGATGGCGTCTCCTTTGTCTTCTGGCGCTGTCAGACTCCATTCAGCCTGTGTGGGCTGCTGCAGGAATCGCTCTCGCATCTCTGGGTTTCTAGAGAATCCACCAGCAGCAAGGATCACTCCCCTCTTGGCCTGGACCCTGAGAAGTTTCCCATCACGTTCGATGAGGGCACCTACCACATCGCCAGCAGGAGTCGTGAGGAGCCGATCCAATCCAGCATCGGTCCAAAACTGCGTGCCGAGGCACAGATTGATGTGCAAGAGTTGAGCAATCAACCCAACTCCGGCGGCGACGAGTTTCTTGCCGCGCATTATTGCCCATAGTGGCCTTAGAGCCACCAACTGAACAGCCTTGAGGAAGTCTCCAATAGAGGCTCCAAACCGAAACAGAGATCGCGCCTCCACCGAGGTCATGACGGGCTGCCAGTCGGTGGGTGTGCGCAAGTGGCTCTGCCATTTATTACTCAGAGTTCTTAGGTCGAATGGAGCTGGTGATATGCTTCTGCTTGTAACGCTTGCCCCAGGCTCTAGGGCATGGTAGTCGGGGTATGGCAGGTCTAGATTCCATTTGAAACCTTGATCGTCGAGGAACTTGGCCATCTCGGGGCTGAACTCGAGGTACGCGGCTCTTCGTGCTGGTGTGCTGGCTGGCGCTCCTTCTCTGACGATTGAGTTGATATAGGTCGCTGCATCTCGAGGCGAATCGGAAATTCCATTTTGAGCTTGGAGATGATTGCAAGGAACCCATACACCACCGCCAGAGTAGGCCGTCGTTCCTCCAATCTTGTCCGTCTTCTCTGCAACAAGTGTGTCCATCTGAAGAGAGCGGCTCCTGGCGGCAGCCGTCAGAGCCGCGGCCCCGGATCCCACGACTAAAACATCCGTGACACGGTCAAAGGAGCTCGCCTTCGCATCGGTAATGACAGAGGTGTACCGATGTTGGCGTAGGTACTGGCTTTTCAATGGCCTGAGGGTCTGAGTTGTATGTCTCGATACGCTCGTGACTAGCAAAGTCACTGACCGCAAAGCATGAGTGGAGGAAGAAAGAGCAGTCATGTTGTCGATTACTGGTTATTTCATGGAATACGACTTGAACAGTCGAGTTATAAGTAACTACCCCACATCAAGAACGAGGCCCTCCATGGACATCTCGTTCTTCGTTTACTAAACGCCCCAAACGCATAGTTTCCGGAGTTAAGGATCTCGGGCTCCCGACTTCCCTAAATCCGCATAAAACGATGGTATTTGATAGAATAGAAAACCCAAGACTGAATTTTACTCAAATGTCTAACGAGTTTAGGCTTAGCAATAGTCTCGGGGCGTCGCATCGCACCGGCGTGGTGTCCCAAGACCTCGGCATGCTCACCCTCCATGTGACAACCATAGCGATGGTATATGTCATTGAGTAGCTGAAGTATTAAAATTCGGTAGAGCTGGGTGGTTTCTGTGCCGATCAATCATCAGAACTGCAGTTGAACTCAGCTCGCGGCGAACTCCATCTACATGCCTGCTTCTACTACCCCCTAGGTACTCATGTCGTAAGGAGTGAATGACGTTTTCCGAACGGGCCCAGAATGAAGCAGGGATGCCTCAACTTTAGTAGTCTTGGCAAGATTAAGTTCTTACCACATCATGATAATTGGGACGTCTGCCAACTTGGTTCGTTCATGTGTATTGCGCTCGGGCAAAGGCTTCAACCCGTTCCGAAATCTCGTGCCTCAACTGTTTCCCTAAGTCCGTCAAAACTCGGACATAAGCTGCCTTGCGTCCCATCCCATAGTTGTCCACGCCTTAGCCCAGCCTCGAAGCCCAGTGCCCGGTTGTTACAAGCTATTTAAATGCTTACGATCCATAGTCAAGCTTCCCCTGATAACCCAAGAGAAGAAGGACCAGCATCTTTAAACCATCATTACGGCGCATAAACTCATTAGAATCTCTACTCCCGACTTTCTCGCAGTCACGACCAACATGGCCTCATTCTCTAACAAAATTGTTGCTATCACCGGTACGCGCCACCGACGCGAACATGCAGCCTAAGACTAACGAGACCACAGGAGCCGCATCCGGAATAGGGCTTGAGATCGCCAAGATTCTCATCACTAAGGGTGCCACGCTGTCCATCTCCGACATTCAAGACGCTGCTCTACAGTCTGCGGCTTCGCAACTCAAGGAACTGGGAGGACCAGACGCCAAGGTGCTCGCCCAACGCGTCGACGTCACAAAGAGATCCGAGGTTGATTCCTGGATTCAGCGGACAGTTGCTGAGTTTGCCGACCTGCACTGTGCCGTCAACTTTGCTGGTGTTGTGGATGACCAGATGGGCGCCCGAAACATATCTCAGCAAGACGACGATGACTATAACTTTGTTATGAACGTCAACCTTTTGGGGGTTTGGAACTGCATGCGAGCCGAGCTGAGCAACATGAAGTCTGGGGCTTCAATTGTAAACGCCTCCAGCGCGGCCGGACTCATTGGCTTTGCAGGCGGCGCTGCTTACACGGCCAGCAAGCACGGCGTGGCCGGGCTCACAAGGAGCGCTTGCAAAGAGTTTGGTTCCGTGAATATCAGAGTCAACGCTGTTGCACCGTGAGTGAAACCCTCGCTATCCTAAATTGACTGTTGAGTTGACCGTGTGGTAGGGGCTACATTATTACGCCAATGTCTAACAAGGCCTCCAAGTCCATGGGCCTTGGTCCCGACGATATGGGTCCTGTCAAGGCCAGCGCCTTGGGTCGACCAGGCCAGCCCGAGGAGGTTGCAAAATTGGTTGTTTTCCTGCTTGGTGATGACGCCTCGTATATTACTGGCACGGTGATCCCGATTGATGGAGGTTTGATTTGCTAAGAATGATGGCTTTTGTAATTAGTGTGTTTAGTAGAGCTGGACATGTGTGGTAGATGGTGCTACATAGGTATACAAGACCATGATGTTGACGACTTGTTCTCCTCCCTAGGCAAAGGCAAAGCTCGCCTTCTTGCTCCTCCACATTGTTAACCTCTTCTTCTTCTTCTTCTTCTTCTTCTATAGTCGTTCAAGTTCCCCGCCTTCACAAGAGGTCTCGGTCAAATGCATTGCTGGTATTCCCAATTACTCCGAGTCGCTCAGCGTACCTAATCCACCGAACCGCTCGGCCAAATTCATGTGGGGCCCATCCCGTACAGCCGGTACGAGGTCGATCCACTTGCACGGATGATCAGCCCATGGACTTTGCCTGAATAATGCTAGCAGTTGAACCGGTCTCGTCCCGGCAGTGTGAGTGCCCCATGGGGTAAATCCGGAGTGCAGAAAATCGAATGGTGGACAGTTCCGTGGTCATGAGGTTATTGTCGGGGACAGGGGGCCCAGGGCCGTTCGTTCTCTTTGCCTTTGGCCGTGTTGGATTGGTTAGCTCTTGGCTGTTGACTACCATCCTGCCAGGGTTCATAGCCGCGAGTCAAGGCGGGGACTTATAAATATTCATCTCCTTCTCCGACCTTGAACAACCCATCTGCAATTCACCAATCTGTCGACTCACACTGCATTTCATCACGCACATCTTCTTCTCTTTAACCTTTCAACTCGTGAAGCAGTTGCAAAATGGCTCCCGCCATCGAACACGACGAGCTGCGGCTGTACGCTCTCTGCACCAAAAAATCATGGTGGCATGTGCCACACTTGATCAAACTCAACTTGCTCCTCATGATTCCGTTCCTCACGAGTTATGTTGGAGGATTTGACGGCAGCAATCTCAATGGCCTTCAAACCCTCGAACATTGGCAAGAATGTCAGTTTTCAGCCCGCCTGTGTTGTACTCCGAGTCATTGAAGGCTAACCGCGGTTGGATTTACAGACTTCAACCACCCTCGAGGTTCCATGCTCGGCCTCATGGTCAACATGCAGGTTATCGGGGGCGTGTTCTCTTTGCCTGTTGCTCCCTGGATGGCCGACAAGTACGGACGAAGACACCCCATTTTTCTCGGGTCCATCATCATCATCGTCGGCGCAGTGCTTCAGGGGTGTGCTTCTAAACTCGGAATGTTCATCGGCGGTCGTTTCTGTATCGGCCTCGGCTCGGGTTTCGTTTCAACCGCTGCCCCTCCGCTCCTCGGAGAGCTGGCGTATCCCTCGCATCGATCCATCATGACATCCCTCTATAATACTACTTGGGTGAGCAAGCCGTCACGCATTCAAAGCTCCATATTTTAACCATTATGCAGTATGTGGGGGCCATCGTTGCCGCCTGGTCCACGTATGGCACCTTCAAGTTATCGAGTGACTGGAGCTGGAGGATCCCCTCGCTTCTGCAAGCTGCCGTCTCCATCATCCAGCTGCTGTTGATCTATCTTGTGCCCGAGAGTCCTAGGTGGCTCATTGCGAACGACCGGACGCCTGAAGCCACCAAGATTCTTTGCAAATACCACAGCGGGACCGAGGAGCCGACTGAGCTCGTACTGCTCCAGGTCGCCCAGATCGCTGGTGCCATCGAGTTTGAGCGCTCAAGCGAGTCGGTATCTTACCTCCAATTCTTCCGAACTAGTAGGCCCCATGCAATCATGCCTATTCAAGTCTGGGAGATTATGCTGACCACTGGCAGGGGGGAACCGTCATCGGCTGTTCGTCGTTGCCAGCTTCGGCTTCATCATCCAGTGGTGCGGTAACCAGCTCATCTCGTCTTATATTGTTCTCGTTCTCACCGACATCGGCACCACCGACCCCGAAACTCAGAATCTAATCAATGGCGGTCTACAGCTTTTCAACTGGGCCGTTGCTTGCGGCTCAGCCCTTCTCGTCGAGCGTCTGGGCAGGCGGTTCTTGCTGCTTACGTCCACCATCGGCATGCTATTCGCCTTCATTATTTGGACTATCCTTGCAGCGCGCAATCAACAGACAGAGGGAGGCAATAAAGGCCTTGGTATCGGAGTAGTGGTCATGGTATTCGTCTTCTACGCCTTTTACAACTTCGCCATGAACCCTTTGCCTATCGCCTATTTACTCGAGGTGCTGCCATATACACTCCGTGCCAAAGGCCTCACCATCTTTAACCTGGCGCAGTTTTGCAGCGGGATTTTCAATGGCTTTGCTAATCCAGTAGCACTGAAAGCCCTTCGTTGGAAGTATTACATTGTCTTTGTTTGCGCCTTGGTGTTGTGGCTGGCCATCATCTACTTCACCTATCCCGAGACGCGAGGGTTATCGCTTGAAGAGGTCAGCCAGGTTTTTGATGGTAAACAGGCACTTGACAGGGCATATGAGCTGAAGAGTGAGGGGCTTACTGAGATTGTGGAGAAGACCACGACGAATGGCAAGGAGTAATGTTGTTGTCTCGAGATAGTCCTTTAGCCTTGTCTATATACGGATTCATCCATATTTAGACGCCCAGCTATAGGGTATTGAATCTTGACGCCGCCAATTGTTGATATCTTTGTCCTTTGCCATTGTGGTTGATAGCCTCCTTTTCCCGCATGATTCATTTTGGCAATGACATCCAGCTGAGATAGAGGGTGTCAATGTGAGCGGGGATTATGTTTACAGCCACCATGTACAGTATCCTATGAATTCAAAGTTTTCAAGTCTCTTATTACTTAAAAACCTTCTTATCGAATCAATCAAGATGTATCTCCTTCGTAATCTAGTTACATAAATTTTAGGGTTCTAAGACACAGTTAGAGTAAGACATGGTCAGGCCTATAAAAATTACTACTAGTTTTATTACTACTAATTACTACTAGTAAAATATTAGTACTAGTATTAGCTATATCTAGTATTAGTCTAGTATTAGTATTAACTTTTAAAAACTAGTATTAGTATTAGTATTAAAAATTAGTACTAGTATTAGTATAAGCTTATACTAATACTAGTACTAGATTCTAATACTAGTAGTAGTACTAGAATAGTCTAATTTATAGGCCTGGACGTGGTTATATCTCGATACACTGTGTGTATTGATGAAACCCTTCAGCTAACACCATACAGCCTGATGTCAGACACCTACACTCCTGTCCAGTACAAGCTTCTCTCTAGTTCAAAGTCCCTGTCCAAAACTTCGTCTCTAGGATCCGCGCTTCGCGAGATGATGACCTTGAAAACCCCCCTCTCGGCATGCCACTTCTCCTCCTCCTCATCCCAGTGTGACAAAGCATACTTATCCAGATGAATCTCCGCCGTGGCCGTGTCGCCTTTTGCCATCCAAATCTTTGCGAACCCCTTGAGTTCCTTACGTGGCCGCAGGGCGGCACACTCCACATTAGAGATGTACAGCTGGACGATCTCATGGCCGTCTTTGTCACCTGTGTTGGTGACGTCGACCGACACCATGAAGGTTCCGTGCCCTTGATCTCCCAGCTCAACTCTGGCCGGCACCTTCAGGTTGGAGTACTCAAAGGTCGTGTAGGATAGCCCGTAGCCAAAGGAGAAAAGCGGATCGTTCTGGAGCTTCTCGCAGTACCTATAGCCAATGAATACGCCCTCGCCGTAGTACATCTCCCGAAGCCCCTTGCCGTAACTGAGAAAGGCCGGCGTGTCTTCTAAACGACGGGGGAACGTGACTGATAGGCGACCACTGGGGTTGTAGCGACCAAAGAGCACATCGGCGATACCGTTTCCTGTTTCCTGACCCCCAAACCAGGCATGGATTAGGGTCGGCACACACTTCAACCAAGGCATCGTTACCGGACAGCCGGATTGGTTGACTATAATCTGTTGGGGCGTAGGTAAGCAAGAGACATTTGTCAAGCCAGGGTGACTCGGTCAACTCACAGTTCTAGGGTTCGCTTTCGCAACCCTCTCGATTAACTCGTCAACACCAGGGGGTAGCCTGAGGTCCTTTCTGTCCACCGCCTCACTCTCGTAATCGGCGTTTAGACCGGCTATGACAATTGGAACATCAACCTGTCTTGCTAGTTCGACTGCCTCGGCAAGCGCCGCGGCTGGGTCAATCTTCTCGCAGAAGCCGATCCGGAGGCCACCAGCATTTAGAGCCCCGCAGCCAGCTGTGATACCTTCATTCTTTAGGAGAACAGAAATCTGGTATGTGTTTCCCGCCTCTGCCTCCAGCTCAGCTGTGACCTCCATGCTTGCACTATTAAACATGGGTGTCTGGAGCGTCTTCCCTGGGTGGCTGGTCCAAAGATCGATGACCTGTCTGCCATCGATATAGAGGCGGCCCTTGCCTAGCACACAGAGGCCAAACTTCATAGTTGAAGTCTTTGGTGCCTTCCATGTTGTGTTGACACGAAGCCAGTATGCTCCAGGGACGTTAGAGGGAAGATTGTCTGCAAAGTACATCTGGGCTTGGGTCGTGGTCGTAGAGTGAAGCGGTTTCACTTCAGGATTGGCTTCCGGGTCTTCTCCATACCAATGCAGTTCATATCCTGCCTGTTGTGTTTCTGGGATGGTGATGTTCTCGGACAGGAGGGGTGTAAAGAGGTGAGCTGTGTGGATTCAAAGGTTAGCGGAATGGCTTCAAGGAGAGAGGGCTTGGATCAAGCTCACAATGACAACCAACTGCCGTCCTGATGCGTTCTTTGCCGACGATTTGTTGAATAGCTTCCAGCGGCTTGCAGACGTAGTACGGAATAAGGTCAGCCGAACCGCCGCCACTGATGGCAGGGTTCGCGAAGCCAGGACCGATCAGGCCGTACGTTTGCTGCGCGGATGGGTCGAGGGGCAGTGTGTTGTAATCGTTCTTGAGGAGAACTACAGAGCTGCGGGCCACTTCTCGACAGAGCTCCCGCTTCTTAGGGGTATCCCCGAACTGCGTCTTGTCACCCTGCTTCTGGTAATCAAGGGCTGGCCGCACCTTGTTCACCAGGTGCAGCAGATTTCGAACTCGCTCATCCAGTGTAGATTTCTTCACCTTGCGGCACCTGATAGACCAATGCAGAAGCTCTCCTCTCCACCTTGTAGGGCCTGGCATCTCCAGGTCCAGGCCAGCGTTGATCGCTTCCGCAGTACTATAAGTACCAAACCAGTCGCTCATAAGGAGGCCATTCCACCCCCATTCCTGGCGCAGAAGCTGTGTGTTTAGCCATGGATCTTCCGAAGTGAGGGTACCATTGATCCTGTGATATGAACTCATGATTGACCATGGATTGGCGTGCTTGACAGCTAGCTGGAAGGGTAGAAGATGGGTCTCGCGTAGAGTCCTTGAAGAAGCACGAATTCCATCTTCCAAGGATTCAGAAGACTGGTCGTGCGCCGCATAGTGCTTGAGGGAGACAGCAACCCCGTCCTCCTGGACACCATTGATGTACTCCGAAGCCATGAGGCCGCTAAGGATCGGATCTTCGCCAAAGGCTTCAAACCCACGACCGATAAGTGGCGATCGCTGAAGACAGACTGTCGGCGCGAGCAGAACCTGACAGCCTTTCTCCTTCGTCTCGGCAGCCAGCATGTTGCCGACGTGTCGCATCAACTTTGTGTCAAAGGTTGCCCCCATGGCCGTTGCCGAGGGAAGCAGGACACCTCGATGCTAGCCAAGGTCAGCAAAGGGTATTCCAAGGTTATGGATAAGGAGCCAACTTACGCCGTTGAAAAAGGAGGTGCCTCGAGCTCCATGTGGTCCATCTGTTGTCTTTAGGGCGATGGTCAGCAAAACATCTGCACATGAATCTTGGAAGCAACGGACCGTGATGGATGGGATATTGAGACGTTCCACAGGATGGGTCGACCAGGTGTCTCGGCCCGAGAGGAGCTCGACCTTCTCCTCAAGCGTAAGTTCGCTCAGAAGTTGGTCTACGTTAAGAGACGGAGACATGGTGAGACTCAATAGAGAAAGGGTCGTGAGAGGTCTGTACTGTTCGGGTCGTTGAGTTTGCTGGACAGGATAACTATTAGACACAGAGTCTCTAGTTGAGAAATAGCATCGGAACCTCAAAATACTAGTTCACTGCTACGGGACAACAATGCCCGTATTCATTGTCGTGTCCCAATCCAACCAAAAACTCGGCCTAACCCGCAGAGCTGCTTCTGGTCGCCTGTTCGGGACGTCACTGTCACTGCGCATCGCCGAGGCTGAGCCCAGTGGTCTCAAAAAGGCCCCTCAATTCCACCGCTACCGAAGAAGAGTGCCACTTCATCATCCATACGACTACCTGAGCTGATGCTTGGAGGATGCTCCAGTACAGCGTGTAGGCTCCAAGCCGGGGCCGTAGTGGAGGGTAGTTTGCCCGAGGTTCTGGAGCCTCCGATTTGTTCGGTCAAACAAACGAGTCCGAGCAGGGGCACTGGGGGGGTCTTGACCGCACCGGCAAAATTCAAACAAACAACATGACCCCGGGCATGGTCTACCTGCATGACAAGGTGACAAAACCTGCAATACCGAGATTGATCCGGCAAGCAAGTGATTCCAAGACAAACGGGATCAGCGTTCAGCCAAACGGAGTGCTTAGCCTCATGTACCTAATCCGACGGCTCGGGTCACAACTACCGCTCAAACATATCTACCCCAGGTTTTTGCAAAGCACAGATGAACTCATCTTGTTGACTAGTTACTACCCATGTACTCTCTGTCTCGCGGTCCCATGAGACCCAGGTCCATCTATTAAGTTTTATTACGTAGTAGCGCTCTGCAATTTTACCTTCGTTCTCGTTTATGGCTCTCGTTTAGCGCTCCCATTGACCACTCTCGTTCTCGTTTCTCGTTCTTGCTCGCTCGGTACTTGGCGTTAGTGCCGGAACTTGGACGACGTTAGGCCATGACGCAGCCTCGTTGTCGATTCTATCCTGGCACTTAAGAATACTTCAAAAGACGGTCATTCGCAACCTACAATGACTTACCAACAAGGCAATCAACTGTTCAACAACCAGACACAATGAAAACCACCACTCTCACCCTGGGTCTTCTCGCCGCCGTCCGAGCAGCCTATGCGGCCCCCCTATGCAACAGAACCACCTCCCTGAGGGAGGAGGCTGCCAAGAAAGATATTCTCATCGGGTCTGGTGCCATCAACCCAGCCTATTTGGATGATCCTAGGTTCTCCGCCGTCCTTGCCGAGCAGTTCAACAGCCTGTCTCCCGAAAATGAGGGAAAGTGGGCGTTCCTCAACCCGACCAAAGGACATTACGACTGGACAAAGATCGACCGCCTCGTCGCCTTCGCCGAGGACAACAACATGGTCGTCAAAGGACATGGCCTCATCTCGGGCTGCTGCAACCCTAGCTATGTCGACGCCATAACCATGCCCGCAGAGCTTCGTGCTGCCATGACGGCTCACTTCGAGGCAGTCATGCATCGCTACGACGGCAAGGTGGATCGTTGGGACGTCGTCACTGAAGCCCTAGAAACGCAGGGCACCGTTCTGGAAACCAACAGCACCTTCTACAGGCTTCTCGGCCCCAGCTACATCGACGAGGCCTTCCGCATTGCCCGAGCAGCAGATCCAGATGCCAAATTGTTCTTCAACGAGAATCTTGTCGAGGTGCTCCCGGCCAAGCGACAGGCACTCCTCGAAATAGTCACTCGCCTCGTATCGGAGGGCGTCCCGATCGACGGAGTAGCCCTCCAGATGCACATCACCGAAGTTGCCCCAGAACCGGGCGTACTGACGGAAATGGTCAACTCCTACAAGGCGCTCGGATTGGAGGTGACGATTGCTGAGATGGATGTCCACACCCTCAACACTACCCTCCAGATCGAAATCTACGGCGCCGTCATTACCGAGGCTCTGGACGCAGGCATCACTGACATCAGCTTCTGGGGCTTCACGGATAATCATGCTTACACCTGGCTGCCAGGCGCGAAGCCTCTCATGTTTAACGAGGACTACAAGCCCAAGGGCGCATTCTTCGCTACCCATGCCGCCCTGAAGAACTTTGTCAGCAAACCTTAGGCACTACGAGGCTTCGGTTTCAGGTTTTTGCAGTCGCCTCCCGAGGTTTCAGGCATGTTGGCGTAAAGGCAATCAACCACGGAATTCAATTTGTAAAGCTGTTACGTCTGGCAGGACTTGGATCGCATATCGTATACCAAGCCATGAATCCCGCAGCTGAAACATGAATTCTACTTCTTCTGTGTCTAACTTACCGAAAGTACATAGACTATTATTGTAGATATACCTCTTTTTTGCCTTATTCATCCTGTTGCTTCCTTAACCCTCGTGCCATTTGTCAACTATGTAACTCCATGTAGGCTGCAGCGTGATAGAATTGTGTACTTTAGTAATTCTTATACCAAGCCGTCTTTTCGTAAGTGGCTCAATGTTGGAAACGAATTCATACCTACTTGGTGGTCATCCCTCTGACGCTACCTCTCGGGCTCAGCAGCGTGCAAGGTCAAACATCAAGCGAACCCAAGTTCCAAATATAAAGATCATTACCGCTACAGGATATTTAAGCAGTCTAAGTGACATGAGACACGTGAACTTTTTTTTTTTAATAAACATTGTATTCATGGAGATTATGGAAAGTCCAATTCCAATTTTTACAAGATGCGTCAAAACATGAGATATAGTACTACCTCTCGGACTCAGGTCCTCCAATAAATTCAATTTCACAGATTCCCGTATATAGGGAGCTCCGTTGAGAGATTTCCTCTTTTTGTGAACTTTGTGACACCTTTGAAAGAGGCAATTAGCCACACACGATAGCATTAAAGCCCAATGGTTCAAAGCACCGTAACCTAGAGAAGGCCCCCTCTAGTGTTACTAAAGACGGAGTGTAAAAGTTTTTATTTCTACATAGAGGTTCTCTAGACTCCATCACGCTTGTTCATAAGTAATCTAGGCCTTCGTCCTCTCCTCGATCATTCCTCGAAGCATCAAGGCTGACTCCTTGGGTGTCCTCTCAAGTGTATCATAGTCCGTATATGTCACGCCGAATCTGGGACCGTACCCCTCGGACCATTCTAGGATCGCAGTCAGCTTCAAAAATAAGGTCGAGAGTATCGGGTGGGATAACTTACCCAAGTTGTCCATCAACGACCAGGCAAAATAGCCCTTCACCTCTACGCCATCCTCTATCGCCCCCACAATGGCATCAAAGTGGTCAGCAAAGTATCGCTGACGAAACTCGTCCTTCACAGACTCTGCCTTGGTCATCTTATCCTCGCCAGGACAGGGGCAGCCGTTTTCGGTGACGTAAATAGGCTTCCCATACATGTTGTATGTCCTGCTGAGGTGTTTTCGGAACCGTTGGGGCGCAGAGCGCAGCCAGAATATGCCGCTCAGGTCGCCGATGGGGACACCGGCCTTGTTCTCTGGGCAGTCGTCCACGTTCCCTTTGTAGTCCTCAGCAGGCGGCGGAGTAGTACGGTGTCGCGCGAATTGGGAAGTATAGTAGTTCATGGCGTAGAAGTCGAGCTCAGCCTCGCGCAACAGGTCGAAATCGGCCTCAGTGAAGGCGGGTAGGCGGGTTCCGAGCTGCTCTCGCATGACGTTTGGATAATCCTGTGCAAGCCTTGAATTCGGGCGGCATGTTAGCAGACTTGTGCTGCACTGAGGGAACCGGTCCTGGGGTTCTGCCCCTAGCCGTCCTCCGAGGGCCGCTCACAACATGGGGCTGGCAAACCAGCCGTGCCAAAACTGCATCCTCCTCTCAGCCGCTTCATGGTCTTTAGGATCCTCGGGATCCCAAGGCTCAAAATAGTCGCCACTGATAGATATACCGATTTGGCCTCCTTGCTTCGGCTTGAATTCTTTGTTGTACAGTCTCGCCGCTGCGGCGTGCGCTAGGATGAGGGAGTGCCCAACGATCCAAGGCTCGGTTGTCGAGTCGCCCTCGGTACAGGCTTTGTTAGTGGTGCTTCGTCCAGGAGCGTCGTTGCCATGCGAGAATCCCTACAACTGTGTAAGCCCCTTGATTCTGCATGTCAGGCCGCCCTCGAGTGAAGAAACGGCTGATAGGAGTCCTCTATGCTTACATGAATGGAAACGACCCACGGCTCGTTCACCGTGATCCAGTTCTTCACACGATCGCCAAAGCGCTCGTAGCACACGCCCGCGTACCGCTCAAAGTCCTTTTGAGACTCCTCGATATTCAGCCAACCGCCATATCGGTCTTGGAGTCCCTGCGGCAGGTCCCAGTGGTAGAGAGTAACCCAAGGCGTGATACCCCTAGCAAGCAGGGCGTCGATGAGTTTGTTGTAAAAGGCAACACCGTCCTCGTTGACTGGGTCATTTCGTCCGCCGAACGGAATGATGCGCGACCATGCCAAGGAGAAGCGGTATGCCTTGGCGCCGTACTTGACGAGAAGGTCGAAATCCTCCTCGTATCGGTGGTAATGGTCACAGGCAACATCGCCGGTGGCCCCATGAGTACGGGATGGTTCCAGGTGGGTGAAGACGTCCCAGATGGAAGGGCCCTTGCCGCCTTCGTTGGCACCGCCTTCAATCTGATAGGCGGCCGTGGCAAACCCCCACTCAAAGTCCGAGGGAAGGCCCTTGGGCGGTGCAGCTCTAGAGGACGCCATGACGAGTTTGTGTGCTTGCAGTTGTATTTTGGAGTTGTGCTCGAATGCTTCAAGTTGAAATGAGCCGAAGTTTTCGATGCGTTTGAAAAGAGAACTTGGTCCCTCTATATAATGACAATGTCCTCCACAGGCAACTCTTCTTATCAAACCCTGAGGTCTGCTCTTTCGACTCGGGATGCGTCATGATGCACTTCAGAGATCCCACGGCTTCTGGGTCCGCCACAATTAGCCGACGTCCAAATGTTTCGCCGCCTCCTGTAGGAGTCGAGGAGTCCGTCCACTGTGGTCCGCCTCTGGGCAATGGCTCTCTTCTACTACACCTGACCCCGCACGCTAGATCCTTGGCTGTGGGCCTGTGTTGACTCGGGGAATTTGTGGGTTCCTTGGAGAACGATTCCCGAGATACGATGGCCTAAACGAGGCTCATCCTCGGTGGATATAAGCGCGACGCCTGAGTTATTTGCCCGAGCTGGACTCTGCTCTGCTCTTCATCACACTCCACCGCCATGTCGCAGCAACCCAATGGCTTCAAGGCAGGCTTCAAGACAGGCTTCAAGGCAGGCTTCAAGACAGGCTTCAAGACAGGCTTGTAGATTGTGTCGTCGCCGTAAAGTCAAGGTGAGTAATGCCGATCCGGGCTTTCTCCACAGATAAGCCAACCCCTTCTGCTAACTAACTAACGCCTGGGGAATCGACAGTGTGACGGCTTGACGACGTGCCGAAACTGCGACATAGCAAAGACGACTTGTCAATACTCACCTCCCAAGAAACGTGGTCCAAAGCCGGTCAAATGGCAAGACGATCGCCCCCAAGTGCCTCCTTGCCGAGCCTCTACGGCCACAGATTCACCCGGAGGAGCCGAGAGCCCAGCGCTCCCCGCCGAGACGAATGCTCCCTCGTGCCCAGCTTCCGACAGTCCGCTGTCCAGCACCGTCACGGCCAATCCCCTTATCGAAACGCCAGAGACCCAGGCCGAGACCGCTGCCAGCGTCCATCTCGGCCTCCTGGCGGGGCTCCTAGCTGCCACTCCGTCCCAGACAGCAGCGTCAATCGCAGACAACTGTATCCTCCTGTATACCCGATATGTTTTCGGATCAACCCCCGTCTGTCATGAGGCCACAGTCCGTGCGACCGTTCACCGTTTCTTCATCTCTCTCTCAGATGGGGACAGTCCTGCAGACGACTACGACCGCGTCTTGCGCTGCTTTGCCGCTGACACGGAGCGGGAGCGGATCGAGGTGCTCAGGAGCATTGCACTTCTCACAGCCCTATGCGCAGCCGTGACATACGTCGTCCCCGAGTCTCTTCTGCCCAGCAAGTACCTCACTGCCCCTCTATTCCTCCGAGCGGCGCGAGACACGCTGAGGATCTATGAGGATTACGATCTCGAGCACCCCAACTCGTCATCCCTCAGCATCCGGCTATTTCTGTCGTCGGCCATACAGACTGCTTCAGGGACGCATGGAGTTGCCTTTCATATCTTGAGCGAAGCGGGTCTCATCGCGATGAGGATGGGCCTGTACCATGAGAGCGCACTCGAGGGACGAGACGCGCTTGAGGAGACACTCCTACGGAACGCCTTTTGGCAGCTGTACGTCTGCGACAAGACAGCCTTGGTAATGAAGGTCCGTCCGGTGACGATCCACGAGACTCTATTTGAGGGGGGACTTACCATAAAGGCACATTCGTCAAGACCTGTGCCACTCTTCGACCCTGGAGGGGAGTCAAACGATGCCGGGTTAGAAGACCGTCTTGCCGAGGGGTTCCACGTCATTTGTCGGCTGTGGTCCATGGCCGCCCGGGTCATCCAAGGCATGGAATCTCTCTCTAGGAAGGCGTCGGACGCATTCAACGACATGGTAGCCAGTCGTGAGAGCGTCACGCAATTGTCGGAAGCATACTTTGAGATGATCACTCTGACCAACAACCTCCCAGTCTTGTTCCGATCACCCACCGAATCATCCCCCGACATGAATCAGGACGCAGACAAGTACTTGTTTCAGGTCTTGCAGCGGCAACGGACCAGCTATCTCATCACCCTTCACATAATAAAGGTTTTAGTACTACACTCAGCCATCCAGTGCAAAACGACCGAGGTTATCGGCCTTAGCGCGGACCCCC
This sequence comes from Fusarium keratoplasticum, assembly GCF_025433545.1. Classification (NCBI taxonomy): domain Eukaryota; kingdom Fungi; phylum Ascomycota; class Sordariomycetes; order Hypocreales; family Nectriaceae; genus Fusarium; species Fusarium keratoplasticum. Next base: position 496,718 of record NC_070535.1, read on the forward strand.
TGACTCTGGCCATGAGGCAGATAGAACAAGCCCAGGATTTCCTAAATGCGCTCGAGAGCGTCCCTTTTCTACATCTCCAGGCCGAGGGAGAGCATTGCGTAAGTGGACCCGAGGAGGCTCATTGCACCAACACGCGCTTACACGAGGTGGTGGGTCTTAGGTTGAGAAGATCAGAAGAGTCGGGAGCCTTCTGCTTGAACTGGCTCACAATACAGAGAGTCATGTCGTCAAGTCCCAGGCGAATCAATGTGCCATGCGCTTGATTGAGATGTTGGTACGTCTGGACTCAAAGGCGTCCGACGTACTAGGACAAGAAATGAATTTCTAGTTAGTTACAAAACATGTCCTCCACCTGAAAATCAGAGTACCGCACCTTGACCTCGCTGTCGCTGACGGCGTACATGCCGATGATGGGGCCCACGAAGTCATGCCCAGTCATTTCCAGACTGTCTATCCTGCCGAGCTCCTCCTTTGTCGCTGCACCGCCAACGGAGAACCAGAACGCAAACTCTAGCTCGGTGTAGTCAATGCCAAACCTGATCTTGGCACTCTTGTCTAGCGACTTCAGTTTCCGGCATATCCTTCGTTCGATGGACCTGACCCTGTTGACAATCTCCAGAACAAGCGACATCGAGTCTACATAGAGCAAAATACGGACGAAACGGTGCTCATCCTTGTAGTAGCAGAGGCCGGTCCTGAGACCGGAGCCGCCCATAGCCAGTTGGCCAAGGGGCCCCAATGTCACCGAGGCCGAGCCATTCAGATGTCTTTGGCGTTTCCCGATAAACGTCACCGGTGCCTCTGGGTTCGTCAGGTCTGCTTTGCTAGCTTTCAAGATGAAGCTGCTTCCATCGTACTCGTAGTTCTCAAAGATAGGGTCGCGGATATGGACGAGAGCGACATCGGGGCGTCGTCTGACGGGCCACTGGAAAGACAGGTCCCGTGTCGTGGGAATCGAGACATCCAGTTCAACCTTGTCAATGACTGGATACTCACCTTCGGGCCAGGTAGCTGTGGTGAGGAAAGATTCGCGCCCCATGATGAAACGGCCATTGTTCTTCCTCACGCCCAGGCATACAAAGTACCATTGGCCGGAGGGATATTGAAAAAGGTCCCCATGACCCGTGTACTGAATATACCCTTCTTGATCCGTCTTGTCCAGAACCGGGTTGGCCGGGTTCGGTTCATACGGCCCCCAAATGTCCCGCGACCTGGCCATGATGGTGTGATGGTCGGCAAAGCAGCCACCCTCGGCAATAAGAAGATAATACCATCCATCCTTCTTATACATATGAGGACCCTCAGGGTACACCTTGGTGATACCCTCCCATAGCAACTTCTCCTCAGACAGCTTCTTGCCGGTGTCGAGGTCAATCTCGAATTGGCGAATTGTGGTCTCTGGTGGTGGACCAGAGGCCCCAATCACATAGACCCGGCCATTATCATCCCAGAATAGGCTAGTATCGATGGCATCGAAATCATAAAATACAGGGTCGCTCCATTCATTGGCCCAGATGTCGGTTGTCGATAGTATAAAGTTGTGATGTTCGCTCTCGGTCGGCGCCTGAGACAGTGTATGTACAACATTGGTGCACACAACATAAAAGGTTCCCTGGTGGTATCGGATCGTAGGAGCGTAGAGACCACCTGCGGCACAAACCCTCTCATCTGGATCCTCGGGGCCGACGATCTTGGTCACAGACTGTTGAAGACTCAACTGCCCAGGCCTGTTAAACGCATTGCCTTGAGACAGTTGTTAGCAGGAAATGTCTACAGAATAAAGACCTGAAGTCGGAAAACGTACCAATGTGCTTCCACTCTCTCAAGTCTCTTGAGGCATATATTGGCAAGCCGGGGAAAATGTGAAAGCTCGAGTTGACAAGAAAATAGGTGCCGTCCACGTAAACAATAGAAGGATCGGGGGCGAACCCGGGAACAACAGGGTTGACAAGAATCCGCTCCATGATAAAGGCTTGGTTTGAATGCCCCAAGTCGATGATTAGTAGAACGATGAATAGACTAACATGAGAACACGTCCTTCCCTCTTATACCGGCACGAGTCTCAGTCCTGCCGAGCGTGGTGATATCTTGTCCATATCGGCATTACTGCTCGCCTCGGTAGAACTGGTGGCAACGGGATCCACAGTTGCCCCGAGGGCTTCGGACTTGACATCCATGTCCATCCCGCACTATTCAGAGTGGCTATCTTAGCACGGTTTTAATTCTATGATGGAGCATTATACAGGAGCGGAACTCTCTCGGTGAAATAGAAGTCAGGCACACTATCCGATGAGTTTCCTAGCAAGACCCTCCGCGGCGGTCACAGGAGGGGGTCTAAGTCAATCTGCATACAGGTAGGTACCCAATGGTAGATCAAGGCCACCCAGTCAGAGAAATACAGTTCTCAACACGATTGAGCAATCAAGTCCAATGAATACATTAAAACAGTCTCCCTTCTTATTAATGTTATCTACTGATAGAGAAACGTGAATCTCAGTGCTACCACACCTCAGACTCCTACTCCCAAGGGTCAACAACCAACTTCTCGCTGCTAACGCCCTTGATCAGGATGTCCAGCGCATTGTCCAACCCAGCGAGTCCACCAGCAATCTTCCTTGGGGGAACAGAAATCAGACTGTCCTTTGCAAGAGCTTGAGGGAAATAGGTAGCAAATGTCCACTTGAGCAACTCGGCATGCTCTTCCTTGGCCAGCAGCAGAGACCAGCCCTCAAAAACGCGCGAGACGCCGTCGGGGAGAGTCTCTGGGGCAAACGGAGGCTGGAGGGCGTAAACGTTGCCGCCTCCTTGCGCTGCGACAACGTCCGCCAGGAGCTTGACGGTCTGTGCAGTCGAGATGGTGTCAACTACCACGTCGTAAGGACCCGCTGCAATGAGAGCCTTGACGGTGGTCTCGGAATCTTGGGTGTGGTCGATGACTTGGGACGCACCGAGGCGGGAGACGAAGGCCTCGTGGCGGGGTGAGGTGGTTGTGACGACGTCGTATCCAGCTTGCTTGAGGTACTGGACCGAGAGACTACCAATGCTGGAAGTTCCTCCGTATATCAAGACCTTCTTGCCTTGAGGCTGTGCCGAAGTGGTAGGGTCTGGCCTGGCCAACTTCAAAGTGGCTTGGAACAGAGCAGGGACAGTAGCCAGGTTACCCACCAGGCGAACGGCAGTATCCAGGGAGGCATCGCTTGGAAGCTTCGTGGTAGTAACGGCACTGGAGATTACATATCTCTGAAAAGCGCTGTTCTTGTTCTCGATGGCCCCGGCAGTCTTAGCTGCGACGACCTTGTCGCCGACAGCAAACCCGGTGACCTCGGGGCCGACAGCGGTGACAGTTCCAGCAAAGGAACTACCAAGAATAGCTGGGTAGGGGATTGGCAGCATTGCGACCCTGGCGATCTTGGCGTCGATAGGCTGGATGGCAATAGCTTCGTTCTTGATGAGGAGCTCATGAGGTCCAGGCTGAGGGGTTTCAACCTCCTTGACCTCGAAGGGGGCCTTGGGGGCGGGTTGGACGGCGGCGAGATGAGACATGGTTTGTAGGTGAAGTGTGTAGATGGAAAAGGTAAGTGTTGGTGAAAGTTGTGTTGTGTTGTGTTGCTTGTAAGTGTTGTTGGAACTGATGATGAAGTGGAAATAATTGCAGACGACCAACTGACTTATATATTCTTTCCTCGCCTAACTGACGTGATCAGATCATCACTGTCGCGATGTTGAATTGCAGCTTCATAATCACATCACAAACACAAGAGAGACCATTTCCATCCAGCTTACCAAGAACGCCATAGTCGCAACTGGATGGTGATAACAAAGGACGGATAAATATTGGCGATGCGGGCCTCCAATTGGTGGCTCGGGGTCTTGGCATTCACCGAGACAGGGGGGTCAGCCCTACACCTGCAGGCTGCAGTCAGCAAGTCAGTCGCATCGTTTTCCGAGTTCATATCTCGTCCAATGACGTATCAATTTCGAGGTTCATGCATCCAGTTGGCCTCATTACGTGGAAACATGTCAGTCACTGTATGTCGATGTCTCTGCATTCGGTATGGTCAACCCTCGGGCCCCGAAGATGCATCAAGATTATTAAACAGTCGATGAAAGACAATCTGCCTCGATTGGACTCTTTTTTGGCCAAATTAAAGTGCCAAATGATATTCTTCCACATGAAAATGGAACAAGAAAGACACATCTCGAACGCCGAATAGAAGAGGGACGAGTGTTGTGGCTATACTGAACGATTGAGTTGGGGGTCTGGAACATGGTCCAATCAGCCTCAATCGAGCGAGGCATCACATTCTTCCAATTCTTTCAAAGGTCCCATGCATAGCTGTGGCTCATCTGGGCAACGATTTGGCCCCCAAAACTTGGAACTTTTGCAGAAACATCAGGTGCATGGGGGGGCCAAAACATACCAGCAATTATCCTCTAAATGCAGCCAGAAAGACGTAATAAAAATAATGAAATAGTAATCTAAATTTTAAGTAATACTAGCATATCTCTTCCATAACTCCTGCTTCTTTTAGATACTGTTTCATGCTATGGTGGGAGCAATCGACAGAAATTCGAGCTGCCCCCATTACTTAGCCACGACGTGCCAGACCATACCATCACAAACCTTGTCCCGGGTTCTGATAAATATGAGGTTCTACCATGTTGTTCGTGGCAAGATCTTGAGTATCCAACCGCATTTTGACTGGCAACGGCTTGTGGTTAACCTCTTATACCGTTGGCGTAAGCCACCCAACCAAGTTGAACTTGGCAAGTTGGACATCTCCTTCAAATGCCAAGTCAGCAGAAGGCAAACACTGCGCCGCGAAAGGAAAAAAGAGGGAAAGGAGAGAGAAAGAAAGATATTAATGCCATAATGTGCATGATCCTTGGAGGTAACGCGTAGAACGATGTCGATATAGGCTGCCACAAGGGCGGCCGCGTGCAAAGTGTGCTCTATAGTATATGGGCCTCGGAATTTTATTTAGAACTCCCTCGCCGTCGTTCTCATCCAAGAGGACCAGGTCATCGCGATCTCCCGTTATTAGGAGACGGCTGCGATCGAGTTGATGTCACATTTCCATCAACAGCCACATAGAAGTTGAGATGAGTAGCCTGCCATTCTCGTACAGATGCCTACTATCGTCACGATTGAGCTCCCTATTGGGCCCCCATCGCCGTCTAGCGTGTGTTCACTTGTCCGAGCTACTCGACTTCCAGATACCAACTGAGTCGAATATGTCGCTTGGTATCTTTAGTTGCGAAGAGAACTGCCATCCTCATCACCAACAATACATAATATTAACATCGCCTACTCTCAGAGAACCATTAACACTCGCCTGGAACACCAAAAAGGCTTCCAGGCCGCGTTTTGGGGTAGAAATCGCCAGAGGTCATATCCAATTCTTGGGAAGGTATGCTTCGGTCTAGGACCTTGCAATGTGGGTGAATCAAGGACAAGAGCATGGCTGCGATCAAGCACAGTTGGCCATTTCCTGGATGCACTTATTGTGAACAAAGATTTCCGAAAAATCTTGAAGTTGGGTCCTAGGCAGGTGGATGACGTCTCACAAACCGTTTTTTACGTGTCGCAAACGGCTAAACGGTCTAGAAATTAAAACGCGTCTTAAAAGTCGCGTCTCAGACAACAGCCGAGAGAATCTTATCTTGATAAAAGAAGAACGGGGAATTTGATTCTTGGCTCTTCCTCCATCTCAGCCGCAGACGCGATCCTGAAACGGGCCGTTGTCGCGTAGTTCTGTGCTAAGGTGATGGGATCGAGTCAGGTCAGGTCCACCATTGACACTCGAACCGCCGCTGCAAAGGCTATCACCGGCTTTCTCAACTTCACGTTGAGGACGGACTTGGAATGTTTCCGCAAAGACTGGGCCAATCATCGTGCTATTCAGAGTGTCTGTCACAATATCAGAGGCCGGCTGGCAGAGACGATCGCATCCATATCCGGGCATGGAGGCTGGAGTTCGACGAGAAAAACTCTGATTATGGGGTTCTTCATTATTAACGAGATTGCTCAGTGGGCCAGACTTATGTCTTAGGACTTATTGCGGGGGGGGGGCTGTAGCAGGGGATTGATCGCAAGTTTGCAAAGACATCCACTACCAAGTGTGGCAGTGGTTGATGATTCTAAGAGCCAATTGATCCTTTTTGGGTCAGATGAGTGGTTACGCAGCGGGATGATGTGGTGGCTCATGGATGGCAAGCGAAGTCTCATCAACGTCAAAACAATACAGTGTCCTATGTTGCCATCATACGACTGCATCTCTCTGCATTGATTTTTGAATGCATCGTGACTATAGGGTGAGGCACCTGAGAGACGGTGCCGGGGAGTGGGTGGCGGCCCCATAGCTTGAAGCTTTTCGGGCCGGTCCAAAATTCGGGGGCTGGAGGCGAAATGAGGACGAAAACTTTTAGGCGGTGAGAAAGGGCAGTCCGATCCACTCGTCCTCTATAAAAGTTCGTCTCTCCTCCCAGCTTTTGGACTTTTTCTTCTTTCTTCTTCATGTCGACAATACTTCAGAGAATCATTTCTATAGTATTCGACCTTCTCTTGGTTCTCCAAAAGAGCCACAGATCCCACCCTGGTTGATGAATGTATATCCTCGACACCCTAGAGTGAATACCCTTGGTCCTCTCGATCTCTCCGCAAGGAGGGCGGTGGTCGTCTTGAATGGCTGCTGTATAGAGAGTGTTTTCTCTTGATGATCTCGACCCTGACTGCGGTCTTGCCTTCGGGCGCGCGATCGGGGTGGGTGTTGATGGACGTCTGACAGGCGTATCTTTTGTTCTTTTCGTTGCTACCCGAGGCTTGCCTCGGGAGTGAGGAAGAGATGTTTGAAGACTTGTTGGTTATTTTGCCTTTAATTTCATGTGTTCACCATTTTGTCCAGCTCTGCCACTGGGTCAAGAATGCGCAAACCAACCTCCATAACATATGCAGTCCCTTGCAGCCATCTCTTCATCCCAAGATGGATCACGCGTGCATGTTTCGCACACACTTGGCTTGGGTAGATGTCTCCTGTTGGAAGTGGTCCAAGGTTAACTTTCGCTTTACGTTGAACTATCGCCCAAGGTACTCTCCCCAGCCGCTAGATGAGACACTTTGGTCGTGAAAACCGGGCGATATGTATCGTCAGGCATGCTTGCCATGTCTTTCCGTAGCATAAGCGCCCCAAGCCGTCCGTTGATGGTTACATCGTGGAGCAATTTTTGTACGGCCCTCAACAATTGTATTTGGAGGCGAATTTTCGCGTTTCTACTTCTCTAATTGACACTGCTCATGATTAAACCTCTAACTTACCCTGAGGCATTCTTCATTTGTGAGCCGTTTGGGTATCACATGATGAAGCACGTCCTACACGAGACACGATACGCGTAGAGCCAGCGTTACTTGGCCTATAGCATGGCGTACTCTTCCTCATTGCCTTGCAAGAAAGGGCAGCCAGACTGAGCCCTGCCAGTGACAAGGCCCAAACACATAGAGTAATCGGCTCATGCGAACAAAGGAGCGTCAAAAATAAACTTTCGCCAAACTTCACAGCCCACTGTGATAAGCAGCTGTGTCAGCTTGGGAAATGATATCTTGGCTTGTGGGGAAGTGATGGAGAAGGAACAGCATCCATGTTTCTAAGGACTGCCGGGCCAAGATCAAGCCGCGTTTCCGCATCCTTTTGGAAGGATGGCAACCCTCGTCTTTATGTACCAAGAGGCATGAGCCGCATAGCGGGTATCAGATTTGGCTTGAATCGTACGAAACATGTCCGTAGAGGTCAACAATTGACCTGCAATTTCCATCCAGGCGCTAGGTTAAGCTTAAACCGCGTAAATGGTTCCAATGGAGCCTGGGGAATTTGAGCCCCCTTGGTTCCCGTCTCCACAGCGCTTCATCTTGTGTGGCACAGTCAATGGCTCCGATCTTTGCCCGCTCAGCAGGGTACTTTTGTTTCTATTGGTGTTGCATCCGGACAAATCGAGGGCGGTTTCCGTCACGCGACCCCTAATCGTCTGTGTCTCAAAGCCAGCCCTGTGAGCTGACGCCCCAGACTGTACGAGTGTAAGCTAAAGGATACAGTCGTGTTGTGTGCATACAGCTGGCTAGAAACGGCCAGCTACATAAAAGTTCTGCCAATGGACCTACTCATCTCAATGAAACCCTGTATTGTCGCCTGTGTTCCAAGAATGAGCGGAGTGAAGGCAGTGAGTCTAAGCCCCGATGGGCATCGGCCGTTTCCCTATGGTGGAGTTATCGGCATCACCTTGAAGGCCAGGCTCGAATTCGCCCAAGTCTCGTTCCTGGCCCTATCAGGCTTTCTGCCAAGCTATGAGATTCCTATTGAACGCCCTCTTGGCTGAGGCAGTGCCAAGCTTCATGGCCCAGCTTGTGTGGAGACATTTGTCGATACGAATGTCCGATTATGGGGCAAGGGCCGGGATGCGCACCCATTCAGAGCTCACGGAGGACTCTGCAAGCGGCAAACACCGTCTTGGCAACTCAGCCGCTGGGGTCTCCTCATAGTCAGAGAGTCTTCTAGGGCATCCATCAAGCCGTGGTCAGTTTCTCCAGACGCATAGAACTCTAATTTTGGAAAGAGACCTCTAAGGTAGCAGCTCTTATTTCTGACGAGCTTGGATCTGCCCATGCCCCGTGTTTAGAGTCCTTGTCACACGCAGATCTATCTACTTTGAACCATTTACTCGATCGATCCTCCACTTTTGGGGCAGAATGCTCACCAAGGAAGGCATGTAATCCTTCACGGTCTCATGGAGTTTGATCCTTTGATGGAGCTGATTATCCTTCATCAACAGGTTCGAGATTACAACACCTGGGGGACATATGTAAGACATATCTTGTGTATATATATAGGCCTAGCATCATTGTAGAATAGTTTCTTCACCACCAGCTCATCTAGCAATCAACACCAACTTACTCCACTCTTTTGTCTTCTACACCACACTCTTTTACTTCTTTTAGTCACCCTTTCTGATACCCATTACAATGAAGTTCATCAACATTCTCGCCCTCTCCCTCCCGGCCGTCTCGGCTTTCCCCCAGGCTCTCCCGCCTGCTGGCAAGGGGATCCAGATCCGCGACGAAGATAGACTCCGACAGCTTGAGGAGTCTCACGCGCAAACCCTTCAGCTTCTGAACACTGGTGTCATCGAAGCCCGTGGAGGTGACCTGTCCAAGCGCCAGGCTGCTGTCGCAGCCAAGGCGGTTCGCGGCCTTGCTGGTCTCTTCCTGGTTCCCCTCTCCAAGATGGAGAACAAGATCATCAGCGGAATCGCCGATAAGACCCTTGATGCTCTTGGTGATGATGGCCAGGATATCATCTGGCACAACCACGGCCGCTGCCGCACCTACTTTGATACCCAGGGTGGTGGTAACTGTGAGACCCGCACCTATGACCGCGGCTCTAAGGACAGAACCGCTACCCACAAGGATGACAAGTGAGCATTTCCTTTGAAGTAACTAGGATAATGCTAACGACAGGACAGCTGCTCTTGGATTGACCCTCCCAACAACGACCCTCCCGTTGTCTACTACGAGGGCGACCAGGGTATTGGAACTTACAGCGTGAGTATACTTGCTCTGCCAAGAGATGAACTGCACTAACCTTGGAGTGTAGATTCAATACACTGCCACCAAGGAGCACGCCTGGGGTGGTATCCCCGGTACCAAGACCTGCGAGGTGCAGGGACTTTGCAACCCCCAATACGTCTTCTACCGCGACGGCTACAACATTGTTCTCAACACCTGGGGTAAGAAGTGACACATTTCCTCAAAAGAATTCTACTAACGTGAGCGACTATAGAATCCCAAGGCGAGATCTCCTACTGCCAGTACTCTGCTGGTGAGAACTGCCGTGGCCTGTGCTCTTCTGGAGTCAAGGATCAGTTCGCGTTCGTCCCCTACTATCAATCGCATCGTGGTTCAAACTAACAGTTTACTTAGGTCTGGTGGCATGCGATGGGGAGGTGACTGCGCCATCCCCTGTGCTGACGAGGCTGGTCTTCCTGATTTCTAGGCTGATCTTAGTGCTGGGATAGTTCGGGCTTGAGTCGAATCTATTCGGCTCGGTTCAAACTGGGTCTTGTGCTTCATAAACGACTGTATATTATTGCAGGTTTAATAGCCTTGTAGTTTATATGATTGGATATGCAGTAACTAATACTTTTTCACAATCTCTATACTAGTTTATATCTTTCCCTCTTGAATACTGGTCACTTTCTTATCCCCAATCTCAGACCCATGTTGATGTTCAAGATCTGATTCGATCATATTCAAACCATTCAGCACTTCGTCCCTCCGAGTCAATGTTGACTTTGCTGGGAAGACTTTCATGAGGGTAAAGTATGAGATTAGGGCGGTAAAGAACCCAAAAAGCCAGCTGATACTATACAAATGCCTTAAGCCTATGCAGATGTGGACGGTGGAAGGGCTTACTGCCCTAGCAAGGCCAGGTACAAGAGGCCCAACAATACCGAAAACGACGATGAACGCTCTCCAGTTCGTACCAAACTATGTATATGGTTAGCATGTAACAGGGTGTTGATGGATGAATGAGTAGTACCTTGTTATATCGATATCTGCCCTTGGGATCGTAGAGGCTAACAACATCTAATGACCGGCGCCGTATGATCCAATAGTCGGCAATCATGATTCCCGCGAATGGACCGAGTATGATAGCGTAGCCAGACATGAAGCTGAGCAGACTGCCTGCCGCGGAATTGACCTTCCAAGGCACCAGGCCCCAAGCTCCGACAATGGCAGCAAAGATGACGCCCCGACGAATGTTGAACCATCTTGGGAAAAGTGTGCTAATGTCATTGGCAAAGCTGATGGAGTTGGCTGAGATGTTGCAGCAAATCTGTGCGAGAAGCCAGATAGTGGAAGCTACAAAGGCTGCAAATCGTCCCCCGGGGGTGGTCCCCCAAGATGTGACAATTTGGAGAGGATCCCAAACGTATTCACCATATATGTGAATTGAGGCACCTGTGCAAATAATGCCAAACAAAGACGTGAGGACCTTGAAAAATGGGATCAAGGGCAGCTGACACCACTGTGCTTTGGGGTTTTTGCTGAATCTCGAAAAGTCGGGGATGTTGACTGCAATAGTGGAGTATCCCCCAGTAACAGAAGTCATGGTAGCCAGCCAAAGCCAGACTCTGTCAGTGCCATGCACTGTAGGCTGGACCTGAAAGATGTCTGAACGGCCACCCGCCCGAAGACATGTCCAGACAGTCATGCATATGACCATGGGAGGAACCAATGTTGCCTTTGCCAAGAAGAGCCATTGAAGCCGATCGGTGGGAATAAGAAGCAGTGGGAATTGGACCAAGTTGTACACAAGATATGCCACCATCGTTTGTGTCGTGATTCCGGCCGACTCGGGGAGGTGGTTCGGTAGGTGACTGAAACTGGGCCAGATGGATGTGATGACAGCCGCCATAGCCGAGGCACCGCCAAAACCTTGGATGCTGAACCAGAACAAGGCGAGGACGCAGCGTGTTACTACAGCAAAGTAAGAGAACCAGTATCCGAAGCTGGCACGAATGGCGACGGGGAAAGCTATGTGGTGATCGGAACCGATGCAGCCGTTGAGTACAGTTGGCACAGAATTGCAGAAGCCGGCAACCACTGCAATGAGAATGGCATCCGTAGTACCAAGGCCATTCAAGATAGTGCTCGATGCGATCTGCCATCCGGCTATGGTAAAGAGGTCGCTGAACCAATAGCCAGCAAACGACCAAGCTGTCCACGTGCGTCTTTCCTCTGGGACTGGGTCGAGGTCTGCCAGAAGATGCGGTTAGTTCGATCCATGTTCTCCATGCTGCGATAATATTCACCTGCATTGGTCCAAACGTATTCCGGAGCCAAGCTGCTGCTCTGCTTCGGCAGCGACCACGAGCTGGCTGAAGTGAGCCTCAGCCTGGCTTTTTCTGCGCTGGAAGCAACGCGGCTCTTGAGACGATCCATTGCAACGATACGAAACTAGGTGATGCCCGCAATAGATGGTGAGAAGATGCATAGAGAGGAGCAAGTCAAGAATCACATGGCGCTCCTACTTGGTAGTTATAGTTCATGACGCTTGTGGTCCTAAAGGATACTCTTAGTGGCTCTATGTTTTTGGTCTTCCACCCTGCCAATACTCGGCCGAGATAGCTTGTTGAGCTCAGAGATATGGGTTAGCGCCCGTCAAGTTGGCTCAGGTTGCCCAGTCTCGACAATCTGATTATTGGCCAACCATCGATTATTGGGCGCATGGCTCAAAATCCCGAGACGGAGTTGTTGCTCTGATGAGTGCTTCGAACAAGCTCTCCGGATAAGCAGGCGCGATGCCAATTGCTCGCTTATCTTTGCATAGCCGGTTGTATAAACTAACCCGGCTCGAGATCTCTCTGAAGATGAGCACAATGGAGAGTGGGTAAGACTGGTTTTGTTGTAGTCGATCAAAAAAGAAACACAAGGTAAATAAAAAACGGCGAGAAGCGATTTACTGTCTGTCGAATCGGTGCTGCAATCACGGAGGAACGAGAGTAAGATGCAGCAGGTTATGTGAAATGAGGGATCCCGAGTTCTCGCCTCTAGGGGAACCTAATCTAAAAGACATGACTCGTGGTCCATAAATGCAAAAGGATCGTTTCCCATCATATCCAAGTACTCCTCGAATGTCACATTGTACGCTGTAGGAGGCGCCTCCTCAGTTGCCAATGCGTCCTCGACCTCCTGTACAAGCTTTGAAATTTCCGGACCATCAAAACGTGAATAGGCCGGACTCCTCCGTTCTCTGTCGGCAAGTAGTTTGCTGACTAGAGTGAGGCCTCTCTTAACTAGCAGGCTAGACTGGGTAACCGCCACCAGCTCCAGACACTCAAGCATGAGGCCTTTATCATCAGCGAGTGATCTTGCAACATTAGGGTCAAAGTCGTCACCATTGTCGCGTAGTACAATGTCCAAAGTCATAATGAGACTGGCGCTGATGACATGCGCTGGAACAGTCCAGCTGTCAAATTCGCTGGCCTGAGCCGTGTCGCGATACGTCAACAACAACATGTGAGCGGCATCCAAGCACGCCTGGTGCGAGTAGCTGAATTGTTTCATGGTAAATGAGTGACAGAAGAATGCCCGATGAATGGATAGCTTCATGTGTGCATAAGATATTCGGAAAGTCCGCCATTGGTGTCTTACGAAAGGTGCCGCGTCCGTTGGGCAAGTCTTGGTCTTCATCCATGGAGGAAGCTGTTGCCGGAGGATGGCCAAGTCTTCATCAGTTTGCAAGACTTTCTGGTATCTTTCTGCAACGTTGATTCTTTTGCCTGCGGCCTCGTATGTGTCTTCGTGTAGTCTCCGTTTGATGCCGGTTAGGTAAACTTGGAGAATCATGTATGTTGTTTGCGTTGGTATCAAAAGTGGAAGCACCTGGACTTTGCCAGCTTCCTGGAATTCCTCCATCACCTCGGAGCAGTTCACCGGCAGAGGAGTCTTGGCATGAGCAGGGACTATGTTGTACGTCCCCTTGAATGTGGTGAGGTACGAATCTTGGATCACTAGAAAGTACCAGATTCGCTTTTTGATCTCGTGTTCCATCAGCGAGTTTGCGGAAGCAGGTTCAGAGGGAGTCGGGCCAAGGACATGAATTCTCATGAGCTGTGCGATACAAGTTGCGGAGGACAAGAGGACAATGATACGCTTGGAATCTCTGACTCGAGTAAGCCCTGGGTTCAGTTCATGCTAGTGTGTCAAAGTTACTCACCCGAGAGCATATGCGCACGGAACGAGTAGGCAAATGGCTTGGAGGGCGTGCACTAGGAATAATCAACCTTGACCCAACACACCGACCAAAAAGGAGGTATCTCACTTGAATGAACTGCCATGAAGTCAGACGACGCAAGTGCGTCCAGAGCTCTGCGGTAGCATGTCTCAGTGAGCGTAGTCTTATCTTGGATGCCAAGCTCGACACAAGACTGATGCTTCATGTAAAATAAACCGGTCTGCACGGGTGTCAGCGGGCTGGTCATCTCAACCTGGTTGTACAACTGACACTCATCATAGACCAGTAGAGCGACTGCCACGCCATGCTGGGTATGGCTTGTTCCCATCGCAAGCTGTTGCACTCCTCTGCGAACGAAGCCACGTGTATAACATTATGCATCCAAGCGATCTGGTCTTGATGAAATTGGAGGATGGCTTCTTCCAGACGAACTGGTAGAATAGGGGTTGCCCTGTCATGCAGTTCGGTGTTGGTGGGAGGGTTAGGCCGCTTGTCTGTGCCAGACGCGAGGTGACTGCCCCAAACGAGACTTTCGAGAGAGAGCACAACCTCTGTGCACACAGGATACGTGTTCCCATAGCTACGTGGGCCAGACTGTCTTGGCTCTCTCTCTTGTAGTAAGGAAGAGGTGGGACCTGTCCCGTCCAGTGACTGAGCTGCGAGTGGTAGACTGTTACCGGACCCTTCTCGTTCTTTATCGTCTTCCCTGGCCGTGGACTGCCTCGCATCGATCTTTTGGGGCGCATTTGGAATTTCCGCAAGACCACTATTGCCTTGAGAAGCTGGGGATAGAGGAAGATTCGGACTGATGACATCTGTAACGGAACGACGAGTTCTGTAGGCCTTTGAAGTATGTTTGGACAAGATGACGGACTCCCGGCGGCAGCCGTCAGGGACACCTCGTGAGACGCAGGCGGAACAGGGGATTTGCTTTGAGCATCTGAGCTTGCGCCGACTGCATGGCTGACAAGACCTAGGGGCGCGCTGCGACACGCGATCCTGCGTTGCAGACATGCCGGTTGCCTCCTGGTTCTGCTCGTGGCTCTCCAAGGTCTGGCCTGGCCAGCAAGAAGGTCCAGAGTTCGGACGAGGTTTACATGGGCAGGACTACTGTAGTCAGCAAACGCAACGCTTATCGCTTCCCATCATCTTATCTCAGCCGAGTTCTTTCGATCCAATAGTGGCTGGGCTTCGCCACCTCTAGTCTAGCTCGACTTGTCATGGCTCCGGATCAACGACGGAGTAGGATTGTTACTAATATTCCAGATAAGATGTCTTATCTCGGCCGAGTATTTTGATAGTATCGTCTCTGCACATCTTCTGCCTCGCTTCTTGAGAAGAGCCAGCGACGAATTTGCTTTAAAAAAGATGCACTCGGCAAGGTCTGCCCCATGTCCCGGACAACTTGACTTGACCAAATTGGATCAAGGTCCATCTTTAGCTCGTCATGGCCACCGAAATCTTCCCCGTCATTGATTTGTCTGTCGGCGACGACTGGCCTCAAACCCTTGGTCCCAAGATCGTTGAAGCTTGCCAAGTCTGGGGCTTCATGATTCTAACCGGACATGGAATCCCTCAGCAGAAAATCGATCGCATGTTCAACTTGGTAGGTGATACATGGACCCAATGAGATTACGGCTGTGCAAAACTGACCTTGTATTAGCACAAAGAGTTCTGCGCACAGCCTCTCGAAGTGAAATCTGAATGCCGCGTCGACGAGCGACAGCTAGGATACGATGTCAAAAATTCCAAGTATGCTTTCTGGCCCTCAAGATACATGGGACTTGGACCAAAATCGAACGTTGCTGACTTGGAACAGAATCGCCGTCAACGAATGCATGGTTTTCGGAGGAACCAAAGGCGATGTTGCCCAAGGCAAGAATATCCCGAGCTGGTGGGATGCCGAGAAACGTGCAGATGTCGAAGATTTCAAGTCACAGGCCCACAAGCTAGGTCTCAAGCTCCTTGAGGTCTTTGCAACTCATTTCAGCCTGCCCGCTGAATACTTCTCTGCGGCCCACAATGATGAGCGAGGGCCAGGGAGTGTCCTCCGTATGCTCCATTATCCCAAACTGGAGGAGAGACCCGATAAGAATTTCCCAAGACTCTACTCTCACACAGATTGGGGCTCCGTCACCTTTGTCTGGCCTCAGGGAGGTGGCTTGGAGGTTGAGACTCCTTCCAAGAAGTGGATGCCTGTCCCGCTTATTCCAGGCTCCATCGTTGTCAACATTGGTGATGCTTTGTCGCTGTGGAGTGGCAAGACGTTGAAGTCAACCCTGCACAAGATCTCGTTTGACAATTTGCCCATTGATCAGGACCGTTGGTCTATGGCCTACTTTGTCAATGCTAACCAAGGCAAGTTGACTGCATTTAAGCTGAACCCTTCTCCACATCCTCTCCCTTTTCATTTTTATCAATCTAACTGAATGGCTTAGATGCGAAACTGGAGATCCTCAAGCGAGATCATGAAGGGAAACTCGTCAAGGACCATGGCTCCATTGAATTGACGGCAGGAGAGTATCACCAAGTTCGACACTATATGTCTGAGAAGGAAGACGCAAAGAACAATTGGGTTGGAAAAACCGAAGCCTCGAAGTTTGATCCGCGGGTCATTCATGCAGTTGAGAGCCTAGGAATTGCAAATGGCTCAGGCTTGGTTAATTTCTCTCCTATCGTTGTTAAGCAGTAGAGGGTAGATTCAACCATGACTATGAATCACGGGAACCTAGAACGAATCGATATTTAGGACACAGATGTCATGCCAAACAGTCTATATTCTTACTATTAAATCTAACCTCTCGGTATATTGGTGACGCAAATCATAAAACAAGATGTATATCACACGACGTCATTGGAAAGCTGCTTAAGCCTTGGTTACTTCCTCTTTATATATACGGTAAAGAGAAAAGCAGTTCTTCCTCGTTATTTGTGATTCCATGGTTGTTATGCGACGCGTCTTGGGTTGTTTCTCTCCTACCCTAGGCCAGCGCGTTGGACGCGTGGATCAACACATCGAACACTATAAAATACATCATGAACAATTCCCTCTTACGAACTGAGGCACCTTAGAAGTCTTAAAAGGCAATTCAACTGCCCCTCTTGACCTACAATCTCCGGGGGAATGATACAAGTATTCATGATGGATATCGTCTCTGTGAGTCGATAGCGGCAAGTCAACAAACCAGTGAGACTATATCATTTGAATGAGACATGCAACTACCTACCATCAGATTTAATAAGATCATCCCACTAAAGAGAACGCAAAATATGTTTTAATGAGCATCCTGGATAAGGGTCAATCTTGGAGGTGACAAATAACTTACGGTTGAGCAACCCCAGCTCAAATCATGATGTTTTTTATGATTAGTATGGTTGATTCTGTGTAGGTTACGTTGTTTCTCAGCGTTTTGATTTAACGGCAGCGTATATCATGGAATGTGTTCTTTGTTATTGTGGCTTGGAGTACTTCAACCTCATTGCATGCCCAGAGAGCAGATCGAGGCAACCCAGCAAGAGAAATACAATTATCAACACAATCAGGCCGTCATACCTACAAGCGTATGACTTCTTCTGCAACCGTCACCAAGTTCGCATATAATTCGTTGATCTTGAAATCTGGATTCCCTCTTCTCTAGCCTTAGACTAGGCTACCAGCAGAACTTCTCTTCTCTTTCATGATGTTGATAAAGTTGGCTCACTTCAACGCATTGTAAGTGCAACACCGCGATATTTTTTGAGTGCATTATGGCACACTGTTGTATTGAAGATAGCACAGATATGGTATGGCGAGAGTCTTGGTGCGATTGAGGAAATTACTTATCGTGGTGTCTTACAAACTCAAGGAAGCTTCCAAAGGGGCAGGAACCCAAGCTGGTGTTGCAATTATTCCTAAAACGCCGTTGCAAGGTAGGCGAGTTTGCCAGATCGAACGATTAACCACAGACAGAATGTTAGTCATGATTACACTTCATTGTAGTATGCAACATCGGCTACCACGTCGACACGTGTACGCCAATGTGTACGCCACCAACACAACACACGTGGTCTCTAGGTTAATACGGCAGCCTTGTTCCCTTGTCAGTTCTCGGCATAACTTGGCAACGGCCAACCCTGTTGATTCGGGGTCTAATGATGCCGGTGGCGTCCGGAGTGAACGTCAACGGTAGCCCCCTATTCCCGTATGATAGCCACCCGGTGATTCCGTTGGCAAGCGACGTTGATACTGATGGATAGGGATTAGCTTGAACTTTACCAAGCCGGGGATGATCTGAAAATGGTATTGCCAAGGCTTCGATACGATGAGTGTGCCAGCAACCTTGGCAAAGGGTTGATGGAATCACGGCTTCCCACGGACTGGGCCGTGCGAAACACACTTCTCAATTGTAGTCTTGTGGACACCCTCCACATGGTTTTACCCCTTGTTCTGCAGCCTATGAGTGCCAATGGCCCCCGGAGCAGTGAGAAAATTGGAAGACTTGTGTAAAAGACGGTCGGCTACCTCGGTAAGTCCCTTGTCCGGCGTGCTACGCCACATCGGATCTGGACAAGCGAAACTTTCTGCAGCTAAGCGCGTTTTGTCTGACCAGCTGAATTCGACGTCCAAGGCTACCGTTCATCACGCCACTTAGGCTCGCGCTTGACGGTTATATGCTAGGATAGACGTTATGTTGGTTGCGGAACCGCGCGTCGTTACAACTCGTGCCTGGCTAACAGGCGCGATGTCACTCCGCGTGGTTTCCAAGGCGGGGCCGGCGATGGCGTTGGCGATCCCAACCTATCGCGACAATTGGCTCACTTACGCTACCCTATGGCTAGGGAGAGAAATGTTCTAAGCACGTCGTAGGCCGGTTAAGAACAAGCATCATTGCGCAATTGTAGGGAGAGGACAGATGAAGAGTGGCGTGCTTCTCTACACCTGAGGATAGGTACACTTATTGACCAGCCTATGGTTGGCTGGGGTGAAGCATTGGAACAGTTGAGGTTTCGAGATGATCCATGCCTAACTCGTCATGAGAGAGTTGCCAAACTAAGCGATACGCTCAAGAGCGAAGAGTTTGGGATCTCTAACAGTAAGACTGGGGAGAGATGAGATGGGCATGGGTTTTGCAACCCTGTTAAAAACCGACAAGGTCTCGAGCTACGTGCCTAATTGTGTAGAACTCAAGCTTGTTGTGGCGATATGAACGTGCACTGATCAACTCGGGAAGACTGGGAGCCACGGCAGTTTAAATCGGCAAATGTTCAACTCAAAAGTCAGCTTTTCTCCGAACTAAACGCCATAAACAACCTTGAAGAAGCATCTACGCTACTGCACCCTACTGTTCTTAGCAGAGTCCAACCCCTTTTGACCTGGTGGTTTGACTGACCTGACTCGCGTCACTATGCGCCAAGAGAGATCGGCGTCAGATCTACCACTAGCGTAACCTCCGCATCGACCAACCGCATATTAGCGACCGGCTAGGTTGTATCGTGAGGTGACAATGACGCAGGAGGCATTCTGCACTGCAAGATCACTGCAACGTGTTCGTGAAGAGATGAAAGCCTTTGTTGTGAGATCTGACGGTAGACTCATGTTTGCTTTTTGACGACTTTCATGGGGTTAAATGCGGTGTTTTGTAAGCCTAACTGCTACAACCCGGCCCTCTAGCGAGGGTGATCAGTGGAGAGTACCGGAGAGAATCCGGAGAATCCGGAGCTTCCCGTGCCCCTTACCCCCTAACGGCGGCGGCGGAGGTGCGGGTTCGCCCGCTGGACAAGGCGCCCATGGTTAGAGCCTTTCCGTTGCATGGGTCCTAGATATTGACTGGGGTGTCCTGGCAAAATGCCCGTCTTATTGCCATCTGGAGGGACTAAGGAGATTTAGTGCTCTTTGTGCTTTGTACGCAGCAACCCTTTCACCCATTTTGCCCTTTACTCTTCTCGCCCAAACCTGTCTGTACAGTGCCGTCTGCTTGCTTGAATCAGTCTACACAGTACATACCAGTCAATGGGTTCTGGAGCAGTTCAATCTGCCTGAATGTCTCAAGATCTCATCTCGAACCTCGGCTATCCAACAACCCACCACATAATATACCTTATCTCTACCGCAGCACCCTGCTGTGGAACTGCCTACCCACTTGGCCAGGCCAGCTGAAGATTAGCCCCGACAATGTGGACCAGGCGGCATGAAACTACGGCGGAACTGTCAGCAGGGTATTGGGGCTTGGGTATTCATGCAGTCAGTTCATGGAAGGGAGCACTCGGCGTCCATGAACTGTCCGAGCTCCAATGAGTCGTACCAAGGAACTGGGAAAAGAATAAAGTGCAACTCGTGCCCTGCATCGATTCATGTGCATTGCATTGCAGATCACTCGTTCATCCGCCTGCAAGATCGTCATTCACCATGCGTTGCACTACGTTCTTGGCTGTCACTCTTTCGACGCTTGTCACGGCGCGTGACGTTCCGTTCATTAGCACACTCCTTGATCCTCTGCAAGCCGTTATTCAGTCTGCTTTCGCTGGTGATGGAGTCAAGGTCGGTCAGCTCGGATCCCTCGGGGGTATTCCTGGCGTAGATGCCACCTACGACTACGTCGTTGTGGGAGGAGGTACGGCTGGAAACACCATCGGATACCGACTGGCCAAGGCTGGATTCAGTGTCGCCATTGTCGAAGCTGGGTCTTTCCTCGAGATCTCCAAGCCTATCCTCGCTACGGCTCCTGGTGGTGTTACTTGTGGTAGCGGTGCCAGTCTTCTCGACTCCAACCCTCTGCGCGATTGGCGATTTACCACGACCCCCCAGACGAACGCAGATGATCGCGAGATTCACTATGCCCGTGGAAAGGTCCTCGGTGGCTCTTCTCAGCTCAACTTCCTCGTTTACCACCGACCGACCAACGGTACTATGGACAAGTGGGCAAAGGAGGTTGGAGATGACAGCTACAAGTGAGTGACCTTATGTTTCATAGGGTTTGAGGATATCTAACTAACTTGCTATTTCAAGGTGGGATCAGATGCTTCCTCACTTCCAGGCCACCCCGAGCTTTACTCCTCCCGACAACACCAAGCGTGGCCCCAACGTGACGACCGACTACGACCCCGCCGCCTTCTCCTCAACCGGAGGTCCTATTCAAGTCAGCTACGCCAACTATGTTCCCTCGTGGGCCACATACGTCGAGAAGGGCCTCAAGTCCCTTGGCCTTAAGAGCATCGACGGCTTCAGCAGCGGCAGCCTGCTCGGCTACTCATACACCACAACCTCGGTCCGACCCAAGACCGCTACTCGCAGCGCATCTGATGACTTTGTCAAGGCTGCCCGCAGCGAGAAGCTCGAGACTCTTAAGGTGTACACTCAGAGTCTGGCTAAGCGTGTTCTCTTCAACGGTGATAAGAAGGCCACTGGCGTTCAGGTTAGCTCTTTGGGTATGGAGTATACTCTCACGGCTCGAAATGAAGTCATCGTCAGTGGTGGTGCTTTCCAGTCTCCCCAGATCCTCATGGTCTCTGGCGTCGGCCCCAAGAAGCACCTCGAGGAGTTTGACATTGACGTGGTTGCCGATCTCCCCGGTGTCGGCCAGAACCTGTGGGACCACATTCTCTTTGGACCATCATTCGAGGTTCAGGGTCTCGACGACACTCTGAGCGTGGCCATCAACGACCCTGCCGTGTTCCAAGGCGCCCTCGATGCCTATGCCGGACAGCAAGCTGGACCCCTGACATCCAACCAGGTCGAGCTTTTGGGCTGGGAGAAGGTTCCTAAGAAGTACCGATCCAAGTTCTCCAACGAGACCTTGAAGAAGCTTTCTGCCTTCCCTAGCGACTGGCCTGAAGTTGAGTTCATCCCTCTTAACGTCTACTCTGAGGATTGGTCGTTCCCTATCCTCCAGCAACCCGCCGATGGCAAGAAGTACACCAGCATCAACGGCGCTCTGGTTGCACCCCTTTCCCGTGGTAACATTACTCTCCAATCCAACTCGACCACGGATGCACCTCTCATCAACCCCAACTTCCTGGGTGACAAGGGTGATCAAGAGGTTGCCATCGCCCTTTTCCGACGACTTCGCGAGGTGGCCAAGTCCACTCCCCTGAAGAACATTGTTCTCAATGAGGTGTACCCTGGCGCCAAGTACGAGACGGATGAGCAGATTCTCGCTGTTCTTCGTGACACCCTCATGACCGTCTGGCACGCTGCCTGCACCTGCAAGATGGGCAAGCCTGAAGACAAGATGGCTGTTCTCGACTCCAAGGCCCGCGTGTATGGTGTCAAGGGCCTGCGCGTTGTTGATGCCTCTGCTTTCCCTGTTCTTATTCCCGGTCACCCCTTGGGTACTGTCTATGCATTGGCTGAGAAGATTGCCCATGAGATTATTACAGAACAGGGAAGTGCGAGCTACGAAGTGGAGGTGAATGTTGGAGCTTAGATGAACATACCAATACTTAATAATGGCCAAGCTATGGTGATACATCGCCGTTTCATAATTAATACATAAATGACAATGATTCATACTAAAAAACTTATTGTTCGAGCGTTCGACTTGCTATTGTTTGTTGTCTTGACATACGGTGTTTCTGGCATTGTGTTTGAATGCCGCCATGTGATCACAGCTGTATTCTTTGTGATGGTGACTGATGCACCTAGTTCACGACATGTTAGGTAGCTCGATTGATGAGCATCGTCAAATGACCCTCAAATGGGGGTTAAATAATAGTCAAATAATGCTTAGAGAATATTCCAATAATAATCAAGTCGCTCTCAAACCACAGTTGAATGGCACTCGAGACACTTAGCCCGAACAGTCGTAACGGATACTTTTTGCTGCTACCGCACAACAACAAACAGACACATAGTCTCACTAAATCTCAATTTGTATCCCAGAACCTCCATTGATGTTCTCGTCTACCCCCTTCAACATCACTAATCTCCTCCACAGACGATCATCTCACCACCAAGACAGCCTCCAACATGGATTCCCAACCTGTGCACTTCGAGATCTGGACGAACACTATGGCAACCATCACCCTGGCTGTCATCACCCTCTCCCATCTCTTCAACTACTTCGCGAAGCCAGACGCAACCAGTCTTCCGACCGAGCCCTGATCGATCGTCAGCGGGACAGAGTCAACGACCTGGAGGAGAGTGTCCAAGGCCTGGACCAAGAGATGGATGCTCTACGGACTCGCTGTGATTATTGAGTAACTATGCCCCTTAACTTGGTCGATACCAATGGACGAGACTCTCCAAAACACCACCACCGCCAATGATGCCCTCGTCCGCATCGATGATGCCGATAAGACCGCAAAGGAGCTCAAGGCCGCCACGGACAATCAGTTCGAGGCCATACAGACGGAGATCTCGCTTCGCCGAGGCTAGGTTTAGAGTCTGGAGCCTTGCAACTGCAAGGAGGTCAAGTATGTGGCAGAGAGGGTTGTAGCTAGATCCTTACCCTCCTCCTTGTGATCAAGATATTTGTTCTAACCTTGACTTCTGTGACGCTTCTCTTGTCTTTGCCCCTGTGTAGGTGTGAGGGTTAAATGTCCTAAGAGGGGACTTGGGGTTTTCTTATGATGATTTTATCCAATACTAGTTATAGATAAATAAATGTAAGATCTAATGTTAGGATACTTTCTTACGATGCTTTTCAGTCTCTGTTCACTTGTTATGATGAGATCAAAGGACCCAACCGAGTTTATGACAGCCGATAGTGGCTTTGAGCTTGGCCCCTTGTGCGCCAGGTCCCAATCCTTGCTTTTTCCGTAGACGGTAAAGCCATAGGCGAGCATGAGTACGACGAGCCTACTAGCACCTTTCATAATGTAGATAGGTATGAGTCTTCTGCTACAGGCAGCAGAAAGACTAAAAAAAAGGCCACTGTGTTAGCATTGGGATATGATGCTATGATGTGTTGAGAATGTGCTCTTTATTATAGTTGAAGCCCGGCCCATGATGGGATAACTGAGCCAGAAGACCGAGCCTATCAGCGCTCGTTCCAAAGATTCCCCAACATGTCCTTTGCCCACGCCTTCCAAGAGTAACCCTCTCTCCAATGGAACTCGAGACGTTCAATGCCGAATTTCCAGTTGACTATCGTATCAAAAAGATCCATCCCTGCCCCATATGAACTGCGGAACGAGTTGCCACGGTACGCTCCTGCCGCGAGGATTGATGCCGAGAAAGCCGCCAGCTCGCATGTTGTGGCACAGGATCTATCATCACACCATGTGATATGCTTCGTATCAGGATCTTCAAAGTGTCCATAGGTATCCGGGTCCAGCAGTGCGATCCATCTTTGCATCATCTCTTCAACATCTTCTTCCAGGTAGCATACAAAGCGGGAAGATGATGCGATCTTCCAGGACCCTCCATCCGCTGTAAAATGCACAGAAGTTGGGCAGTGATTGCAGGTATACCATCGGCCGCTTGAAAGAGCAACAGACTGTTCTAGGTGAAACAGACGTTCTGGGGAAACTTGAAAATGGGAACAGAATAATGGCGGAAATGATTGATATAACTTCTGGAGCTCGGGTGTGGGACGGGCTAAGAAACTGTCGGCTGTGTGATGGCCTAAGAAAGTATTATATGTTTTGCTCCCTGCGACTGTAACAGAATCCGGCGTATAGGTGATAGTTGCCTCCGCACAAAGGCATGTAAGTTCCTGGCAGCGTACTTCCAAGTCTGTTTGCCTCGCTTTCGCTGCTTTGATGTCTTGCAGTGAGAGTTTAAGGTGTAGGCAGACGGTGTAAAAGCCCTCGTGAGCGATGCATCGCCGTGGCTTAGCTTTTCGGGCAGCATGAGAAAAGAAGAGGGCAGCGTGTTCAGTTTGACATCCTGCACAATACAAGCGGTCAAACAGACGGGCAACTCGTTTAATGTTGCCGCGTGATGCTCTTTCCTGCTGACAAGGCACACGGTATTAGACTCAACTGTGGGTATCGGGAAGGGAAGAGTAGGGTTTGAGATACCATGACGGTGAGACGCGCTGTCGAGGGTCGATCGATGGACGTAGGGTCGTCGAGGAAGTTAAACACCGAGGGCTTTCAGCAGCCTTGCCAGTGCCATCGGTATACAGAAGGGGCATCTGATCCTCGGTTGTGGAGTCGAGAGTGGAGGTTATGTATTCCCAGGGACTTCGACGTCGTAGTGATGAATGGTTTGATGGCGACATCTCGTTAGGTTGTTTGCTTACTCGAACCTGTTAGTCGATGGTGATGGTGATGGGGTGATTGAAGGTGAAAGGTTTATGGTTAGGATTGACATGCTTTATTTATCTCTAGAATGTGTTATGAACACATGACAGCATCAAAACTCAATACCACAAAAGGCCGCAACGTAAGGACTTAACTCTGTTGCGGACGGGAAGGTTTTCACTTTGGCTTTCCGCATGTTTATCCTGCATCACATAACTCTGTCTTTTGCTATTGTGGCTGATTAGCTCTTTTTAAGGATGTGGTTAAAGGAAGAAGAATATGTTGATTTTAATCTCCTCAAGATTCTTATTCCAAATATTATCAACTCTAAATGCCCTTATTGAACCGCTACATATTGTTTTGGCCTCTTACATACCCATTAATGCCGTTGATCTCATTTACTGACCTCCCTCAGGTTTCGCCTACCATCTCTACATGGAAGCCAGAAAATAGAATCAATCCCTTGCTGAGCCTGCAAGAAGCTATGGATATGCTGCAGTACCTCGCTGATCGTGGCAACATATTTGTTAGGGAGAGGTTTTGAGAAGTTTAGGGTGTCTAGGACCATCTTTCAGCGACTTTGCAAGTCCCTGAAACACGTATTCGATCTACATCTCGGGCCTCAGGAGTCTGGAGTACAAGAATCCCAGGCTGCCGAAGCCAACAACTCAGAGAGTTAGTTACCCGCAACGTTCCCTGGCAGCGAAATGCATGGGGACCAAGGGTAAATGCGTCAAGATATGCTGCCACTACATGAAGATCAGCCTTGGGGCACCTCTATGTGGAACAACAATGCAGTCTTGTGGTTTCCTATGGATCTTGCCAGCGATGGCCACACAGCGGGCAGCCTAGTAGCTGGCCTACCTCTGGAGGATTCATTTCATCAATATCAGTCACTCTTCGATGATCTAAATTTGACTTTGACTGGTTAGGACGTCGGAGACTTTGCTGAACTCCGAAGGCATGTGTTCTGGCTGAACCCCTAGTTTAAACCAGAGATCACTATTCGCTCGAGGTGCTCTACCGCTATGGGTCTTATATAGCTAGCAGTCGAGGCCAACTATACTGAGAACAGGGCTTTATTGTTCCCTTGCTTGAATTTGTGTTCCTTGCTACCGTGCTTGGCGCTCTCTGTTTCTATGACTGTTTCTCATCACCAGGTGGGTCGCTTGGTGGTGGAGCTGCTTGCAGGCCGTACAATGTTGCCTTTTTGGGTAATTCCTACCCCTGGTTTGGTTTCTACAGGCACCTCCAGCCCGCCATCAATAAACGGGTTTTAACTACTGACCTTTCTTTTAGGAAATTGAGCATCTCATGTTTAATCGAGGCTTCTTTATCACTATTAGGCCGATATGCTACCAGAGAAATTCGCCAACACAGTAGTCGCACCCAACAGAAATGTGACAGACACATCTCCAACGCCATCGGGCAGAATGTCAGTCGAAGATGCTGTCGTCACCTTTGACAGCCCGCAAGACCCCTATGATCCACGGAACTGGCCACTGAAGCGAAAGTTATACACTACTCTGCTCTATGGCCTTAGCACGATGGGCTCGACATTTTCCACGGCTTCATTCTCAACAGGAATCCACGAGATGATGAAGGAGTTCAAAATTTCGGAAGAGGTGGCAAGTCTAGGGACGAGCTTGATCTTGATGGGTTTCGCATTCGGACCCCTGATCTGGGCCCCCGTCAGTGAGCTTTACGGACGGAAGCTTCCTATGGCTGTGCCATATTTTGTAGCTGTCTGCTTTACCTTTGGCACTGCGGCTGCCAAGGATACGCAGACACTGCTCATCACACGGTTCTTTGCGGGCTTCTTTGGGAGTGCACCTTTGTGCATCACTGGTGGCGTGCTTGCGGATATGTTCTCACCACAACAACGGGGGCTCGCCTTAACTGGTTATGCCCTGGCTGTTATCGGTGGGCCCGTGTTGGGTAAGTGATATCCCTCTCCTTTTTAGCATGGCGATTTCTGATCACTTAATCTTTGATTTTAGGCCCCATTGTTGGTGGAGGTGTGATGTATGCTGGGTTGGGTTGGCGTTGGACGCAGCTCATCACCAGCATCATCATGGCCGTCATGGTTGTCCTTGACTTCTCCTTCATCAACGAATCTTACTCCCCTATTCTCCTTGTTCATAAGGCCCGCCGACTTCGTCTGGAGACCAGAAACTGGTCATACCACGCTCAGCATGAGGAGCGGGATGCTACATTCAGAGAAATGGTCACCAAATTCGTGACAAGGCCGATTCAGCTCTTGATGACGCCTATCTGCTTTTTCTCTGCTTTACATGCAAGTTTTGGTGCGTCACCATTCTGGAATGCGGGCTCATCCAGCCGATCGCAGAACCCATTAAAGACTGACTTGACTGAGATGTTTAGTTTACGGCATCGTCTATCTGAATCTTGGATCCTTCCCAAGAATCTTCCAGGGAGCCAGAGGGTGGAATGCTCTGATCGGCAGCCTCGCTTTTCTATGCCTTTTCATCGGCGCTTGCCTGGGCTCCCTTGTGAATACCGTCTGTTCAAGATGGTATGTGGCTCGCCTCAAGGCCAACAACGGCTGCGGAACTCCCGAACATCGTCTTCCTCCAATGATGATAGGCTCAGTTTTCCTCATGGCTGGTCTCTTCATGATTGGCAACACTGCCGATCCCGACTCCTTCCCCTGGATCGTGCCTATGATAGCCGCAACAATGATGGGTTTGGGTTTCTTTACCATCTTTCAATCAGTCATAAGCTATCAGATAGACACGTTTCCGCAGTATGCAGCGAGCGCTGTCGCTGCCAACACGTTTATGCGTAGCATGCTTGCCAGCATCTTTCCGCCTATAGTGCCAAAGATGTACTCAGCGCTGGGTATCAAGAATGCCTCTAACCTGACTGGCTATGTGGCATTGGCATTGCTTCCTATCCCATGGATATTCTTCTACTTTGGAGCAAGGATTCGAGCAAAGGGTAGATGGACCGCGAGGAGGACCTGATTGCAAGCATTGACAATGAGCAAGGTGAAAAGCATTGACAATTTGAAGATGGTTTTATTTTAATATTCAGTCAGTCTATAGAGTCTAACTACCAAGAAACAAAGCATACGTGAAAAGGTTCACCTCTACAAAGGCACAAAGGCAGCGTCAAAGAGCCGACCCCGGCGTAGAGAACATGAATATCTCTCAAGTAACTGCGATAGTTTAATTACTAAATGGACTTCGATAAAGCTACTAGTGTCAGTTAACATCGGCCTCGTTTACCTCGTATGGACCTGGGTTCTACCTGTGAAAGAGTAAGAAAAGAGAGAGCGATGTGTGAGTGGGCTTATCTACTCGGCCAATCGGTGTCTACCAAGATCTGCCCACTCATAACACGAGCATGACTCAGTGCAAAACGTGTCTAAGCTATCGTTATCATGCTCGTATAAAACTGCCTAATGTAGTTAGTATCCATCTCCACCACGGTCTCTTCAACCTCCTCCTGGGGCATCACCAACAGGGGTAGTCCAATCCTCATGCCTGCCGAGTTCTAGATGATGCATTACAAAACGGAGACATTTCATCCAGCAAGCGATA
Organism: Fusarium keratoplasticum; assembly: GCF_025433545.1. NCBI lineage: Eukaryota > Fungi > Ascomycota > Sordariomycetes > Hypocreales > Nectriaceae > Fusarium > Fusarium keratoplasticum. The sequence goes on from NC_070535.1 coordinate 525,237, forward strand.
ATGCATATGCCTCGAAAGCGAAACGTGGCCTCGAGAAAACGTAGCGGATGCGTTACTTGCCGGGCACGTCGCCTCAAGTGTGATGAGGCCAAACCACACTGTTCCAATGTAAGACCCCGTACTCTCTGTCTTGCGCCATTCACTCACATCAATCAGTGTACCCGGCTCCGGCTACAATGCGGGGGCTACGTTACTCGATTCAGGTTCAGAGACCAGACTGACTTGTTGAGGAACAAGCACCAGAGGAATGAAAGAGACAAGGCGTCTCCACAGACGGCAAACGAGGCGCCAGGGACCCCAAGACTCGGAGATGATCAAGGGCAGGCGTCGACCCATCCAACTCCTCCGCCAGACACTGGCCGGCTGTCGACTTCGCTACTCCCTTGCGCAGGCGAAATAGAGTCGTCTCCACAATCCATCGTGCCTGGAGACGATGCCCCGTCAATTGTCCAGGACATCGATCCAAATGAGAGTCATCAAACAGACCCTGAAGCTCAACAAAGAGTTGTCGACAACTCTGCAACCTCGCCTCCTCTTGCCGTGGAACCCTTTCTCAACCCCCCAGTCGCCTCAATTCGAGCCTCCCAAGACCATGGCCTCATCGACGCCACCACAAGTCCAGCATCCAGCCATGAAGCAGTGCCTGCTCTTGTCGAGACACAGCTCGAGAGGTTCCCTCTTGTTGACAGCCCCGAGCAGCAACGACCTGGCTCGACACCACACCCCGCTCGACTTGAAATCACGGGAATCGAAGCGATTTTCCCAATCATTCAAAACTCTCCGGCCTCGAGCGAGTGGACCGACCAACAGACCGACACAAGTTGGTGTGGGTTTCCAACCGTTGTCCAAGAGCCTGAACCGTCGTCAGTTGCACCACCAGGTCTGTTTGAAGCGGCAAAGTTCCCACAGGACATGATATACTATCATCATCTGTGTGACCCTTCATTATCGGGCCTCCTCTCTGTCCTTGGGGTTCGTGATGTCCTAGGCATCGGTGGGTTGGACAAGGGCTTCTTTCACGCCGCCCTGGCATTATCCGCCCTTCACATGTCCCAATCATCTTCTGTGTCCAAGGTGGTTGCCGACTGCGCTGCCCTACACGCGTTAGATCACTTTGTCGACGCTCTCGGTTACATGCGGTCAGCGCATTTGAGCGATGGTATTGCCACGATTGATGCGCCTGGTAGGGGCCAAAACACCATCGCATGGCTTGCCACTTTGCTTCTGCTTGCCAATTTTGAGCTCAACCGGGGGCAAATAAAGCTCTGGTACGTGCATAGCCATGCTGCTGTGACATATCTATCCCACAACGTCTCTCAAGTTGGCGAACTACCTGTTGGGAAGTCCATCATTCGCTCGTTCTCCCGCATTGCCGCTTACCTGGAAATCTTCGATCGATCATATACTGCTTGCCATAGCCTTGCAACTTCAAACGTATCAGCAATGCTCGGAACATCTCTGAGAACTTCGACGGACTCGTTTGATCGGCTACTCTACATCTTGCCTAGAGTGGGTGAGTTTGAAGAAGAATGCCGGACAAGTCCTCAACTTGATAGTCACTGGCGCGCGCAAGCACGAAGCCTTATCGATGAGCTGAAAGCATGGCGGCGGTCTCTGGCTGACCGTGATGTGCCGTCTGCAGATGAGGTAGATGCCGACCCATGGAAGTTGAGCGAAGATGGCTCGATATTGATCATTCGCCCCTTGACGCTGAGCCGCGCTGCCAACCCAGCCAAGGCTGCCACTAGCTTCATGCACTACCTGGTGTCACTGGTGAGGCTTGAAATGAAGTATTCACCTGGAGTGAGACGAAAGCTTCCGGAGAACGGACGCAAGCTTATTCTTGTTGCTTGTCGTCTCGCAGCTGGTGTGTCTAGCTCTGTCTGTGCCGCCAGCAACGCCTACGGTCACGGAATGGTTCCTGCATTAATGAACGCTTACTACTCGTCCGACGACCAAGCAGCAAAGGCGTGGATCAAAGACTGGATCTCTCAGTTTCCACGGGACAGAGAAGGGATATGGAATGTGCGCCATGCTCATAGGCTGCTTGAGTACATTGATCAAGAGTACAGCCAACGAGGGTCGAGGCTTGGCTGGGAAGTCATAAAAGTAAGAATGGTTGACCTGGAGGAGAATAGTATACCGCAGGACCACGATGACGGATCGGACCGTTTCTCGGTAGAGATCTACTCCCGTTGTGCACGTGGCTGGAGTATCGACTTTGTAGAAATCCCATGATGTATTCGTGAAATAAGACCAGAGATTTTTCTATGGTGGACTCATTAAGTCGCTTGTAAGTAACGATATAGATCACTTGGAATGTGTAGGGAATCATTATGTTGGTAGCTTCATCTTGACAACCATTCTGTATGGCATCAATGCTTTTGGGTTCTCCCACAGCATGGTTCCTTAGACGTCCCTATTGACGGATCAATCATGGGGGCAATTGGCTACCTGTGATGTTTGGCATCTGATACTCCCCACCTAAAGGACGTTGAAGTCAGTGACGTGATGACTATCGTAGAAAACGTCCTGTGCTATGTGTGGTTCCAGTGGTTGATTGCCACCTATGGAGCCGCAGAAAAAGCGCATCGTACCCAGATACCCAATCCGGCAATAAACACGATGGACCTGGGGTGTGAACTTCTGGGAGCCCTAGCCAAGTCGGGTTGTGGATTGCATAAAGCTCAATACTTCCCTCACGCTGCCACTCAACTACTGTGCGCCCAGTTCGAGATAAGACGACCTCTACATCGCCCACTTGATACATACTTTGCATTTTCGGAACAATAGCGACAATCATGAGCCCCAGCGCCATCGCAACTCCCCCAGAGGCTTCAGCCCTGGCTTCTCAGCCGAAGCTTGGTGAGCTCAGCTCAAAGGGAATGTACAGAGACCTTGTTCCAGAATGTGAACAGGGTCCAGTTCCGGCTGCCGATGACCCTGTGAGATTCACGCAGAAGGCCACCACCGCTCATATGGTGAAGGTGCGCTGGACTGCAGAGAATGGCTGGGAAAATGCAGAGATGGTGCCCTACGGCAAGATTTCACTTGAACCCACCGCAAGCGTCCTGCATTATGCTACTGAGACCTTCGTAAGTTTCATATCCCAGCCAAGGTTTCTCTTTCGGATGTTCGAAGCTTGCTAACAAAGACCGTAGGAAGGCATGAAGGTGTACCGTGGCTACGACAACAAGCTCCGCCTATTCCGACCTCAGCTCAACTGTGCCCGCATGCTCAGGTCTAACGCTAGAGTGGCCCTTCCATCATTCAGCCCCCAGGGACTTCTTGATGTCATAACTAACTACGTGGCGACCGAGTGTCCCCGTTGGTTGCCAGAGCCTGGTACCAATCTCTACCTACGACCAGCTATGATTGGAAGTGGTGAGGCACTGGGAATCAGCGTCCCAGCTGAGGCACTCTTCTTTCTTTTCGCAGCCTTGTTCCCACAAGCTTCCAAGGCGCCGCACCCTGGGGTCAAGCTACTGGCTAGTAGTTCCGATATTATCCGCGCTTGGCCTGGAGGCTTTGGCAATGCCAAGGTGGGTGCTAGCTACGGACCAGCTATGGCGGCACATGGCAGGGCTCGTGAGAAGGGATGCGGTCAGACCCTCTGGCTCTTCGGACCCGAGAAGTACGTGACAGAGGCGGGGGCGAGCAACTTCTTTGTCATCTGGAAAAGAAAAGACACACAACAGCTGGAACTAGTTACAAGTTCCCTCGATACCGGAGTCATTCTTCCCGGTGTAACTCGACAGAGTGTCTTGGAAATCGCCAGGGAGAGGCTGGCGAAGGACACTGCATCCCAATGGTCTGACCTCGAGCCGCTGGAGGTTGTCGAGCGACCTTTGACTATGGATGAGATCGCGGAGGCTCACTCTGACGGCCGTCTTGTTGAATGTTTTGTCAGTGGAACTGCAGTAAGTTTGCACCCCAACGCTCGAGAGTGATTCTCAGCCGGACTGACACTTTGCAGATGTTCATAACTCCGGTTTCATGCATTCGGTACGATGACGCAGACGTGTCTTTCCCTATGACGGTTACAAGCGCCGGCACAAAGACTCCTTTGTGCCAGTATTCCACAAAGATCAAGTCTTGGCTAGAAGACATCATTTATGGGCGTGTTGAACATGAATGGGGTCATGTCATTGAGGAGTAAGCACGTTCAGACGAGAGCTGGGTTCAGTGTAATATCAGAAACATTGCAAAGCTTTTATCAATTCCAATTAGAGTACTCTAAAATTGACGTCGCCAAGTGTATGAGTGGAATAAAATATCTAACATTAAGGATAATTTGGTTGGCCTGATATACAGACTATTTTGGACCAGGCTTGTGAACCCTATCAGTCAAGACGGTGAAGTCAGATATGGCTAATAAAAAGGTAGCATCATTTGATCTAGAGAGATGAAAAATAGTCGCAGTTTAGTGACTATCAATGCATTCCCACAGGACATTGACGAATAATGATGACTCTTCTTGTTATTCGGCTGCCTACCTACCCTACACATGAAAGGGGGCGGACAACTGGCACACCAAATGAACCAAGCACCACAAGGCATCCTCATCCATCGTGAATTCGTCTTGATATCTCTTGGAGCTTTTCATTTATAATGGTCTAAGAATAGCCGAACAGTGTCTAAGTGAACCCGATTTCTTCGAGCATCTTTCAAGCTTATACTCCTCATGGCCATGTCCACCATCCAACCTTCAACCGGCCAAAACACCGCACAAACTACGCAACTGGACCAGAGCCTGCAGATTCGACAGAGAAATAGTTTACGATATGGTTCAAAGCAAGCTCAGCATGATTCTAGTTATAGTCAGTATAAAGACAGACATGTATGAGCTGAGGGACAGATGCGACATACCTTCATTGAATCGTTTGTTAAACCCCCAACATGCGGCAACAATGTCACACAGTCGTAGCCCAGTAGTCTAGGATTAACCTTTGGCCTTGAAAAAATTGTTAGATCATGTTCGCGCGACAGCGATTTGGGTGCTTACTCGTCATGGTGAACGTCCAGCCCTGCACCACCCACGATGCCTTCCTCAATGGCATCGCAGAGTGCCTCCTCGTCAATGCAGAGTCCCCTAGCGATGTTGATGATCCTGGCGCCCTTCTTCATCTCTGCAAACACCTCTTTACAGAGAAGATGGTGGGTTGCAGCTGAGTAGGGACATGACAGCAGAACACAATCGACGACTCGTGCGAGATTCAGTAGGTTATCATGAAGGATGATTGGAGGAAGGCCTGTAGCTGAGTTTCCTTCACTCTCAAGCCGACTGCGCAGGCTTGGCCTGTCTATAGAGTGAATCTTCATGCCCAACGTAGCTGCTTGCCTCGCAATGGTCTCCCCGATAGAGCCCATGCCAATAATGCCGAGGCTTTTCCCAAAAGGGTCCACAGCATTTCTGGCAGAGTCTCGTAAAGCCGGGAGAAACTGATCCTGGCGAAGCATCCGCTCATACCGGCTCAGGTTACGGAAAGCTGCCACAATGAGATAGATTCCCACTGCTGCCGTGGATTGACTCCCGCCTGTCGTGTTGAAAAACGTAATCCCTTTCTCACGAAGCTCATCGACCGCTTCGTCGTTGTAGCCATGGCCGAAATTGACAATTACTTTGAGGCTTGGGGGGAAATGCGCGAGACCCCGATGCGTCCAGCCGATCAACACCTTTTCGCAACCTTCTGGTAGATTGAGGCCAAGGCGCACGATGCCATCGACATTCTTGCAACTCCCAGAACGCAATGACTCGTGGAAGTCATCATTGGTCGGAAAATCGTAAGATTTGACGTTGAAATTGGTGGTGAAATTGGCCCAGGTTTCATCAGCAACTAGGCCAACGGGTGATCCGATAACGAGAATTGTTGGCTTTGCACTCATGTTGCTCAGAGTGATTGAATTGGGGGATCATGATAACAGAGACTGGCAAAGCCATTTGCCCCAGTATATACCCAGCCCAAAGCCGTTTGCAAGAGAGGTTCCTTCAACCGACTTGTCTCCATCCAAAGGCTCGTGATTGGCCCTCGTACAGAATGTCCAAATATGGCAATTTTTCGTTCTCCTCAGATCGCCGCTGATTGGAGGTGGAGTGTCTGACCAATGAGCGCGGCAGAAATGAGTCAGAAGCCATGATAAAAGGTGATGTGGGATGCTGGTGTTTTGACAATGCCGAAGGTATACAGAAGTTCTCGTTGTTAGGTATAGAACTTGGAGGTTCACTCTCGAATCAAGATGGACTACGTCAAATTCTGCGAAAGGTACTGCTTTGTTTCTCCCTTGGTTGACGTGAAGCATGCAGCTGACAGATAACCAGCGTCGATAAGCTTCAAGGTCGCTTCATCGACAGTAAGTTCAGTTGCTTGCCACCGAAGAACGAGTGAGAGGCTGACAGTAGCGAAATTACTCAGGACTCCGAGATGCAATCGAAATCCCTTCTGTATCTTCCGAGGCTGGCCGCAGGGCCGACACTATCAAGGTTTCCCCACCTAGCGAGATTCTGAAGGCCGCAGTTGCTGATTACGAGTTTAGATGGCCCACTGGATCATGGATCAGATGAAAGAACTGGGTGTTGCAGTACAGCTCAAGTCTCTGGGCAAAGAACCTGGAACAGACCTCGACTTGCCCCCGTTGATCCTTGGCCGATTCGGAAATGATCCCGATAAGCCCACAATCATGGTCTACAGCCATTACGATGTCCAGCCAGCCAGTCTGCAAGATGGGTGGGACCATGACCCATGGACTCTGACAGAGAGTAACGAGGTTCTGCACGGTAGAGGAACTTCCGATGACAAAGGGCCGCTGGTGAATTGGCTCAACATGCTGGAAGCCTTCCAAGACGCGAACCAAGAAGTCCCGGTGAACCTGGCGTTTTTCTTGGAGGGAATGGAGGAGAATGGCTCAGTTGGGTTCCGCGCTGCCCTTGAAGAGGAAGCAAGCCAGTTTCTTTCCGAAGTCGATGCCGTGTGCTTGACCGATGTGGCTTGGGCGAGCAAGAGGCAGCCAACGATTCCTCGAGGTCTTAGGGGAGTCCTGTTTTACAGGATCACCATCCGTGGCGCTCAAGAAGATGCTCACAGTGGCCTTTTTGGCGGCGCCATCTCGGAGCCAATGACTGATATGGTCAATATCATGAGCTCTCTCGTGGATCCCCAGGGCAAGTTGCTCGTTCCTGGCGTCTATGATGCTGTGCTCGAGGTTACGGACGAAGAGCGAGAATCTTATGAGAAGCTACCACTTACATCAGAAGCCTTGGATGGGGGCGTCGGGGGTAGACTCATTTATGCAACGAAAGCAGAAACAATAATTTCCAAGTAAGCCAGCGCGGCTCCTTGGCTTTCAAGATCGTCAAGATGGCTGACACATATGTAGATGGCGACAACCTTCTCTGAGCCTCCATCGCATAGAGAACTTGAAGCCCGGACCTGGAGCGACCACCTCGATCCCCGCTGCCCTGGTCGGGAAGTTTAGTATCAGGACAGTCCCCCACATGGAAGCCAGCGAAGTAGACGCGCTGGTCCAACAACACATTGAATCGAGATTCAAGCAGCTTCAGAGCAAGAACGAGCTTTATATTGACTGCGTTCATCAGAGCGACTGGTTCTACGAAGACGTCGACCATTGGAACTATCAAGCAGCGATCAAGGCCATAGAACGAACTTGGGGCGTTACTCCTCCAATCACCTGTGAGGGTGGCAGGTCTGTCTTAACTGAGTGCTGAGAAAAGCCATCTTGCTAACTGGCCATAGTATCCCAATCGCTTTGGACATGAAAAAGGTCTTGAAGAAAAACGTTCTCTTGCTCCCAGTAGGGAGGCCGACTGATGGCATCCATTCTGTGAACGGTACGTTGCCACTAACTACTATCACGCTGAATCTCACTAACACATTGATCGTGATCGCAGAAAAGCTGGACAAGATCAATTAGTACGTTCTCCAGTGAAAAGGCTCCCTCCAAGGTCCGAGAGCTAACAGTCGTGCACAGTCTTAATGCAATTAAGGTCTACGGCTCATATCTCGGGGAGATAGCTGCTAGATGGCACGAGAAGCGAGCTTGAGCTTGGAGAGGGAGTAGAGATGCTCTTATAGCCAGTGGAAAAGCGGCAGAAGCATCGTGCGCTGTATGTTGCAATATATCCGTCATCGTTCTACTGTATCTTTTGATCTCAAGCTCCTGTCATCGTTGGCACCACTGTGATATGCAATGTATGATTCGGTTCCAAAAATATCGATCTTCTTCTATCTCCCGAATGATATCTAAAAGAGGTCATGGGCCAGAGTAGCAACTGGTATAGATGTAAACGATGAAGGTCTGACTCTCTTAAAGGGTTACTCAATTGTCTTAAGAGATACTCTCATAAAGTCTTTGCATGCCTCTCATTCATAGTCTTACTCTTCTTAAGATGCTTTCTTAATAATCTTCGGAGTAGCAGGAGCTAAGATGTTTGCCCTAATCATGTTTTCTCTTCCATGCTACATACAGCCCGACGTCTTCAACAGTCTCACATCATGCCGTAATCCCAAGCACTTTCTCCAACAGGCGAATACAAGTTGGATGGTAAAACCTTTCATACTTGTGAAATACTTTGTTTGCAAACTCTTTATCCAGATTTTGCAAACATTCGAACCTGGAAACAATCAGTGTCACGTCGCCATGAGTGGGAACTATTCGACTTACAGCGGTCTGACAAACTTCATGCGCCCGGTCTCACCCAGAAAGACCTCAGTATCCTCGAACAGGCCTCGGTCACCGGCCTTCAAGCCGACTCGGAGATACCGTGACAGTACTTCGAAGTTTGTCGACTTTCTTAGGCCATACAGGGTGCCAAGAAGCTGGGAAGAGTCCAAAGTGATGGGTGTCGGCGAATCCAGAAGGGCATCCAGAAACACGTTCAGCTGGCCTGCGCCCCAGCCGTTGACATCGATAGCAGAGACCGAGGTAGCTGAGTCAGGAGTCATGTCGACCCACTCCTGCGCAAGACGGAGACATTCATCATACTCTAGAGAGTGGAAGTCGGGCTTCAGGGGCAAGCCAGGCTTGTGATACCATTCGTCCCAGTTGATGGAGTTAAGGGCTTCTGTCGCGGCAGCGTCCTGGGAGAAAAATTCCAAGAGTGTAGTCTTGAAGGTATCCGAGTCCAGAGTTGCTCGTGAGAATTTTCTGAAATACTGACACCAGTTAGTTTGACCCTGCGAGGTTGAGGGAAGGGGTTGGATGAACTTACGTGCGGGATAAAGGGCATCCACTTCTCGCGTCCAACCAACTTCTCCAAGAAGCACAGAAACGTATACCCCTTCTCATACGAGATCTTGGACATGACATCATCTGGCCGCTTGCCCTGAAGGTCCAAGACCAAGCTCGTCTCTGGGCTCTCACTGCCTCCATACGACTCGATGCCATAGACGAGCTCGTTCCAGCCGACGATGGCCTCAAATACGGCTGCTTTTTCGCCCTTGATTTGACGCAGGATCTCACGCTCGGTGTAAACAGTCCAACCTTCGTTGAGCCAGAAATGCTCCCAGGACGAGTTTGTCACTAGGTTGCCGCTAAAGTTGTGCGCAAACTCGTGCGCGACGACAGAGATGTTCTCCCGGTCACCAGAAATGACGGTGGCGCTGTAGAAGTTGAAGACGGGGTTTTCCATTCCGCCAAGGTGGAAGGATTTGGGGAGGATGACGAGGTTGTATAACGGCCAGGGGTTCGTGAAAATGAGGTTCTGTGTCAGGCAACTGCATTAGCCATCTCTGTTATACCAAGATCCAACCATTTTACCGTGATCTCACCTCGGCAGCATCAATAATTGCGTCAATGTCGGGTTGAAGCTCAGCCACAGCTGCTTCTAAGCTCGATGGCGCGGAGTACAGATAGCTCATCTTGCCAATCTTTGCTCCAGATAGGTTGCTGAGAAGGCGGTGTTAGCGGTGAGAACTGCTTTGAGCCTGGAAACTACCTACCCGCTAGCGATGGCAAACAGGTAGTTAGAGGTGGGAACATCTTGCTGAAACTTGTACTCCTTCGTCTCCGCCATGTTGGAAACAGGAGGAAAGAGAAGATCATGTTGAGGGATACCACTCGCAACAACTGGCAATGGGGAGGAGATGGTTATGTCAAACGTTGTTTTGACAGAAGGAGTGTCCTGACAAGGGAAAATGGAGCGTGCGTGGACGGGCTCTCCTTGAGAAACTGGAGACTGTAAGCTATGGCTTGTATGGTTATGATGTGAGGTGAACAAACACAAGAAGGGGTACAACTTGTCATCAGTCTGCTCGGGACTGAACCATTGGAGACCGGTGCATTGGTTGGTAGTCTCAAAGTGAATCTGTTGGGTCGTGAGTCGCCATCATGTATTTCACAATCTCCCCTCTAAGAGAACATACCTCGAGCTCAAAGGTCTCACCCTGAGTGTAGCTGCGACCCAGCTGCACAATAAGTGGACGACCGTTCTGATCTGTGCTTTGACCCAGCTGCCATTGGACTTGTTCCCCGTCCACACTTACCCTGAGGATGCTGAGGTAACTGGTGTCGAGAATGACAGTGTCCAGACCTTCAGCTTTGAGAGGCTCTAGGGTAGTGATTGCGCTTCCTGTTAAGATCTTTCGATCAAATTCGACTGCCAACTGCAACTTAGTATGCTTGGTGACCACGTGGTGGAAATTGGAGTTGGTGTTGACGTCGAGGGCGTGAGATTGACACATGGTGGAGGACAAGGAGGGTTCACAGGGTCGATGACTTGTCACTAAGTTTGGGTGAAAAGCAACCATGACTTCACAAGATATACCCAGACTCGCCTTGAATCGGAGCACGATTCTCTCATGAGGCAGCAATTACAAACTCAAAGACGTAAGCCAACGTTAATCAAAAATCGCCTGACTGAGTTAGCTCGATACCCCGCGTTCTCGTCGTTCCTTTTCACCGCTTGAGGAAATTCTCGACAAACTTTGAACCAGGCCCCCGGTGACAGGAGACACTAGCCGGCTCCAGTTTAGTTCATGCCGAGAGATAAGAACATAACTTATCTCTTATCGCCGAGGAATAGCAAGGGGCGCGAACGCCGCTAGTTCCAACAACCAGCAGAGATAATCGAGACGACGCGATCGCGTGGTTGAATCATGGGGTCGAGTACGAAGAGGCATCGACGATATAACAAGTGCTTCAGTCAACTTGAATTGACTGATCAAAAGCCAAGTCGATAGCCTCAGCCGGCTAGCAAACAGTTCCAGCTTCACGATTCTACACTGAGTTCCATCATGGAGCCGACCAAGACGGCAACCGTTGACAGCGTCAATGACAAAGTCTCTCCTGACGAAGGCGACGGAAGTCATTCAATCGCCATGCCGGGAGAGGTTCTTCTGACCGAGGAAGACTTGTTCATGCCTTTTCCCATCGATGAAACACTCGAGAGTCTGGAGGCGGGTCGCCGCATCCTCCGGACTCGCAGTGTCTTTGTGGGTGTCCTCCTAGGAGGAATCGTCAATGCAGCCAATGTTTATCTCGGTATGTTCATGAAACCGTGCAAGCCTAGACATAACCTTCTAACGTATTTTGTTCAACCCTTAGGCCTACGAATGGGCATAACCTTTCCCGCAAATCTCTTCGGCGCCATCGTTGGCTTTGCCGTCGTCAAGAGCTTGAGTAAAGCCTTCTCCGAGTCGATCCCAATTCTTGGAGGAGCCTTCGGACCGAAGGAGAATGCAATCATTCAGACAAGTGCCACAGCTGCTGGTGGCCTCAGCACTGTCTTTACCAGTGCTATCCCGGCTCTGTACCAGATGGACCTGCTGCACACCCCAACGGCAGATTATGGGAGAATTGTTCTCTTCACTCTTGGTCTTGCTTACGTAGGGTTCTTCTTTGCTACGCCGTGTAAGTCAAGGTCTTTGGCTGCTTCTACTACCTAGGTACTGACCCAATTGCACATAGTCAGAAGACTGTTCATCATTCAATTGTCCAGAGCTCTCAACCTTGTCTTCCCTACCGCTACTGCGACCGCCACAACGATTCAATCCATTCATATCGCAGCAGCCGGTGAAACCGCAGCGATGAAAAAGGTCAAGATGCTCGGTATTGCGTTTGTGGCAGCTCTGGTTCTAAGAGTCGCTTCCAACTTCGCCCCTGGCATTCTCTGGGACTGGCACGTCTTTACGTGGTTCTTCATCTGGGGTGGTCACAACAACTCAGCCATCTTTGTTGAGAACTGGGGTTGGTTTCTTGAATGGACACCTGCCATCATCGGCTCCGGCATGATGGTTGGCACCAACACAGCCGCGTCTATGTTTGCCGGCGCTGTCATCAGTTGGGGCATCATTGGACCTGTCCTAGTCCGTACTGGGGTGGCCAGCGGTGTCAAGATCATGGGCCCAGACTACACTGGTCCATGGGAGGAGTTTACGACTTACATGAGCATGAACCTGGAAGACCCTGTTAACAAGCCTAGTCCGCGGTACTGGCTTCTTTGGCCGTAAGTTCCCTACCATCACCTTCTCCTTCTATTATCATATTCTTATACTATTCTAGTGGAGTTCTCCTGATGGTGGCGGTTTCCATTGTCGAGGTCCTCTGTCAGTATCGACTCCTCTGTATTGCCGCCAAGGTCCTGGCCCACAGAGTATGCGCCTCCATCTGCTCAGCCTGTCGGGCCGTTGGCATCAAAGCCACGTGGGTCGAGCGCTGCTCCGAATCATATGACGATAGATCCGACGACACAACGGACGAGTCACAGGCTATTAAGCCATGGATGTGGATCAGCGGCCTGGTTCTATCGATCATTGTAACCTGCCTCAGCTGTGGCTTACAATGGGGAATGCCCTTGTCCATGACCATCGTTTCCATCATCATGGCAGTCATTCTGACTGTATTGGCCATTCTGAGCACCGGAATGACAGACATGACACCCCTTACAGCTATCGCAAAGTCTTCTCAGCTGGTCCTTGGAGGCATGACTCGTGGAGATAGTTGGACTCTGGCCAAGGCTCAGACTCTCAACTCCCTGGGCGGTGCCGTTGCGGCCGGTGTAGCGAACCAGGCAACCGATCTGACGGCCGATTTCAGAGTTGGGTTAGTGGTCATGATTGCGATTCTACAGAGTGGCGGGAGGCTAACCGTTTAACAGATTCCTTCTCAGAACGCCTCCTCGAGCACAGTGGATAGCCCAGCTGCTCGGAAGCGGCGTTGCCATCTTCCTCGCACCAGCCATTTTCCTGGTCTTTGCATCGGCCTATCCTTGCATCCTAGACATTACAGCCGAGACGTGTGCTTTCTCGGCCCCATCTGTATCCGCGTGGAGAGCAGCCACCATCGCAGCAACAAGCCCAACTCTCCCCATCCCCAAGTCATCTGGCATCTTTGCCATCTGCATCACAGTTGTTGGCTGCCTGGTAACTATTGTGAAGCACTTCTACCTGGTGAAGGAACGACAAAAGTACCGCCTCTACTTGCCAAACTTTATGACGCTTGGTCTGATGATGGTCATTCCGCAACCTTGCATCGGAACAGCCATGATGATTGGGGCTATCATCGCGTTGCTCTGGAAGAGGCTCCGACCGGCTAGTTACGAGGAGTATCTCTTTTCTGTTCTATCTGGTATGATCGCGGGCGAGGGCATTGGAGGTGTCATCAACGCGATTGTTGCCATCGCGGGCGTTCAAGCCGGCACCGGAATTGGCTGCCCTGCCGGAATGTGTTGATTGTAATATTTTGTATGTATGTATCTATGAGGGGCGAGATAGTGGTGGCATGTATTTCTTTCGTGGTATAACAAGTTCCTAACGGCGGGTGCCTGTCCGTCTGTCAAGGCATTTAACAATGACCTTTAACCTTTGTCTAGGACGCTATAAACCTCAAGAGGTAGCCTTAGGCTAGTCTAGTAGATAATCCCCCAAGTTTAATAAATGCTGGCCTGCTTAAACACAGGTATTATTGGACCAGTCCTCACATTCTAGCCTTAGGACCTGGGCCGATTGGGTTAATAGTCACTCAAGTTTCATATACGCGAGGATAGAGTACAGTCTATTAAAATCGCAAAAGCACCTCTACTAGCTAAACCCTTACTAATCGTCTAGATCAATTGTAGCCCACCCTTCTCCGAGCCCCCGTGCAGCCTTGGCCGCTTCTTCTGGGCCTTCAACTGCGTGACCTGGAAAGCCTGTCTCACGTGTTCAACACCAACAGCTTCTCTCTCAGTATCGTCAGTCGTAAAAAGCCCCTCGTGGACTTTGTTCACCGAAGACTTGGATCCTCCATCCTTCCGCTGCAGCTCGTTCTCCTGAATGGCCAGGGCCATCTCGGTCAACCTCTCTACCATGTCACATGCCAGGAAGCTGAGGATGTCCAGACAGTCGTGCTTGGGCTCGGTTTCGGCTATGACGCCTAGGCCAGACCATTCGCGGAATTTCTGTTTTTTGCGATAGCTGAAGGATGCCCGGCGGCGGGACTCGGCCCATCTCGTATACTCCTTTGCAGTCATCCTTCTTGTTATCCGGTCTGCGCGACGGAGCCTTTCGACAGTCGCCTGGTTAGATCCAGAAAGTAGACCCTCTGGCTCTTCAACCTCGGGCAGCTGCACGGAAAAGTAGGATTCGACGTCCCACGGCAGGGTCAGTTTTGGACGCTATTGGTTCTTTTTATCCTTTTGGACAGGGACTTCGAGGACCTCCGCCAGATCCTGGACTGCTGCGAGTTCCGCATCTCCCTTGTCACTTTCCGCTTTGCTCTTGAGGCGGAGCCTGTTCCATCGGAGAAGGTTCATGAGTCTTCCCAGCCTCACTTGGTCATGTCGGATCTGGAAGAATAGGTCTGCATTAGAGATGAAGCGCGCGCCGCGGCTGGATGCAAGTTCGTTGGCAGTGGTTAGCTGGTAGATATTTAGCAGGCGCCCATTGCAAGGAGGCAATACGTACCATTAAGACAACTTGGTCTCGAATGATTTCTTCAACTACAGCGATCGTCTCGACCGAGGGGTCCTGGGTTTCGCCGGCGATATACATCATCTGTTCAGGTAGTTAACATGTGCTAACAAGAAGGATGGATTGGGCAAATACCCGCTGAATCTCGGATTTGAACTTGGGTTCGTTCTTGGACATTGCGAAATGGTGACCGTGGGTGCTCAATTCAATCTCGGGGTCTTGAGGAGAGTTTTGCAGCAACAAATTGTTGCCGATTTATACCGGTGACGAGCTTTGTTGTCCATGATGCTCTGATTCACACTGTACCGCACCATGTAAATAGCTCATCTTTGGCACACATTCACAGTGCGCGCAGGGTAAGTGATGGACAAAAGGGCAGCGAGGAGGGGCTTTGACAAACTTGGGGATACCCGTACATTTCGTACAGGATGGCTCGGGAAGAAACAGGGGTCTCTTGCAGGGGATCCATGTCGCCCCACTTGAATTACAAAGAGTCAAAGAGCAGGCAACCACCTTGGAACATATCATCAATGACGTGGTGCGTGGCTTGCAGAAGATGGTGTGAGAATAGACCCTATCGATAGGTTCAAAGGATATCGCGTGAGCGAGCCGCCTCCAAAGAGAATACAGCACAATACAAGCCATCCATGTCGGTAGCCTAGTCCTCACAATCCGTAACATAATTAGTCTATATTCCGCTACTTTATAGTGAGCACAAGCCTCGACCAGAGCTGAGATAAATTCCCCAGCTCAACGAACTCGAGCCTTTCCAAACTCGATGTGCCCTTTAGGAGTTGGGTGTAGGCCTCATCCAAAATTGAAGTTGTACCGGGTATATTGCGTATAATTGTTAGCCGATTTCGATACCAGGTCATCAAAGTCAAGACAATATCACCGTCATCGCCGACGAGAGACTCCCCGAGATATATTTCGTCCGGGTTGAGTACGCGAAGGATGTACCGATGGCCATGGGGTGTAGTGTACGGTATCACCATAGTTTCGTGTTCAACGAGATCCATTGCACGCTGATACAGCTGTTTGGATGACAGATCCTCAAGAAGCTCTGTCTCTATGCTAATCACGCATCCATCAGCAAACAAAATTCAATGTACAGTTTTCGCAGATACCTACTCAGCATCCCGAATTGCGGACGTAAGAGGCCGAAGCTATTCTCAGTTATTTCTGGACCTGGGCTAACTATGGACAAGGCCATCAAGTGGGCAACTGACCCCCTGCAAGGGAATGCAGACATCGTGTCCATGTCGTTTGGGTTCCCAGAAGAACCCTATGTAGAGGGAAGACCAGTCGTAAGCAATGCTATCCACAGAGCAATGCATGATCGAGACGGCCGAATCCTTTTCTTCGCTGCTACAGCAAATGATGGAGCAAATCAGACAGAAATGTTCCCGGCTCGGCACCCCAACGTCATATCCATCCGAGCAACTGACCATAAAGGTGCTTTCCAGGAGTTTAACCCTGCCGCGAATTACTCTGGGGCACATGTCTTTGGCACACTGGGGACAGACGTTCCTGGAGCTGGGCTGAGCAAGCACGACGGGGAGGTTTATGAGACGGGCGTGTCAATGGCAACTCCCATAGCAGCTGGAATTGCGGCCATGGTATTGATGTATGTGTGCCTTGGTCATGGATCTTGGCAGTTCGGCCCAGAACTACTGATAGAGAAGCTCTGGAAACAGAACGGCATGGACTCAGTGCTCAGGAAACTGTCTCGACAAGTACGGAGAAGCATTACTACATTTACCCGCATGATTTCTTTAGGGAGGAGCACAGAGACACACAACGTAATGCTCTTATAATAGACGCACTAAGACTTTCTTAGTTATATAGAATGAATGCATGGCTATATGCAAAATCTGGACTGGGAACTACGTCAGCTGTTCTGTCGTGCTTGGTTTGATAGGCACAACTTTCGCAACCTACTTGACTGGTTACGCCTTCCTGCGCCCCACGATCTCTCTAACGCGCTTAACGAGTGATTGGATAACAGTACGCCACGTCGAATCTCAGCCTGACACATACAACAACCCCGCCCACCGTCATAGTCGTCCCTGGATTCCTCACAACTTCCCAGAGGACCGGACACTGAACTAGACGCTCACACTCCCGTTCCTGGACAATATGGCTCTCAGAACCTATCTCCTGGCTCCCAATTTCACTCTCGAGCTCGATGGCCCAATCCGTATCGGCAGCATCATCGCTGATCCGTTCCGCCCTACGAAGCCTCTCAGCTCTCCTGTGGAACCCCCGCTCACTGCTACGCACACCGACTTCGACTGTTCTTTCACCCGAGAGAGCAGCAAATCACTCAATGGTAGCGTCTGGGCGCAGTTCCTGCAAACTGCCAATGCCAAAGTCGGAGGTGGGGTGAGCAGGGCTGTGCTGTCCGAGTATACTATGGATAGCCTGGAGACGATGCGCCTAAAACAAGACCTATCAGACGAAGAGGCGGAATTGCGCGCTGGAGAGCCAAAGGTTAAGGCGGTTATAGAGTCCGGACTGTCTGGGACTGCACCTGTGTACATGATTACAGGGTTGAAGATTGCTAAAGGGTTTCGTCTCAACAAAAGCGCAACCTCCACGCGAGAAAGCAGCCTCGGCGCTGGCATCCCTATAACCGAAGAAGTGGGCGCAGGCGCGGATTTCAGCGCTTCAAGCTCTAAAAGTACCGGAGAATCTTTGCAGTCAGGCAGCGATATTATCTTTGCCTATCAGCTCCACGTCATCGCTCGAAAGGGGTGGTGGAAGAGGCGAGTTGAGGCAGACGTCTATGCTCCCAAAGCAGCTTTCCTGAATATCGACCAGCAGTCAGGAAAAGAGGCAGAAGTAGCAGCCGGGACCAGTACGGCTTTGGATCTGCTAGAGATCGCCGAGGAGAACGAAGATGACTCAGTGCAGACCCTGGAGGCGAAGGATGGCGATGAGGACTTTCTTTGCATTGCATTCAAAGAGGCTTAGGCTCTAGATACAACGAGATAATGAGGGTCAGGGGGCCTTTCATCAACTGGGATGCATCAACCTCCTTCACTGAGATTACGCCCTGCCAGTTCAGCGCGAATCTCCTGGCACTTTCATCTCACTGCAGTCGGTGTTTGAGCCAGTTCGGTTTACTTTGTTGCCGTAGGAACAATAAACACAGACATTAAATCCACAAGAATTATACTCTTTGTACTGTGGTCAATAAGGTCTTTTACATGAAAGAAAAGTACCACAAGTAATAACAAAGCAGTACAAAGTGAACGCCTTTTAATCACCCTCCGCCTTGCACAACGGCCCATCAGGTCGTTCAACAAAGACATCAGACCCAACACATGTTGGACAGTAAAACACATTGGATGGATCATACTTGCGCTTCGTCTTCAAATGAACGTCGTAGAATTCTCCATAAAAGGACGCCTTGAAATCAGGATCGTGGCGGTCCCCTTCATTCATATAAGTGCCAGTCTCAGGTGCGAGCTTCTTCAGCGCCGCACCCTTGACAAATGTTGTGTCGTAGTTGGCTCGGTTTCGCTCTGCGAGACTAGCAGTCTTTGAGATGCCAGTTCCAGAGATGAGAGCATAGTGCGATTTGCGCCAGGCCGGGTTCAGACCAGATGTGTTGTCCTTGGCGTCCTTGAAAACTTGTCCGCCAGAGACAAGCAGGATAACGTTTGAGTGGAACTCGTTAGGCTTTCCGCTGATGACTTCGACAGCATCGCGTACTCTGGTGTAGTCCTTCAAAGACTCGCGGTTGATCAGTCTCGAGGTCAAAATCGCAGTGTCTCCTGCGGGATCATGGAGTCCCGACTCAGCGTTGTAGAAGGACCAGTAATCGGTATAGCTTGCCCAACTCTCGTTGATGAAAAGCTTGTCCTCAAACTTGGACAGAGCTTTGCTCACAGGAGCCCAGGCCTTCTCAGCTTCATCTTTGCCAGTACCGATCGTCCAAAAGCCGTGAGAATAACCCGATGTCGCATTCCCAACAAAGACGGCAGGGAAATTACGAAACCAGAAACCATATCCCGAGAAGCCAGCGTCGTTGAGATCGGGAAGCATCTGCAGCAATACTGAAATAGCGTCCAGAAGGTCTGAATTGTTCTCCGTCTTTTCCAGGGGAGCAAGCTGCAGATGATGGGCGGTAACAACATCGATGTTGGGGTGAGCTTTGATGGTGCTACTGAGAGTAATTCCGTAGCCTGGCCCGCCTCCACGAAGGGCTCGGAAAAGGTCAGTATTTTCGCAGTGGTTGCAGGTAACGACTCTTCCATCAGCGAGCATGACCTCAGCCTCAAGGATCTGGTCAGCACCGAGACCATAATTCCTCGTTGCTGGCCCGTGGCCACCTCCAGATGCCCACCCTCCGATGGCGCCAGGTGAGACGGAGCCTCCACCGACAGCGATGACGTTGTTCTCTTTAGCGACTTTGTTGACATCGCGCCATTGGTAGACACCGTCGATTTTGATGGAGCTTCCCTTCCAGCCAGACCTAGTACACTTATTTTCCGAACTATACGTCTCTTGGAACTTGATGCCGTTCTTGAAGTCGTGCAGCCAAAGTTCAAGACCACCATACCCGTCAGACCGACCGAGAAGATCATGCCCTGTGCCAGAAATCACAAGGCGAATGTTGCGTCGGCGAGCATACAGAAGCGTAGAGCGGATCTGCGCACGACATGTAGCGTGGACGGCGTAAACTGGAAGCGAGCCGAGAGTGCATGTGGTGGGCTCTTGTCCAGCAGCGTAGTCGACTGGGGCACAGGTTATGTTGTAAGGATAAGGCCTACCAATGGGATGGGAGGTCTGAAAATCCTGGTCTGTCCACATCTTGTTCACATAGGCGCACTTGTCGAGGTCCTGGGTGTCGCCTGGATAACATGATTGTGCTACTGGCTCCGTCTTGATGAGAGTTCCGCCCACCAGACGATTGAACGATTTCCATTCGACATCCGACGGCCAGCAACTTTGACCAGGGACCTAGATTGAACACTCAGTAACGCATTCTCTCTTAGCTTGTGGTTGCACTCACGCATCTGCATCGAGGCGATTGGTCTTGGCCCCGAACGACAGTTGAAACGGTGACCAATATGACCAGCAAGGAACTGTAGAACATTCTCACAAAAGAGCTGACGGGGTTGCCTATGAGAACGTGGGGGAAAATGCTGGGGAGAAAGGCAAATTTATGCGACACAGATGCGGAGGCGTGTTTCAACTCATGCAAGGATCAACCCCTCATTGTCCAACGTAGGAATTGATGACCCGCCAAGGATCTCGATCGAGTATAA
This sequence comes from Fusarium keratoplasticum, assembly GCF_025433545.1. Classification (NCBI taxonomy): domain Eukaryota; kingdom Fungi; phylum Ascomycota; class Sordariomycetes; order Hypocreales; family Nectriaceae; genus Fusarium; species Fusarium keratoplasticum. The sequence continues at coordinate 545,419 of NC_070535.1, forward strand.
GGCGGCTTATCCTAATGCAGGGCGAAAATTCAATGCAAGAACCCATGTCCGTCAGAGAGCAGCATGTGCAGCCACCCTGTACGACCACAGTTTTGGCTCGAGATGTCTAGAGGTCGCTCAACCACGCCAGGGTTAGGAAAACAAGGCATGTGGGCGCGGGGATCGGTTAGAGATAACTCTAAGAGTGATAATAGAAATTAAATATCGCTAGATGGAAGTATTTAGGCAACGTATTCTTTGCTCTCATTCCAACCTCAAATTACAGGATTACTTTGGGTCGATCTTCTTTTTACCTTTCTTCCTTATCAGTCGCTAGTAACTGATGTTAACTCGCAAATCCCTCAGCCGAGGCTATATCGCACTGAGACGTAAGTGGTCACTATTACGATAAACTTTTAAGCTACGCCAACCCTACTACAATGTACTGTATTTCGTAGCGTACTGCATAATACAATACTCAACCAAACAAAGCCCACCAATCCACCAATGGCATCTTACCCTATCAGTCAGCCTGCATGAGCTATGGGGTGATTCCTTGGGTGTACCGCCCCTCAGTAATTTCCCTACAGTCACCGTCAGCAGAATCTTTCGACAACTTCAACCTGTCATCCCGTCCTCCCGGTAACCCGAATAACAGCCTCATCTGACGGGAAGAAGCATAGAAACCATGGCCGAGGCCATTGGAGTTGCCGGCTCTATCATCGGTATCGTTGCTTTCGGGATATCAAGCGGCTTTCCGACAGATGCAAGAGGATATACGGCGCCATTGTCATCTTGTTGAACGAAGCTGCTGAAGGTTCTGAGAATAAAAAAGTAAAAAGACAAGTATCGGCGGATGGCCTCGACCACTTGTCATTGAAGCTTAACAAGTTGGGTTTCCGGCGGAAACTCGCATGGCCATGGCTGGAACCACGGATCAAACGTTGCCAGCAGGAGCTGAGACAGGTGAAATCGGATCTTTTCCTCCATGTACAGATAACCAACCTGGCACAGTTTCAAATACAGTTCGTGCATCCTTTTCTTACGCTTCGGATGACATTGCAAGGAGCTTCTCTCATGCAGCTCTATGATGGGAAAACATGCTAATATCTGTGTCTCTCAAAACCACCCAACACGGGCTTCCGGATCGCTGGAAGAGGAGCAAGCTCTGAGAGAGCTAGCCCAGGAACTGCTGAGAAAGCGAGCAAACCACGCAAAGCAGCTCATGCAACGCCATAGTGAAAAAGCCGACAAGGCTTTGGCAGCAGCGCCCACTACTAAGCCCGAATCAGTGGCCCAGCCAACAGGGGAAATCATAAGGTGAATCATCTTCTTTCAACTGGTGTGCTTGATTAGTTTGATCGTAGTTCTTATAGCGGCATTAAACAGCCGGAAGCACCGTCTCTCCTAGCGATGACGACACATGATGCAGAGTACGTGAACATCCTCGGGCGAGAGACGATGAACTAATAATCCTCGTGTTGCCTCTGACAGATCGGGAAATCGGAAAGAGGATTGGGCCTGATAAGCCTATTGTTAATCCAAGTCCACAACCAGAGGGCACAGAAGCAATGATAGAAAGCGACAGGCCTCAACCTCAAGACAGGAATATGGTCGAAAACACCGTGCACCCGCTTGCCAATGGCTTTCAAGGCCGTGAAGCGCCATCCATCCCTCCGCCTCCTCCCTTCTTCTACCGCCATCCGTATGCAGCAAGCAACGTTGTCACCGAGGACGAGACCAGCGGGGATTATTCCCCCTCCACCAGCAACCGGGAAGACGGTGGCTTTCATGATGATGATGGGGGATCGATCCGCGGGAGCACCGGCGACCCTACCGATACCACGTCTTCAAACCGAATACTTCGTTTTATCCCGAATTGGGCCCATGGCATATTCTCACGTGGCCGGCAAAAAGACCGGGAGAGTGACGGGCTGGAAGCTTTTCTCCTTGAATTACCGGCCAGAACCGATCTCGAGTCAAAGCCGTCACTGATGAAACTTGAGATGGAACAAAAACATATCGATGCGACCCTTTCTGCAATCGTGCCGCGCCGCTGGCAAAGAGGACGACCGCAGATGTGGGAGCAGTACAAGGCCCTCGACCCGCGCGTGCGCCACGAAATCCACCTTGCTATTACATTGGCAAGGCAGTGGGACACGCAAAGCAGAACCTGGATAGCTATCGAGGTCATGCGACCGTCACGGCTGGACCAGCAGGAGAGCGCTCACATTGTTCTGTTCTTCCGGCTGGGTGAGGGGGTGGAACCTGTTACCTTGAACACTAGCAGCGGCAAATTTACGCTGCCATATGAACATTGCCGCACTTGGGAGGTAGGTTGAGTCAATTTCTGGCGGTTTTCTTTCTGCAGGATCTGGTCATGTACGCCATGGAATCATTACGGCTGTTCTAGCCGGAAGAGTGTCCAACACTTCGTACAACTGCAAGAGAGATTTAAACTGATATTGAACTCTCGACAGATGATGGAAAACATTCTTATTAAAGAGTTCACCAGTACAGAATGGCAAGCCGCGGTACTGAATGGCAGGTACGACATCGTCAACAAAAATACAGACGCAATCATCCCGCCGGAGACATGGAGGTCAGCTATCCTTCCTGGGATGGACATAAAGATGAATATGTGATCATCACCAAGACGAGTGAGGCCAGATCCATTCCCATGGAGGGAAGAAGAGAGGAGGGCGTCCCCACGGATGGACAAGACGCCGCCCCCATCGGCGAGGTACAGGATAGTCATGTCAGACCACGGGCCACGGCCCCCGCATCAAGTAGGTGCCAATGTGCCGCCTTCACCTACAACAGACAGCGAGTCTACAACCAGCTTTGGCAAGCACGAACTAGATGAAGAGATAGAGAGACTTCTCGGCCCAGAGGAGGTTATCACAGATGAGATTGATACATCTCAAGTTTGACTTGGGAGAGCTACTCAAGCGATGGACCAACGCTCCGGATGCAGGTGGAAACGGTGTGCTATCGTCAGAGCCAGACATATGAGGCACTTCAGGGATGAGAATAGATTCGACAAGGGGAGTTCTCTGTAGAGTAAGAGTTGATACCTCTTCATAGCAGTAAGCTCCAGAGGATAAAACAATAGGCTAGTTACTTTTATCTTAAGTAACAAGTAAATTTGCATTTGTGGCACAACCAATTCAGAAGGGAGAGGCATTCCCAGAGTAGAAATATAGCTGTTGCTACTGAGGATGTCTCTGAGACGGGCCTTCGGACACAACAGCGGATAGTTATAATACTTAAAGCCATTAAACCCGAATACCGCAAAACACCGGAACTGAGGAGTCGAGCTTTGAGCATGTGCTAGGAGTGTAAGGTCCGGCAGAGTGGCACACAGCAGCAAGGGCAACTGCGGACCGCTGGCTTCGACAAATTTTAAGCTTTCTTAGTCTCGGTAACTTGCCGGGACTATAGGACCCGTAGATCCGCCTGGGCTACCACCCTTGGGGTTCCGGATATGCCCCCTGCTTCCCCCTTGCTCCTTATCGCTTTTGTCTGACCTACTTGTAAGAGCCGCCATGGCGTGCCTTGGTCGTCACGCCATAGGGCGAAATATTGGACTATGATCGCCACTGCAGCAGTTACGGAGGCGATTCAGCTAGCCTAGACGGGTCTAATCGCGGACCAGCCCGTAACCGATCTTTTATTGATGTGAGTCCAGCTAGGCTGTGTCCAGGGCTAAATCCGACGCTTGCTTCGTAATTCTAGAATACCTAAATGTCATTGGTAGAGCCTACCCTTGGCAGGCACGAGTCTTGCGGCTGATTGTGAGTGGGCTGATGAAACATGTTGGTTGCGGAACCTATCTGCGGAGCCGCATCCGGTTGCCTTCAACGCCTAGACCGGCCAGGATTTTCCAGTAGCTCGCCTGCGCTAAGCTCGGCAAACAAGAAATGATATGACACTCTACGGAGTACATGTTAAGGGGTTTATTATCTCAAGGCCAGCTAGCTTGGTATCAACTATAGGGGGATGTTGGGTCAGTTCCGGCCCTCGACGATCTTGATGATCAAGTCTGCGGTTTCCTGCCTCTTCTCAAGGAATGGACTATGGCTGGTTACCATTCTCGCCTCCTTCATACCCGGCGTCGACTGAACAAGCTGTTCTTGGAGAGGGAGCGGCAGCACCCGATCCTTCTCGCAGATTATGTAGGTCTTCGGAATGGTGATATCGGAACCGATAAAGTCCAGGCCAGTCTCGAATGCGTCTTGGGAATGTGGCTGTGTCGCTTCGAAGGCTTCTTGGGCTGCTTCCTTGGGGCAGTCGTTGTATAGGCTGTTCCAAGCTCCCTCAGGCGCCATAGTCGTGATTTTATTCTACGTCTCGTTAGACATTCATTTATAGGATGGTCTCAATTTCTCTTTGCGTACCTTGGTATATTTCTCGCCAGTTTCAAGCCACTCAGGGTATGCGCCACCAAATGTTGTGATGAGATCCCACCCCTTAACTGGAATTGCAAATGCAGCCATGAAAATGATTGAGTGAAATCCACCCTTAAGACCCTTCTCTGCGCGGTCGCTAATGCCCTGTCCTTCTGTAGCGGCAGTAGCGGGAATGCCTCCGTATGAATGCGCAATGAGAACGACCTCTCGTCCCTCGGCAAAGTAGGGCTCTGATGTTTCAATGATCTTGGCCTTATCCGCCTCCCAAGTGACTCCATGGCTATCAGCTCCTATCGTGGGCATCTTGGGAATGACACACTCATAGCCTAGATCAATAAGTGCGCTCTTGAGGCCATCATAGCACTTGGGAGGGTGCCACGCGCCGGTGACGAAAAGCAAGACGGGTTTGTCGCTCATAGTTGTTGCGTTGTAGTTGACGGTCTCACGGGTGCTGGGTTCTGCCAATCTTGACAAGGTGGTGTGGCTGGATACAACACAACATGGTTGTGATGTTGCCTCGTTCTTATACATAATCAAGGGGCCCAAGCCACAAAGGCCGGTTGTTATCTGTGGAAATATCTGCTCGGAAAACATCCGGAGTTTCGAGAACGTGAGACGAGAGGATCCCGGTGGGGTGACTAGAGGAGCATTGTCCAAATCGTTCGAGTTAGACTTTGCAAGGCCCGTTTCATTGAAAACGGAGCGGTGGATATGGCACCACGCATACGAACTATCACCCCTGCTGAGAGCCCCATTCCGTCTTTCCTTGTGAATCTTTTCCTCAAGCGGCGTTGTGTTGCATTGCAGTATGAACGAGCGAGTCAAGCGTCGGGTGTCCCTGAGAACCGCCAGCCCTACGCCGAAGCCCATGAAAACTCTGTGCCGTGCTGATTAGGTATTTCACGTCGCCAAGTGCCCACCTATGTTCTCTCCTGGCCCGCGATTACTTGCCGAGATGTTGGTTAAATCCTGATTTCCCTCCCCAGCCACAATGTCAGCCACACCGTCGTCTACCCTCCCGCCCGAGGTTCTCCATCACAATGAAGGCCCGTCGCTCGTTATCGTCAGTGCCGTGTCCATTCCCTTCGCGCTGGCTGTTGTAGCCACGAGGGTGTGGGCACGTCATCGGAAGCAGATGGCCCTTGAAATTGACGATTGGTTCATATTGGTATCCTTGGTATGCATGAGCTTGAACACACGTGCGCTTCGATCCGACCGTTAATTGTGCCACCAGCCGCTACTATGGGCCACCGCTGCTATCGCGATCGCAGGTGAGTCCTCGTCCGCGCTTAAGAATTGAAGACATGGATAATAACACAGGAACTAGTCGTCTACGTTGGTGGAGTTGGAAAGCCTCTGGCAGTCAACATGATGGAAGACCAGAACAGGCTTGGGAGAGCTCAGCTGGTTAGCCAAATGAATACTCCCTTCCCTCTCTTTGTTCACTCTCTAACAGATTTTATTATGAGGATAGTGCCTGGTTTTAACCGAGTTCGTCTACGGAACAGTACTTTGCACTATCAAAGCCAGTATTCTACTCATGTATTATCGCATATTCCCGACGCGATCGATGAAGATTGGCGGCTATGTCCTTGGGGGATTAACCCTTGCTTGGTGGATAGCTATCGTGTTCACTACCATCTTCCAATGCACTCCCATCGACAAGGCCTGGAAACCCTTCATGGAACAGGGGAAGTGCATCGATAAGAACAAGTTCTTCATTGGGAACTCTATCCCCAACATTGTGGTGGATGCCCTCATCATCTCATTGCCAGTATGGGAGGTATCAAAAGTCCAAGTACCGTGGTCACAAAGGGTTGCTATTGCTGGCATCTTTCTACTCGGCGGATTGTGAGTTGTCTCAGAGACTTGGAGGACACAAGATCATACTAACCAGACATAGGATCGTAGTAATCAGCTGCATCCGACTGAAATACATCGTCGACCTTCTCCAAGCAGGACCCACAGCAGACTTTACTAGTGAGTTGTTTGATCCCATTTTCCATGCTGACACAAGAGCCGGCTGACAGATCAAACAGAGCTGATCTCAACACCATGGATCTGGACAGTCACCGAGCCATCCATTGGACTGCTCTGCGCGTGTTTGCCCACGATGCAGCCGCTGCTGTACTTAGTCTTCGGGCGCTTCATCACCCGGGCGACCCAAGACCGCAGCAAGGAGGGGATCATCACCATCGGTGGTAGTGGGTCCAAGCAGACGGAAAGGGAGAGGGTGCCGGCCAAGGACGGCCCGTTTAGGCGACTTCACGATAATGACTCTGCCGAGGAGCCTGTTTTGTGGCCAGAGACATATATCAATGAGCAGAACACGGTGGTGGAGCATATGAAAGGCAACAGGGGGGATTCTATTCCGCTGGGTACGATTACAGTCAAGAAAGACATGACGTGGGCAGAATCACGATAGGTTGGTGGAACTCCATAGACCTTATCCATTAGGATCCCAGGCTCTGAATGACGAGGGTAACAGGCCTCAGAGGGCTGGACCATATCTGAGTAGATATAACACGCATACTCCCCATTCCATACCCAGCTGCCTCAGTTATCAATACGACTTCGTTACAATAGATAGATTTGATGAAATTCCCGGATATTATACACACTACTCAAACAACCGTGCCTGATTCTCTACAAGCATGATGTCGTCCGACCGTGACCATCCCCACCGAGTACATCGGTCTTCTGGCTCAGTTATCTCCTCGAGGGCCGGGCTTCAACTAGAACAAAGAACACATTATTAATACATCATAGCATCATATCTAAATGCTAATAGAGTGCTGATAACTATACGCTTGAGCTTTTGGGGCTGCACAGGTGTGTGGTTGAAAAGAAAAAGCACCCAAGACTAGTGCTGCAGATGCAATAGAAGATGTTGAATTATTCCACACGATCCTGAAGGCAGGAAAAAGTAGTGGTTTATCGCAATACTTGGCTATTGCTTTGTGTTGTGTTCTAAAGTACTAGTCGTCATAATGATTTAGTGCTGAAAGATATGAGAAATACTCCCCTCCATTATTGGTAGCTACGTAGTATCCCCTTCATCTTATCCTATTATTTCACCTTGGCACACGTTGGGTTATGACAGCCCTTTATGCCATGTTGTGCTACCCTATGTTTGGTTGTGCTCGCTTATGCGTTTCCACCTCAGGAACGCCATGTCTTGAATCTTTTCAGGGGTAGCTCTTTTCCCCGCACCCGCCCGCAGTTTCGCAGTTGGCATGAGAATGCACATCGATCTTCGTTCTTTCCAGACATCGACAGGCGACAGCTGGCCGGCTGAGACCTGTCAAGGGCTGTGTTGAAAGAAAAAACATGTCAGATGACGTACCCCTAAGTACAATTCAGGGCAGACAGGCCTATTGGCTGTGATCTTGCCCACGTTGGGCTAGCTGATCTACAGCAGCACAGCTGAGGCCAAGGGACAGGCTATCGGGTATTTCAGCACGCCACAAAGTGGACCGAGGCGCCTTTAAAGGCTGTGTGTCTTGGAATATCGAATCTGAGTGGCCCGCGGCCAGGGCGGGCTGAACTGAGACACTGGAGCAATGTAACCGCCCTTGAATCGGCTAGCCAGGCCTGACAGAAATGGGTGGTGATTGGCGAGGGTCCGGCCTTTCTCGGTGACAATGTCTCACTCATTCTCGTCTGACGTGTCTCTGCGCCGAGGCAAGCAGTTCACATGAAGCATCTCTTGTCTAATCAGGCTATCTAGTTGTAGAATGGACCGTCCTTGGCGTGTTTCCTCTTCTGTCGTTCGCTCACAGGCATATGAAAAGGGTTACACAGGGCTTGCGGGCCGCAATGCAGCTTATCCGCATAGCTCTTGGGTGACAGCCTGCAGATAACTATTATCGGATGTCGGCTGTGCACAGCTCACACCAAAGCCCATTGTCCTCGCTTTCTCGACCAGATACCCCAGAAGGGCATTGTGCCTGATTGGTGTATAAATAAGACACAAGAGCAACGTCCATCAGCCCCAGGTTCGGTTAGGATGAACAGCCCGCGTGGAATTATCGAAACTCATCCTGGAATGCCCCATGAATGGCTATGACTACCATGGAAAATTCCCAAACTATTGACAGATATGCTGTGGATCATGACAGCAGCGTCGAGGCGGAATGCACTGATTGAGCATCACGCATTCATTCTACCAATCAAGGTCATTGTGCTACCAACGGGGCCCGTTGAACCCCATTTAATCACGACTATTCACTCTTGGCGTGCATCCTGGGCGGCTGAATTCAAGACACGGGACGTACATAGCACAGATATCAGGTGAAACATGGCCAAGGACAACCCCTTCCCCAGTGGACTCCTCTTAGCTCATTGGACTAGCGGAGGGGCCGGGCCTGCCCGATTCCGAGACACATAAACGAGCTGCTGCATGATGCCACCTTCCCAAGCGCGAAATAGGTTGTGGGATGAGAGCGATAGTGATGTCAGTTGTTTTGCATAGTGCCAGAGTTGCAGGTGAGGATCTACATGGTTTGATCTCAATGAGAGGCGAGGTACGGAGTCAGTTATCCATTTGACATGTGGACATATAGTTATCCCTGGAAATTCGTGGTCAAGTCAACGTATAAAAGGCATTCATCTGTTTCCTTTCCACCCCATCATCACTCAAACTCTCACGCAACAACCTGACCTCCCTCTCTGTTTTCCATCTCCATAACTATTCATCATGTCCGACCCACGTCAAGAAGAGTTCGATGCTACCCACGCCTATTTCATCGGGCCTAAGGGCTCCAACCTTCCAGATTTCCGGGCAAATATCAACACCATCCTGGATGAGCTACTCGTTGCCAGGCAAAGTTATTATCCTGAGGATCGGGTACTTGACAGCTCCCATACGCTACACTTTCATCATGTTCACTGACACCAATTGAACAGGCCTTCATCCCCAAGGAAGTCCGCCGCTCGGAAAAGTTCCTGAAGGCGAGAACTAACCTTCGACTTGCCACCGAAAAAGTCGCACAGCTGCTAGGCGAGCACTCGGCGCCCTTCTGGTCCCCTCGATATGAAGCCCACATGTGCACAGACCTCACCATGTCGTCCCTACTTGGATACTTCATGACCATGCTGTACAACCCCAACAATGTCGCCCTCGAGGCCAGCCCCATGACCACTCTGGTTGAGCTGCGAGTCGGCCAGCAACTCTGCAAGCTGTTTGGGTACAACATTGACGAATTCAAGTCTCCGCTGGCGTGGGGACACATCACCTGCGGAGGCACTGTTGCAAACCTGGAATCGATCTGGGTCGGTATGTTTGCAATGACCCCTTTTCCACGTATTACGAATAATAACGTCTGGTCCTCGTAGCACGAAACCTCAAGTTCTATCCTCTGAGTCTCCAACTCGCACTGGGAGCGAAGGGAGCGGAGGGAAAGCTTAGATTCATCGCCAAAGAGTTCTATGCACCCTCGAGCCACCCCGCGCCCAGAAAGCTGTTCACAGACCTGAGCACGTGGGAGCTGCTCAACCTCCGACCCGACGTCATCCTAGACCTCCCAAAAGAACTGGAGAAGCAGTTTGGAATCACGTCTCAGTTCTTGGAGAGTGCCCTCAATGAGTTCAACATCCAGACAGTTGGTCGCGAGTACCTTGAAAAGAAGTTTGAAATTGAGGAACCGGCCAAGTACTTCGTCAGCAAGACTCGCCATTACTCCTGGCCGAAAGGAGCAGGTATTTCAAGCCCCAGCATCAACACGAGTGGAAGTTTCAAGTGAGCTGGCTAACATGGCTCGTCTTATAGCGATTGCTGGTCTTGGTTCAAAGAACATGATCGGAGTCGACATCAACAACGGCGCTCAGATCGACATTGCCAAGCTCAGGAGCCACCTTGACAAATGCGTTAAGGACGAGACTCCTGTCTACGCTGTTGTGGCCGTAATTGGATCTACAGAAGAGGGCTCCGTGGACAGCTTGACTGAGATTCTGGAGCTGCGAAAGGAGTTCCAGGAGAAGCACGGTCTTTCGTTCCTTGTCCATGCTGATGCTGCTTGGGGAGGCTACTTTGCCACCATGGTCAATCGGGAAAAGCACTGCAGCACTCTGGATGAGGGCTCCAAGATCAAGAAGCCCGAGCCAGAGTGGTACTTGGATCCCAAAGCCGCCGCAGACCTCAGAGCTATGGAGAACGCAGATTCCGTGACGGTGGATCCGCACAAGGCTGGTTACATCCCATATCCAGCGGGCAGCTTGTGTTACCGAGACGGCAGAACGAGGCACCTTGTGACGTGGTCTGGTCCCTATCTGTCTCAAGGATCTGCCGAGAACATTGGCGTCTATGGAGTCGAGGGCAGGTAAGTCGTTTCCTCACAGATTCGAGGTTGAATCGTCTTTGCTCATTCATTTCTCTCTTCAACAGCAAGCCTGGTGCTGCAGCCATGTCTGCGTGGTTTTCCAACACCACCATCGGCCTGAACCCTCATGGTTACGGCAGGCTACTTGGTGAAGCGGCCTTTACGAGCGCTCGGGTATGTTCCTCAGCTAACTCATACTCGACTCATGCTAACGGCTCCTAGCTATCCGCTCATTGGGCAACCATGGACAATGACTACTTCATGTGCGTGCCCTTCAATATGCTGCCCGCCGAGAAGGGAGGCGACAGAAGTTTCTTCTCGGCTCCCGTCACGAACCAGAGGCAAAAGATCAAGGATCTCATCGTCGACAAGAGCGACGAGGAAATCTTCAACTCTCCCGAGGCAATGAAGCTGATCCGTGACCTCGGATCGGATCTCAACATCAACGCCTTTACACTCAACTGGAAGTACGGCGATGACAAGAAGACACTCAACACAGACTTGGAGGAGGCAAACTACTTCATGAAGAGGATTGTCGACAGACTTTCCATTACCGCCGCCGACACCGACCCTACCAAGATCCCCATCTTCTTGACTTCGACATCCTTCTTGCATGAGGACTATGGCAACTGCGCCAAGACTTTCATGAAGAGAATGGGACTCCAGGAGTGCGACCAGAGTCTGTTTGTCTTGAGAAACGTCGTCATGAGCCCATTCCCGACTCAGAACAACTTCCTTAAGTCGCTGATGAAGGAGTTGGAGGATGTGATAGTGGATGAGGCCAAGGCCTGCCGAAAGAGAAACACGCCTCGCGAGAAGCAAATCCAGTTTCTCGTGCAGGGGTCTCCCACCGCCTCCGAGGTGTTCCTGGTATTCAAGGCATCGTTCCATGGCATCTCCAGACGGCAGCAGGTTATCCTTTCAGCCACACTGGACGACAAATTGAAGGAGTCCTACGAAAAGTTGCTGAACGATGGACGAGACATCCCTGTCATGCTAGAGACCGACGACAAATTCTTCATTGAGGATGTTGTCCAAAAGATCGGCACCTCAGAGGTTGATGGGATCTCGGTCCGCATGTTCGAAAAGGGCACACGGTAAGTGTCTCAAAAACCTGCTCGCGAAAGAAAAAAACTGACTTGATATAGCAAATACAACCCCATGCAGGGGACCGTAAGCTTCAAGTCCGTTATCAAGAGCCGACCTCTGAACTCTCCTTACCGCGACCCTGACTACCCATCCGAGTTCATGCCATTCTATCTGTATGGTACAGAGAAGGAAATGCACATTACCCATGTGCTTGTCAAGTCCCCCAACATCTGTCTCTCCGCCGGCAACGTAAAGTTCGAGTCCAGTCTCGACCCTTCAGTCTCAAGGCTCCTGGGAGAGGGCTTGATTCTCGGTTTGACCGAAAAGCCCGAGAACTCGATGCAGCCATTTGCCACCAAGAACAAGAACCTTGGTGACAAGTTCTTCTTCAGCCCCAACAAGGAGTTTGCCGTCAAGATTTGGAAGGACCCGAAGGGCACCAGTGCCGCTGGACCTGGACTGCTTTCAGGCTTGGGCGAACCCATCTACGATGGCTTGATGACGCTGGGAGAAAACGTGTTTGTGGACGTTGAGGGGCCGAATGAGGATAAGCATTACGAGAAGAAGCCTGTGTCGGATTCGTGGCAGAAGAAGCTGGATGAGATTGGAAGCATGTTGGACGGCACACACGTCCACAACCACTGAGATGGTTTTCTAGCTTTTCCTTTGATGTGTACCTATACCTATCAAGCCTAGTTTTGAAATAGGATACCAGGCTATTCCTGTCTCTGCATCTGACCAATGGACGTAATCACATTCATAAAGACCACATGTGTCAACTCCTTCAACTACTTGTGTCGTCACAGATTTGGCCTGTTTGGACGCAAGATGCACTTTTGAGTCATGTTGGCAACCATCCTCCCCTCCTTATCCCAGAGTCTCGCCTCAGAGTATGTCCGGCCATCACCACCTACAATAGTCTTGTTCTCCCTGAAGTGCCACTCATTGAGAGCAACATCGTTTACAAGAAGTCTCAGTACAAAGTCCAAGCTAGAACACGCACCAGCTACCTCCAATGACATGGAAGAGTGTGCCAGCAGAGTAAACGAGAGCGAGCCATCGAGGAGAAATCCAACACCTACCACCTGCTCCCCCCGGCTGTCCAGCTTATACTTGGTCTTGAAATAATCCCCTGTCTTCCTTTCTGTGAGGGTTAGATGGCCTTGCGTCGTAGGCGTTTTGAGACGGCCTAGTAGATTTTGGTGCATGACCTCTTCTGGAGATGGCCGAATGTCAAAGACTCTTCGCATCAAGCTTGCTCCCATTGCCAGTAAATTGATCAGTTCTGGCGATGCCTCCCCAGAAGTAACCGAGTGCTCATCAATCTGTTCGACATTGCGCAAAGACTCCGGGGCTGCGTACACCATTGCTGGTGGTGCCGAATACGTCAGGAGACTCTTTTTTTCTGCCAACTGAAAGTCGATCAGAGCAGTCAGACAAGGTCGTCGCTCTTGGTGACCGTCCCGTTTCTGGGAGACGAGAACTTGTCGTGTCGCAAAGGTTCGAGTATCACGGACTGATTGGACACGTATGAAGAGCTTGCGATCTGTGAGGGCTGGCCCCAGGTAATTACCCATGGCTGTGTATAAATGATACCCGGGCTTCATAATCTGGTAGGCAGCTGCAATGGCAACACCAACAGTACAGCCTCCGTAGATGATGTTTGCCACGTTGGCCATATTCTCGGGTGGTAGGCGCGAAACATACTGGCCAGTCGAGATTTCGTCAACTGCAAGTTGTTCCTGCAATGTTCTTGCTAAAGAAGACATTTTCTTAGAGATTGAGTAGTTCAATGAAAGTCAAAATGATGAAGGGTCTTTACAAGTAGCTTAGTCCTTAAATGTACAAGCCGGGCTGCCTGGTCAGCGCAAAGTTCGGAGTGAGGCGAGTGCCGAGGTACCATCTTCCACGCCCCCAAGCTGACAAGGTGACTGCGGCCAAGCCTTGACACACGGGGGGGTACATGGCATGATGTACTTCCCCTTTGTTGGACCCTAGCCTCGGTTGAAAGAGGTCATGCCAATCTTGATCATCGCTTGAAGCGGGGGCCAAGCATAGAGAACGGAGAGGAAGAGCACAAGGCTTATAGGGCTGAAAATGAGGTAGACGTATTGTAAGTTAGGTTAGGTTGAATGTTCAAGGAGTGGCTCTCCAGTCTTGCTCCTATTTGCAAGCGATGCCCCGACCTAGTCCAGTATGTGCGCTAGCTTCGCAATATTATCACCATCGACGCGCATCCCAACCCATTCGTCCATTGACTGGGCTCCGATGGCCTGATAAAACTCGATGCTCGGTTTATTCCACTTCAGCACATTCCACTCCAACCGGCCTCCATCCATGGAACTCAGCTCTCGGGCAAGTTCTGACAGGAGTCGCTTACCTTATCCTTTCCACCGGTGTTGAAGCCTCGTTAGGCTTGCCATGTTCGGGCGCGAAGGCGATTGTTTTCTGTAGGGATTCGACGGTAGCCTGGACGGCATCAGACTCGTCCTCGTAGGCGGCCAATTCGTGCAGAAGGCGTAGGATTTTAACTGCGTCTTCAAAAGAAATTAGCATAAACTATTTGATAAAGGGGGTGAGGTGCGTAGGTTACCCGAGCGAAAGGCGTGGCGGATTTTGATGCCCATCGTGACCGGGAGTGAGACTGTCTCTTTTGGACGGATAATGGAGGACGTTGGCAGTATCTGTGTAGCCTCCGATGCTAGCGTATCTAGTACTATATGCATCATTGCAATATGGGATTCCGCAAGGGATATACGACTTATGTCGGAAGGCCGAAAAACGCGATCGAGGAGACACACCATAAGGAACGACCCTCAGTGCCTAGCTACCCTTATCACAGCTTGCCCCACAAGAAACGAAGCTTGATTCATCGCTCGCTCAAGCCCGATTTGGCTAGCTTTTCCGGGGGTAGATGCAGAGGGTCGAGAGAGTCAATCCTGCTTGCCTGATCCTACCCTGGAGCTTCTCAACCCGCAACCTGGCGTGTGGAGCGCTTCGAGATCATTTTCTAGCTTGTCCGTCATGCCTCCGAAGTGGAAAAATTAGAGATGGCCTCATCGACAGGGATTATGATGAGAATGATAATGGCCTTGCTGAGGAACAGTGGACACCTGGGGCGGAGATGAGTCATGACACCAAACCGGTGCGGACCCTGAATGAAAGCCATCACAATCAAATATCGTCGAAAGCCCCGCTGCGCATTTCTCGTTGTCATCACAACAAAAAGATTTCGTTTCAAGCTATCCCTCCGGCTCAAGATGAAATCAGCATACGACCGAGAGCAACTTGATCAATTTTTTGACCATGTTGGCCTCCCGCAGCATTTACGCCGTCAACCACCTTCTTTAGCTCTTTTAGAAGCTCTTCACATTCATACCCTATCTACACTCCCGTATGAGAACTTGTCCATCCACTATAACCCTTCCCACCGGATAGATCTAGAGCCACAACATTTGTTTCAGAAGATAATTGTCCAGGGCCAAGGAAGGGGAGGTTTCTGCATGGAAATTGCCATCTTATATAACCACATCCTACGTGCGATCGGATTTGATGCTTATACTGCGGGAGTTCGAACTCGTGGCCGACTTCAAGGAGTCCCGCGAGGAGATTACCCAGGCTGGTGAGACATGTGCTCCTGATTTATGGCCCCCAAAAGCTAATGAGGTTCCAGGAATCATATCATCAACATCGTCACATTCCCCGACGGTAGCAAGTACCACACAGACGTCGCGTTCGGTGGCGACGGTGCCACGGCCCCGATGCCTCTTATCAATGGGCTCGTTCATCGAAACTTGGGAACGCAACAGATTCGGCTGATACGAGACTGGATACCCCTTCAGGTTCACCGATCTGATGAGTCAAAGGTGTGGATTTACCAGTATCGCAACCACGAAGATGCGGAATGGAACTCCTTTTATTCATTTCCAGGAATCGAGTTCATGGATCTCGATTGGGGCGTGGTCAACTGGTGGATCAATACTCACCCTTCAAGTCACCAACGCGTCAACGTATTGGTGATCAAGTTCTTGAGAAGGTCCAAGGAAGGCAAGGACGGTGAGCCTGATGGGGGCTACGAGATCTACGGGAAGCGAATGTTGGTAAATGGGGTTGTCAAGGAAAATCTGGGAGGAAGGACGCGGGTGGTCGAAGAGCTCAAGGGCGAGGACGAACGGCTTGAAGCTTTGGAAAGATACTTTGGGATTACCTTGTCCGAAGAGGAAAAGGGAGGTATCCGAGGCTATGTCTCAGACTTGCAGTAGACACATTGAATACCGCTTTGTCGGGGGTGTAGAGTAGAATCAGAATCCAGAGACTGCTTGAGGTCAAATCTCCTTCCAAGTATCCCAACAAGCGATAAGTTGTCAGACATTTGGCAAGGAGGCATCGTCCCCTCGTTCTGCATTGCAGGGGTAACCAAAAGTGCTGATGCAGAGAAGCTTTCGACCGGATGCGGGCTCGGCAACCATGGCCCTGGTAGACAACCGCTGGGTCCTGATTGACATTTTCAGTTGGGAGGAGCTCAAGATTTCCGTGTTGCAAGTCGGGCGTCCGACGGAGTGGAGATGAGGTTTCGG
This sequence comes from Fusarium keratoplasticum, assembly GCF_025433545.1. Lineage (NCBI taxonomy): Eukaryota > Fungi > Ascomycota > Sordariomycetes > Hypocreales > Nectriaceae > Fusarium > Fusarium keratoplasticum. Next base: position 561,796 of record NC_070535.1, read on the forward strand.
CCGAGCTCCACGCCCGGAGACCCGTGCGTGCGGCCAGAGTTAACCAACCAACGCGTTTCCACCTGATGCTCCCCAATGGTCAGCGACGTGATTCGTGGACAGCATCATGTAAAAAAGCGGGGAAGTCACTTTTGTCTCTCTGATCGCTTCAGAGAACCACCGTCGGGGGCATCTCCGTCGGCGGGGCCCCGTCGGGTGGGGCCGGGTGGAGCAGTCCGGTACGAGCGACGGCCGCGTTGGCACACTGTAATAGGAAGGACATTGGAGACGGTAGGATTCTCAAAACATGCAATCATAAGCCATGTTATCACATGGACTCATGAAAGATGGGTTCCAATGGAAGCTTAATCGGCGTTGCAATACAAGCAACCCTCAACCAGGCTTAGTTCACGCGATCAATGGACGGCTTTTCCCGCACATCAAGCTCCTTCTGGAGATCTGGATTGGGTATCTTAAGGTACGGTTCTCAAAATAGGTGGACACACAAAGACAGAAAGATGAGCTTGAAATAGTCACGATACGTATTTTCCTTTATAGCTGATGGTATTCCCACGAGGCGAAGCCACTACTCAATGTGTCCAATACCTCCTGAGGGAGATCGAATCCCCTAATCAAGTTTGGTGTCAAAACATCTTGTAATCCTGCACCTGATTGTACCTGGCCATTCCCAGGAGACCGTCCAAGAGAGCTCAGTACCGAGTTGGACAGGCCTTCAAAAACATCTCGATATACTTTCCCCGCAGGATACCGTTCAACCATCCCCCACAGGATCGAGACGCATGTGTTAACACTTGCAACCATGTCTGCGTGGTCCATGTTGAGAGAGCCATGCACGATTTGGTGGTGGATGCAAAAAACCATTGCGACACCAGCCTTGAATAGATTATGGGCAGCTCGCCAGTAAAAGCGTAGCCGACCATCGCGAAAGGCTTGCTTAATGCCCCCGATGCTTGCCGCGGCACTGGTTGCAAGTATGAGGGCATCGTGGTGCGATAGGCCGGTGGGGGATGTTGAAGGATAGTAAAGGTCTATCAGACTTTTGTGGAGGAGAGCGTCGTACAGGTCCAGAGGAGCCAGTTGAGATGAGCCCACAAGCGAGGATGGTGCCGAGGCTCGCCATGTCATCAATCGCTGCCGCATGTTTTCACGCCACGTAGGTAAATCTAGGACGGCTCCATTTATTGGCGAGCTCTGACGGAGGGTCACGTAGATTTCCGACTCCAGCCTGCGGCTTTCAATCAGCCGTAAGGCAAGAAATCGACGGTCATCGACACCTTGAAGTATCGGCAGGCACGTCGTGATGGCCTCATCGGGGATGGAGAATGGCCTGTCAATAATGACACAAACTGTTCTCTCAAATGTGTACGTTGTCCAGAACAGCCACCTACGTTTGTTCTCCTCTGGGTCAACCTCTGTCGTGGATGGCCGTTCATGATGTAAGCCTAGGTCGATGGCTAGCCGAGTCGCGAGACCTAGAAAGTGCCAGACTACCGTGAGATCTGATGCGAAACAGCTATACTGAATGAGCAGCAGCAAGTTACAGAGATGGCTGGAGTCACAGGCGCAAAGCAGATCCGGGTACTGGGCGAAGACATGAATAGCCGTTGCAAAGTAACCCTCAGCTCTGGATATCGGGAACGACGAGTCAGTCCTGTTGAGGAGTAGGACGGCCGTGGCAAAAACCGCAAAGACGCGGAACCTGTGCAGTGCCGTCAAGGAGCCTGACTCATCGCCAGGAATACTGCCGGAGTACAATTGCTCCAAAGAAGCTAGCAAGTCCTCTTTGGACGATATGACAGGGGAGAAAAATTCGGTGTGTTCGAAGTACGTGTCCACCAGTCGCTGGGCAGCCTCTCTGCCGGGCAAGCTAGCTCGGGTCTCAAACGGCAGCTCTCGGAGAAAGGGCCGATGGTCTGTCGGCTGACCCAGGTCGCGCACGGGTGTATGCAACAGGGAGTGGAGAAGAGATTGGCTGATCATACCCCCAGGCAACTGCACCGAGTGCCTGTTGAGGAGAGACTGGGTATTGGTAACGTGACTTGGACCACTCCCGTGCAACTCATGGTAGATCGGAAGTTCACCGGACTCGTTCGGGGCTCTCGGAGCTCTCAGTGCGAGGCTTTCGGGGGAAAGCTCCGAGATGGAGATGCCATGAGAGGCGAGTTGCGTTTCGAGATAAGCAACCCGATCTTCGAGATTCCTGATGTAACTGTGGAACAGCGTCAAAGAGAGCGCCTGGCAGACGGGTCTAAGAGATCGAACCTTCGGGGGGCGGTCCGGCCGTCGGAGTCGGTGTTGACACAGGGAACACCGGCCCGGTCACAGTTCGAGCATCCAGCGGGAGTTGGATCACAGCGCTGCTTTCTAGACCGACACCGAGAGCAGGCTGTCATATCGGGGGATTGAGGAGTGCGTGGTCTTCGGCTGCGGGATGGCAGAGGAATGAGGAAAATTTAGACGAAGTGTAGTTGAAGCCTCTGATAGGCCAATGCTAGGTAATAAGGTTACTAATAACAGAGGTCCATGCTACTGTCTAGTAGTGAAGATATAAGGGATTTCTATTAATAAAATAAGTAAAATATTATAAATAAGATAAAACTAAGTAGATCTTTAATTAATTAAAATATATTATTATTTTAATTTTTATAAATTATATTATATAGATAATTAAATTTTAATTAACCTCTTTTAATACTTTATATATGTATGTTAGTTTTCGACTTAGTAAGCCTCTGTTTTAAGACTTAAATACTATTTAACTTTGTTGGTCTCGGAGATACTAAGTAACCCTTTGCAATATTCTCTCAAAACCCAACACCGTCTCAAGCAGATCACGAGGCTTGTCCACACTTAGCACAATGACCACACCAACGAAGTTGATCCAGTCGTTGAGCGGCAGGTAAGTAGAATGTCCTCTTTTATGGCCGTTGATCATCGGAATAGCTAACCTGTGCAAAGAGCTCTGGGGTCTGCTACGACAAATGTGCCAGCCGCTTTGGGTCCCATTGTCCCTGATTTGCATGCCCAGCAGCCCAGCAGGGACATAAGGCTGACAGGGAGATACGGTTCCGTCGTCCCCATTAGCCCTGCTCACGCCGATGACCTCTGGGATTCTTTGCAGGTCCCTGATTCGGCGAGCCTCTTCGATTACCTCTTCGACGAGCCGTACAACTCTCTAGATGCGCTCAACAGCGCCATCGCCAAAAAAGCGGCGGCATCTGATACTTGGACCTATGCCATACTTCGAAAATCGTGTTCTGGTCCACCGAAGGCCGTCGGGATGGCCTCGCTCATGAGAATGGATCTCCCAAATCGAGTTATCGAGGTTGGGAGCATCCTGTATTCCCCCACTCTTCAACGCACCCCCTGCGCTACCGAGGCGATGTATCTGCTGGCATCACACGTGTTTGAGACACTGGGATTCCGGAGGTACGAGTGGAAGTGCAATGACCTGAATACTCCATCGCGCCGGGCGGCCGTCCGACTGGGCTTCACGTACGAGGGCACATTCAGGCAGCACATGATTGCCAAGGGCCGCAATCGTGATACCGCGTGGTACTCCATGCTGGATAGGGAGTGGCCAACGACCAAAAGGGGATTCGAGCAGTGGTTGGACCCTTCCAATTTTGATACGGAGGGCAAGCAAAAGAGAAAGCTTGAGGATTGTATGGCCGAAGTGTCAACGAAATCCGATGCCTAGAGGTTCTGAGTAGCGACCGGGAGAGTAGTCGAACCAAGTCTCGCCATAGAATTGAAGTAGTACTGACCTATCTCTGCTGAATGATTGTTGTTGACAATTTGTTCTTTATTATAGTTGAAGCCCGGCCCTTGATGGGATAACTGAGCTGGAAGACTGAATGATTGTTGAACTCTGGCTCTCGGTGCTATGTTAAGGAATCGTTTTGAACCTCAGTCATGTATCATCTTTTGGATGGCTTCGGTTGAAGCTGCTCGCTTGAGGCGAGCCGCTTAAGAGTTTACCCACTGATCCATCGCTTATAATTACTCCCAAGAACTAGGAACCTGCATGCCTTCTTCGTTCCCTGCCTTCGTCCTGAATTAACTATCGACAATTGTGACACGTTTGTCGAACAGGGGTGCTTAATCCATCTCTTCGGACAGCTTCCAATTATTGATGCCACAATCTGGGGAGTAATGAAGGCTGGTGAGGCTTGTTGCTTGGCTGAAAAGAACTTGTCAGTTGCACCCAAGGTCACATGAGCGTGAATCTCCATGAGATAGCCAGCTGCCATGTCATTTCCTCACCTGACCCTGGTTTCTCGTTTGTGCTCTACCAAGAGAGGATTGGTCGGACGGAAGTTGCCTACCGGTCCACCGGGTCGGGATATTGTTCCTTCAACCTGCTTCGGGCCCGACTAATCGTCTCCTGAAGTGCCACATGGACGGCTTGGTGAATCAGCACATGCGAATGCAGATTAGTGGTTCAATGAACGGTGCCCTGAAGGAGAGATTTCCGCTTAGTCACGCCGCAAACAAGCCTGGAACCGGAGCCAGTCCGGTTTTTGACTGGCTTTTTTCAATGACTCGAAGCGCTCTGCCGAGACAAGCCGTCTTTCAATGTCACACGTCATGGGAAGTTGATCCTAAAGTGAACGGGGAAATATCTCTGACAACACCACGGAAAAGGGGTCGATCCTAGTGTCAAACGCCGATTAGGAAATAAACGAGACACCAGAACGTCACGGAGGTTTAAGTAACTCCTCTGAAGCATTATGATAAGTGTACACAAAACATCCTGAAGATCGCCAAAAATAATTACTATAAAGATGATGCCTTAGCGCTCTCTTATGCATTCTATCTCGACTTTATTAACTATCTTGAGAGGGCGGCAAGCTAAGAATGGATGTTTGTACTCGTAATCACCCACCGGAACATACGGGAATGTAACAAGAGCCAGCTCCTATACCTTCTCCCACCTCAAGCAGCTCAGTATTGCTGCCCCTGCGTCAAATTTGGCGTGATTGACGGCCACACCAATGTGGATTGACTGCTCGCCAAGACACTCTTCCTGGACTGGCTCCCCAAATTCCCGAGAAGTGTCGGCCGGTGTGTTGACTTTCCATCCGCGGACGACGAGAAGACAAGCCACTGCAGCGAAGAACATAAAGCCCGTGAATAATTGCGTGCCCAGGTAAGATCCTGTCCCAGATACAATCTGTAAGGCTATTGGCTCACTGAACAGGGAAGGTAGGGCAATGGACAGCTAGACCAAGTTCAGCGCCGTCGGGACCTGTTGCATTCCCGCAACTTCTGCTATAACGGCGCCAATGGTCGCCCAAAAGGTCCCGGCAACAGGCCCACAGGCAACGGAGAAGAAAACAAGAACAGGGTACGTTCTGGCAGGAATCCAGACGGCGAGAGAGAGTAAAGCCGCAAGAAGGGTCATCAGAATTGACATGTTGAGGCGCCCGGTCTGATCACTGAAATAGCCAATGACGGGGCGACCGAGCCCCTGTCCTAGATCAAAGAGGGCGCTGATAAGGCCAGCTTTCGAGGGGTCAAGCCCGATCCAGGTTGCGTAGTTGGACAGGCTGAAAACCAGGATCACGTACGCCAGCATGCTGAACCAGCTGAAGCCAAGCAATAAGAGAAACTCAGGTCGGCGGAGTAGTCGAGTATCAAAGGCTAACTGAGTCGATCCAATCGCGCTACTGTGGTCTTTCACAAGACAGGCGCAGAGAGTGTTGACGACAAAGGCCACTATGCCCAAGACACGAAGCGTCCACGGAACTCCGAGCTTCTGGATCATGGCGCCCGAAGCGACCGGATAGATCAAACTACTAAATCCAGAGCCGCTGGCGGATATGCTTGTGGTTAGAGAGCGGTGTGTGCTGAACCACTGGGGAACAATTGCAGCAGCCGGACTAAACAGCAGTCCCACACCAAGGCTGAACAGAATACCTTGGGTAAGGAATAGGTGGAGGACTTTTGTAGCAAGACTGGCCAGTATTAAGCCTGCGGTGTGTATCACCACGCCGCACAGCATGGTTGGCCTCGCCCCAATCCCTCTCGTCAGAGCAGTTGCAACGGGTGAGACCATCAGAGCGCAGCTGATGCTGAGAGACCCAATGAAGGCATATTCCAGAGGGGTGGCGCCAGCGAAGTACTCGACTGACAGATAATGGGCGAGAAATACCCCATAACTCGAGTTGAGGCCCCATGTGTGGGCATTGATCATGGCAGAGGCGGCTGTGCAAACCCATCCATAGCCACCGTTCGGAAATGTTGGGTCCATGCCGGCCTGGAACTCATTGCATTGACACCGGAATTTCTGCTGCCTCCACGTTGGAGAGGTGTTCCATGATGGCTGTCGCCGTTTGCGTCCAACATTGAGCTCTATTGTAGGGCTGGGCCGATTTGAGAGTCTGTTGTGGCGGTCGGTGGATGGACGTGGTGGTTTGATCTTTTCGACGAGTTGATGATAGAGGCCGATGAGTATCCTGAAGCCTATACTATTGAGTGCTGACCATTTAGTCTCATGGTGCAGTGCTAAATACCCCTTATCAACTAAATTGAGGAGCAGGTCGAGGTTGTAACCGGCCCGGCCCCATGACCGAGAGTGTAACCCGAGCTTCTCTTTTCGAATTTCCCAACTTGGGGACCACGAAAATCTCGGAATGTCACTTATTCAGTAAGGTGTCTCTCTGACCCCAAAGGCCGACGGAAGCCAATGACGCATGCTTTGGAATCAACTCGGCGCAGTGGGGTCTGAGACCAGATGTCCCACCCCCTGACTCTGCCAACAACGCCGAGCCAGATCTATCGACAAGCCCACGCTAGCTTTTCCGGGGGTCACACCGCTTCGGTACCGCTTTGCAAGGGCCTTGTTCAGTGGCATGTTATTATGATGGTCGAGAGCGAGTGTGATCTTCACGGGATAGGTGTTATGTTGTGACTCTCCGCATCTTACCCCCCTATTGTGGCATGTACCATGAGCCCCTGAGCTCACCCCTACTCTCAATCGTAGACTGGAACTCGGTTGTTTGCCTTCGGTCTTCTGGCCCAGTTATCGCATCAAGGGCATGGCTTCAACAATAACAAAGAACACATTATCAACATATCATAGCATCGTCGTTTGCCTTCTTCGACTCGCGACCGTCGGCCCATTGTTCTACAAGTCGTCTGGGCCCAATGAGCTCCTTTTACGGCTGCAATTCTTCAACGAGCTTACAACTCTTTACATATGTTCACAACTGTATTCCTGCTTGTACTTCTTACTTTGAGCATGGATTTACGTAGAAGAACCAAAGTGACACCAATACTCACTTCTACCTCAAGAAGGGAGACCCGGCCTCTTCTGTGTGGTAGGACTTACACCTGTAGAGGCTCGAGTACCGTAACTGTGACTGCCGCTCACCGTCACTTTGTTGGCTCATATAGTGAACAATCATAGATAATGAAGCTAGTTTACTGGTAATAGAAACACCGATCTATAGACAGAAACAAGAAACTGAACTAGACTCTGACATCCGTCACCGACCCAACTCTCCACAACACTCCATGTCAAGAGCCGGGATGGCCGACACTTACTGACTTCTTCTACCGATCAAAGCTTGGAGGAGGTGTTAGGGCTCGCGCAGCACGATTGAAGTGGCTCCTTCTCTGCCTTGTAGGCGTGCCTTGAGACAGTATCTACGCAGATGGCTGAAGGAGGAACCCAAAGAGCAGGGTTCTTCTCAAAGAAGTTGGACGCTCGCATCATGACAGAAACCGGCTCAACTGGCATGACGGGGAAATCCTCGGCGCGTGGGAAATGGGTCAGCCCAAATTGGATGTAGCAGACAATATCGATATTGTCAATTGACTCGTTACGGCTGACCCAGTCCTCAATCGTTTGATTGAACGGATGACCTGTTTCCCCAGTTGATCGACAGACGTAGTCTCCGGCAGGGAAGAGCTCGTAATCTCTGTATGGCACAACCCACAGGCTCTTGTGGGCGAATGCGGCTCGCTTGTGCACAAGGCTTCCTGGCTGTGCCAGAAGGGGCGGGCAGCTGTTGTTGACGATCTTGTACCCTGCAAGCTTGCCTCCTCGCCTACTGTTGGGGTTTATGATGTCCCAAGTTCGACCAGTCTGGTGCGAGTAGTTTGCACCACCCTCCATCGAAGTCCGCAGTGTTGTCTTCTTGCAAAGGAAGCCATTCCCATGGAGATTTCCTGCCGAACCCAGGGGTTGGTCACTCAAGACAGCATCGTTTTGCACAACTGAATTCTTCGTTCCATCGATTTCCGGGTCAACACGAAGGGAGAAGATATGTTGATGATTGTGAGCGTTGATAAATGGAGCAACCTCTGTACCATACGGGGCGGCGGTTTCCAATGGATGAAGACAATAGGTGTTGAGAATTCCAGTAAGCTTCACCTCGAGTTTATAGGTGCCATCCAGGGAAAAGGTATGATAGAAGCCATAGTCATAGTTTCCCGCAGTGATGAAGTGGGAGATGATGAGCTTTCGGTCTCGTGCCGAAATAACACTTCCATCGCGATAATCGGTATGCTTGTAGAGAAGCCCGTTGTCTTCTTCATGGATGCAAATCGCGTTCTTGACTATGGCCGGGTCGCCAGAGGAAACAGCCATGATAGCATCAAGATAATGAATCACCCCCTTGCAGTCGCAGCCGAGTTGAAGAGAGTTGGTCATCAGGCCCATTCCGTACTCACCAACATCAAAGGGGTGCTTCTGGTGATGTGGAGGATCAGGATTGCCATACGGGACAACCATTTCAACCAAGCTGATACGGTTGAACAAGCTTCGTTGGCGGTTCTCGTAGGGGTCGTGAACAGAAACGTCGGAGAGCACAATGCCCTCACGATAGTTGAAGCCGATGTGCATCTTGAGGCCGGCCCAGGCAATTTCGTTTCCACGCATCTGGAATGAGACCCCCTGGGGCTGCGTGATATCGACGGGCTTGAGTTTGGCATGCTGATAGCCATCTGCGATAAACTCCGGGAGGAAATTGTGTTCCGTCAGCTCGGGCTTTGTGCGTTCACCGCCGTTCACTCGGCGAATATCAACCGCAAGGACCTCCTCAGTCTCAAGATCGATAACTACTGAAAAGTCGAGGGGATGGGCGAACTGGTTGTCCATAGCTGACTTGCGATAGAAGACCAGGCCTCGCTGGATGCGCCGGTCTTTTCCCCAGCGTTCATCGACATCGATGGCCCAGGCTTCGATAAAAATTTTGTTCATGTCGGTGATGCCGATCTCGCGACACGCTTCAACAACGAGGGGATCCTGGCGGGCAATTCGCTCGCACACATCCATATCTTCAATGTTCATGATCGGGCCGGCTCCTAGACGAAGCTGATGAGATTCGACATTGCCGTTGGTAAGGTTGACAGTGACCTCGGCAACTTTACCGGTCACTTTCTCGATGATGATGGCAAAGGCCTGGCGACAAGGTCGTGGGCCATTTCTGGAACGGAACGCGGCGTACTCGGTCTTCTTCGGTTCCCGGAGAGTAATGCAGTTGAACTTGAAATCGTTGAAGGTGGAGTTTTCACGGATGAGCCGTGCTGCGAGACGGATCTCTTCAACCGATAGCTGATCTAAACGTTTTCATCCGTTAGATACCCTCATTCCATGCTCCACTAGCATCAAAGGACACCTACCGAGGGGATGGGGCTGGCCCAAATCTCGAGAAGGGCAGGGTCCAGGATCCCTGGCTTCTTCCCGCAAAATGGTGTAGCCAGGAACGGAGGAGGTATCTTCAATCATGGTACGGACTGGTGAAGTGTAGAAATATGCTCGACAGTTTGAGAGGCAGAAGAGGTGAGACAACAGGTAGCTGGTAGTCCTCAGAGGGTGATCTGAAGGCGGTGGTAGGCTCTGGCTTCTGCTTTAATGAGAGGCGATATGAACCTCTCTTTATAGCCGTTACAAGTACTATCAAAACCATCTTCGAGTACTCAATCCCATTTTCACTCCACTTACAGTTATTCATGATTGTTGGTGCAAGTCAACTTGCTCTTTCAGGTGTTCTTGGCGAGCTAACCGTTCTGGGGCAAAGAACTGCACATTTCTGATCTCCCACACGCAGGGCGCGGTCTGGAGGCCCAGAATTTGTCAAATGGGCGAAGGTTACGAGAAAGCTGCAGGAAGACAAGAAAATGATTCCTCATCACATTGCATGAGGCCTGTGGACTGGTTGGAAGCTGATCGGTGTTGATCTTCTTCCCGACCCCAGGCGTTAAGACTCGGGTAGGGAACGGCGGTATGGGATGCAGCAAGGGTCATAACCAGAAAGGAAGAACACGGAATTCATGCGAAAGCGGGTTTCTATGAACTACCCATCTTATGTACCAAGCCACATGTCTTGGGTCACTGTGTAAGCATTGGGATATAATGCTATGATGTGTTGATAAAGTGTTTTCTGATATAGTTGAAGCCCGGCCCTTGATGGGATAATTGAGCCAAAAGACCCTTGAAACATTAGACTCGTTTTTTTTTTAGCATTTTAAGTGATTCAAAGCTTGCAGCTCATCAGACTTTAATCGTTTGTCCCATTCCAAACCGTGTCTTAAGCACACTCCCTACACGATGGTGTAATAGTTTGTCGCCCAGCCACTCTCAGACTGGGAGTGAACAACCACTCTGAACTCCAGGTTCCCTTTTCCCTGGTCCTCATCTTCACTGCTCATCTCGAGTTCGGCTTCCAAGATGTCGTTCTGGCCCGTTGGAAACGACTCCTCCTGCTCCTTGACACGCGCCGCGATAACGTTCCAATGCTCGGCACGAGTCCTCCGCTGAAGAATTTCACCATCCAGAAACATCATGAGCTTCCTGGCCTGTCGAACGTTCCAGATGCCCTCACGCTGGTCATTCTTATCATAACCTTGTAGCCAGTTGATGATCCACCGACGAAGTTGGGGATCAGTAGTCCACCAGTATGCACCGACGACTGCGGGCATCATTCCATGGCCAAAGGCCTCGGTGACAGCGCAGCTATTGGGAGACAGGCCCGCGGCAATTCGGCATATATATAAAGCCATGGAGTTTGCATTGGAAGGGGGTATCTTGGTGCCATTCTCCAGGTACCGGGTGCGAGCTCGCATACGAGTGCAGATGAAGTGGGCGTAATTCACGGCGGCGGCGGTAGAATCGACAGCATTGGGAAATATCAACGGATGGACTTGAAGCGGATCTGGATCTCCGGCTTGTGCAGGGAACGAGACTGGGTCGTCAACACCTGTGTCGACAGGCATTTCCAACGGCGATAGGCACCGCTGCCACTCAGTGAGTCTGGCATCTAGTGTCTCCAGCTTTCCCGTCCACTTGGCGAACATGGATGGTGTGCATCGAAACTTCAGCTCAAGTTGACCGACTTCCCTGATGAAGCCTAGAAGTCGATCACGAGCTGACATTGAGCCCTGGATCATGGTTGAAAGCTCATGTGCGACACCGGGATTCATATCTTTGATCCCCGTCACAGCTAACTCCTCATTCTGCAACTCGACGAGCAGGGCCATTCTTGCAAACACTTGGGCGAGGATCCGGCCTCTGGGGACTTCTCTGATTCTTTTATGCCAAGCACTGAAGACCCGGCTTGTGGCGCGCAAGTGTGCCCTCCACAGCGTGAGGTTTCCTCGCCCAAGTTCAAAATTGGCTAGCAATAGTCGACACAGGAACCAATCGAGCAGCTCTTGCAGAGGGAGACTACTAAACGCTTCCGGCGTGTTTTGTGGGTGTTTCATTCTCAAGGACCTCAGTGAGTTGGCGTAATGACGGAGAGCATGTTTCTTTTGTGTTGCCAACGCCGGGGTGATCAGTCCCGGGGATGTCTCAATCGACAAGGTCAGGGCTGAGACGGCAAGCACAGCACTCCAAACGTGCGGAGCAGCCGAGTAGTCTCCGTTGAAGATATCTTTAAGGGGTAAGACTGCTGATAGTCCACGGATTTGGTTGTCGAACAGGCGTTGACAATACTCGGAATCTTGCGAGAAAAGAAAGCAGTCATAGGGTAAGCTTGGGCCGAGAGATAATGAATCGGGGATTGAAGTCTGTAGCAGCGAGGTTTGTACCAGCGCACATGCATCCTCAGGTTCCAGAGCTCCAATGCCTCCGAAAGCACCTTGAAATGCCTGTTGGGGCGACGATGGTAACTGTGGCATGATACACAGTTGATTTCCTGTATCTTGTGGCCATGGATCCCCGAGCAGATCCCAGGTTTCGAACAAGAAATCTTCACCTACAGGCGTGTCGATGGTCAAGGCTGGTACGGGCGCCAGGTCAGGCTGAGGTAAATTCTCAACAATGTCCAGGTCCGCCAGCGGTCCAATCGACTGACAAGGACTTCTTGGTATCTCTTGCGGTATTGGTGATCTCGTAAGAGAGCCTGACGCTGAGCCTTTGCGTACTCGTCTTGACTCAGGTTTTTGGACTTTTTCAATGACCATCATGGTCTGGTCACGGAAGGAGATGCCTCTAGCATACCCCCCACAGGTTCGATTTGCCTTGGTACACTGAATTGGCACTATTAGCAGGGTCGGGGAGAGGTCAGGTATGACCAACATTGTCACACTCCGGCTGTGCCTTGTCGCACCTCAAGTGCCTCTCACGGCAAGTGATGCATCCGAGGCGATCACGGGATGTAACATTCCTCTTGCGGGCTTTGCGGGCTGTTGAAGGATGTGGTGATGCTTGGAGCTCAAGATTTGACATGGTGGTGATGTTGGAGGTGAATAAGGTGAAGGAGTGAGTTCATGGCAGATAACAAATGAGGAGAGAAAACGCGGAGATGATTAGTTAGCCGGTCGAGATAAGGGACACAAGGAGCCGAAAGAGGAGATTTCAGTGACCTTATCCCTGTCGAGTCAAGGTTGTCAAGGGTTGGGCTTATCGCTGCCGTTGTGGGTCATGGACTCTTTGGTCTTGCAAGTCGATTACATGGGTCTGGACTGTGAGACTACCTTATCTCCGCAACTGACATCGAGACTCGATTAGATAAGATAGTCATACGATGAAGCCGTGATGCCCGTCGAGAAACACAGAACCCTTCAGTAAACAACCCCTAAGCATCTCGGCGCTGCTGCTGATCCATGCTCTGCCAAAGCTTCCAAAACTGGCCCTGTCTCGACTCAAGTAAACGCCTGGGGACCCCACGTTCGATGATTCTACCCTGGTCCAACACGTACACCTCATCAAAGTCCACAATCGTCGCCAATCTGTGTGCTATTGCCATCACCACCTTGTCCGAGAACCTCTCTGTCAAGAGCTTCTGCATCCGACTCTCGCTTTCCGCGTCCAGACTTGCTGTTGCTTCGTCGATGATGACGATCCGGGCTGATGTTGCTAGCGCCCTTGCGATTGCTATGAGCTGTCGCTCTCCTTGAGAGAGGTTGACCCCGTCGCGTTCAATCTGCCGGTCGAGAGACCACTTGGCCACGCTGTCAGTGTCTCCCATGACATCAGATAAGATCTGTCGCAGGTTCTTGTCGGGTACAGTGCCGGTAAAGTCCAGGTTGAACCTGAGCGGACCAGTAAACAGCATCGGGTTCTGAGGGATGAAGCATATGCCGCGCCGCAGCTCTTCCACCCCTACCGAGTCGATACTCACCCCGTCAATCAGGACTCGACCATCAATTCTACTGGTCAACCCCAAGATGGTCGCTGCCAAGGAGCTCTTTCCACTGCCAGAGCGCCCAACAATGGCCACTCGCTGTCCTGGTTGTACCTGGACGTCAATGTCGGCCAAGACAGCCTTTTCTGGCGAGTAACCAGCAGTCAGGTTGACTATCTCGAGCTCACCTCTGGTGGGCCACTCCAGGTCTTTCAGACCTTCATCTCCCTCGGGCTCGTTTTTGGGCTCTTGGGGAATCGCGTGAGTGTACTCCTCGATCCTCTGGAAGCAGTTCATCTCGATCTCCAACACACTCGACAGGTAGACGAGATCTTTGCCTGTTAGTCGCGGTCCACACTGAAACGATGCTGTATACTTACATAGTAATGCCGTGCACAATGCTGAAGCGCTCGTCATGCTGAACCCGACCACCGCTGGATTCGCATTTGGAGAAGTGATCGCGAGTATAGCGGTAGACACCTGGATCAACCCAGCAAACACATCCATACGAACGGCCAGCCATCTTTGCGTACCGCTTACCGTTTCCCAACCGCGCAGGTACTTTTCCAGTGATTCCAAGAACAAGTGTCGGAACATGGTCTCCCGGTTGTAAGCTCGGATGATCTCACCACCAGACACAGCGTCGGTGAGCTCGGACAAGACGGGAGACAGAGAAGCGGCGTACAACCTCTTTGCGGCAGTAGAGCCGTACAGGTACACGCGTCCAGTGAACCAAGCCATACAGAGGAAAATGAGAGCAGGAAGCAGGAAGAGTGGTAGCATGGAGGATACGGCTGCTAACCGGAAGCCTATGGAAAGGGAGTTTTCGACGACTTGCTTGAGCAGCTCATTGACAGTGTTGTCTAGTGAAAACACATCTGAGGAAAAGCGATTGAGTATTTGACCGGCTGGTGTTGACGTGATCCATGGAAAAGTGGCTCCAAACACCGAGACAAGCATCCGATAATGCAGCTTGCGACTGGCTCTGATGGCGCCTCTGTAGAAGAGCAATGTTGAGACACAAGCCAGTGCGAGTTGTGAAAGGCCCATCAATGAGTACACAGACGCAAATAACAACGAGGTCGTGTCTGCCTTACGCTCTTGATCGAAGCTGTAACTGGCAGACCATTTCGTCAACCAGAGCGAAGACAGGGTATCAGCAGCCTGACCTGACAGGATCAAAACACACAACAAGGCCAAGAACGTGGGAGACCCAAACATGCCTAGGTATTTGAAGATCGTGGACTTGCCGATGAGGCCATCCAGGACCTTCTCGGACTGAGCACGCGATGAATCTTCTCCTGTTGGTGGTCTGGACAGTCTTGTCTCGCGTGTGACTTGAGTCTCCGAGTCTGGCTCTTGGAAGAGCTCAACTTCCCTGACTTTTGATATCTCGACGGCTCCAGGTTTGAGGGCGGTCGTGTCCCTTTGCTGAACAGATATCCGGGCCTCTCCGTCGACCAGTTCCACAACCTGGTCAGCCTGACGACATATCTCTGCCTTGTCCGAGACGAGAATCGTTGTCCTGCCCCTCATCAAAGGCCCAAAGATGCACTCGTCGATGATGTGACTGGAAGTTGTTGCATCCAGAGCTGAAAGCACGTCATCAAGAACGACAATGTCTGTATTGGCGTATACAGCTCTGGCGAGAGCAACACGAGCCTTCTGACCGCCGGATAGTGAGGATCCGGCCTCTCCAGTTGGGGTCAGATCGCCATTCGGGAGAAGGCGGAAATCGACATGCAATGCCACCGCTCGCGTGACCTCATGGTATCTCTTTGAGACGAATGGTCCACCAAAAAGGATGTTGTCTCGGATCGTGCTGTTACGAAGCCATGGAGCCTGGCTCGCGTACGATATCGTCTCCGACCCGTCGGAACGAAGGGACGCTTCGCCAGAGATTACTGGTGCTTCTCCAAGAAGGGCTTTGATGAGTGTGGATTTGCCGGATCTTGCCAAGAGTCAGCATTTGTTGTGAAATTGAAGAAGTCTAAACTTACCCAGTTTTCCCTGTAATAACAGTCAAGCCACCTAGAGGAACCTGGAAAGAGAGACCCCGCAGGACTATTCGACGTGAATTATCAGGTAGCCCGACAGCGATGGATGCGTTCCTCGCTCCAAGGCCGTTGGCTCCATCACCCCTACTTTCGTCGCTGTAAGGGGTCGTGAAGGTTGTGTCATCCTGTTCCAGGAGACTGTCGACATCTTGATCCAAGAACTGGACCACCCGGTCAACGGAAACCATGGCCTGCGCGTGTGTGCTGACACCAATGACAGCGAGAGACATCATACCCTTCAACGTGTTGAAGACTGACACGACTGTAAACACAACAGCGGGGCTGAGGCGGTGTCCAGCAATGAGAGTGTGGATACACAGCGACAAGATCAGCGGAATGAGTACAAGTGCGGAGGAGAGAGTCTCGGAGGCCGTGGCTATCACAAGCTTCTTCCAAATGGCCCGAAGCTCTGACTTTCGCTTCTCGCCGATCCACAAAGTAAAAGCCAACGATTGGCCAAGCATTTTGATCGTCTGCAGTCCATCGATGACTTCGCTGACACGACGGACTCTTGCCTCAATTGCCTCCATGACACGCGACTGGGCGCGGCCCTGGTATCGGTTCACATACCAAGAAATAGGAATGCGGGTGACGACAATCAGGGCCAATCCAGGGAGACTTGACCAACCAAGTGTCTGATACAGTATCACACTGGCAACAGCAACCTCGACGGGAACCATGAAACCAGCCATGATGGTGTATCTCAGGATCGAGATCTTGTCGATGTCTGCGGCGACGTGGTTTGTCACCTGCCCTACGTCGATGCGACTACCGTCCCTTTGGTTGAGGATCTTCTTGTGGATAACACAGATGACCATTCCCTTCAGTCGGCAGATTGTGTCAGTTGAGAAGAACTCGAAAGTCTGCATGAATAAGCCACGAATGATGGGAGAGGCACCAAACAGAAAGGCAGAGAACCACGGTCGAAAGGATCCATCAGGTGCATTACCCTCAAGACTTGTCAGGAGACTTCGAAGCCCAATGGCTCCCAGAAGCTCGGAGAAGCCGCAAAACACCATGAGCGTGGCCATAATCAGAAGTCGATCCTTGAAAGTATACCACAAGGCCTGCCTGGTAGAGTCTGATTTGCGTCGCGCCTCAACAAACTTGGTCGACAGCAAGAGGGGGTCAGCAGTAACGGTCAACTCAGGAAGATGGTCTGCATCAAGTTGACCCCCTTTCTTGTAGGCCGAGGCGACGAAAGGTGTGACCCATCCGTAGGACCACCATCGGACAATGGGCGAGCATGCCAGTGAAGGGTGTAGAGATGAGCCCTCATCGGGAAGTATGCTGTGTGCTGGCGTAAAGACTGGAAGGATAACTGATGCAAGCAAGGTTGAGCCAAGGTTACAGAGGAGAAGCGTGTCCAATACAGGGCGTCTTCCAGCTGAAGGGATAATGACGAGTGGATAGACGATGGTTGGGACGGTATTGACCAAGAAGAGGGCAAAGGAAAGACTGTTGGCCAGCACATGTAGAGGTCGCCTATATATGGGAGAAGCAAAGTATGTCAGTCGAGCCAAGAGCACGACACTCTGATTATCATGTGTTAGCTAGGTCACTAGTAGCCTAACAAAGTCGGGACTCACCCATGCGGCGGTGCAGGAGGCACCCTCGAGGCGCTGAGATGATGTAGATGCACTCAAGGCTTCCCAAAAATGAGAACCAATAGCAAATACTATAGCAAAGAGGCTGAGTGTGTTGAAAAAGACATGGCTTGACGTGTAAGTAGCCAGCTTGTGTGACTGTTGACGGCTACGGGCAAGTTGAGCCCAGAACAACGCCAGGAGAGTAAGGGTGCTTCCCAGAGTCAGCGAGGCCCTCAGTACTGCCTCTAAAGGCATTGCGATGTTTGAATCGGCCATTAAAACATGAGCATGATGATACCAGAGCTACCAACTGAAGGTATCGGTGAAGGTGAAGAATGGGGAGTGGTGTTGATGTAATCTACCGTAGCCAGTTGATCGATTCACTAATGGTACTTGAACCGACAGGATCCGAACCTCCGAGTTTATCATTATCTAGTATCTAATCGAGTAACTAAGTGCGATGAATACAAACGGAGCCCTATAGCCACAAGTGGAAGGCCTGATCCCCCTGCGGCCGCTCGTACAGAATTGCCGGTTTTGGAAGTCTTTACGAGTGGGCCAGTCGAGCCAGGGTGGGTTAGAAGCCGGCCGTCTGATCCCGGCTGACCCTGACGCGTTTATTCCCGATACCCCCGGCCAGAGAGCAGACTGATAAGCGTCTTCAGCACCCTTTGATCACTCGCAGTGACAGCTGAGGCAGTCGAAACGTACGTTTCAAGATATTGCAACTTGTATTCATCATGGCTCTTCGTGCAATCACGACCTTGGCGCTTGCTCTGGCCGCTATGGTCTCACCAGCCTCTGCAACGCCAATCGAACAGAAACCTTTGGGGGGTGAGCCGACCGAATGGCAGTCTTTTGGCTTGAAGCATTATCCCGGGTATTCAGTGCGTATTCGGGAGCAGTCTTCCAGCCTTTGTGACACTGAGTCGAAGCAATACACCGGATGGCTGGAGGCCAAAGGGAAACACCTCTTCTTTTGTAAGTCTCGAGCAGTGCATATCCACTCTAGTTTCCTGACAATATGGCGCAGGGTATGTTGAGAGTCTTTCCGACCCTCAGAATGACCCTCTCAATCTATGGATGACGGGCGGCCCGGGATGCAGTGGGCTTATTGGTATGTGGCTCATGATCGCTTTTACCATCTTCCTCGACACTAACATACACAGGCATGATGATGGAGCTTGGCCCTTGCTTGATCAACGAAGACGGATCCGGGACAAGGCGAAACCCTTTCTCTTGGACCGCCAATGCATCCATGATCTTCATCGACCAGCCAGCTGGAACCGGCTTCTCTTATGTCGACGAGGGTGTTGAAATGCCCTCAGACTCCTTCACTGCCGCTGAGGATGTTCACATCTTCCTTCAAATCTTCTACAGTGCTTTCCCGCACCTGAGCTCGCTGCCTTTCCACATCTCGGGTGAGAGCTATGGCGGGCATTACGTCCCAACTGTTGCCGCAGAGATTGTGCGTTACAACAAACTCGACCCTGGCTTGAGGGCTGGACTCGAAATCCCCTTGAAGAGCGTTATGATCGGGGATGGATTCGTTTCGCCGTTGGATACCACGTACGGATATTACGACACCCTCTGCACGACTAAGCCAGGCGTTGACACACCTGTATTCAACGAAACACGATGCACACAAATCCGTGAAGCGCTTCCTCGATGTGTCTCTCTCCACGAATCCTGTTACCAAAACCCTGATCCAATTCTCTGTCACGCCGCGGACTCTTTCTGCAGCGGTCAGATCCGAGCCTTGTTTGACAGCGAGACAGGAGAAGGAGGCCGTGATCCATTCGATATCACGCGGACTTGCGAAGTAGACCAACTCTGTTACACTGGGGTCCTCAAAATTCAAGACTATGTGAACGAGCCCTCAATTCGCAACGTTCTCGGCGTCCCCAAGCAAGTTGGCAACTTTACTGTCCTTAACGAGGAGATCCAGGACCTCTTTGGCCAGGGAAATGACCTCTACGTCAACACAGCTCGAGAAATCCTCTTCCTGCTCGAAAACGAGGTCGACGTGCTCATCTACAACGGCAACTTGGATTTGGCATGCAACACGGCCGGGAACCTGCGCTGGACTGAGCGAGTGGCTTGGGCCGGCCAAGCCGACTTTGTGTCGCAGGATATGCGGGCTTGGCACGCGCCAAAGGATGGGAAGACGATTGAGGCGGGGACAATGAAGGAGGTTGCCGTTAAGGCTAACTCGAAGAGTAAGAAGCCTTCTCGGTTCAGTTTTGTTACTGTAGATAGGGCTGGACATATGGTTCCTTTGGATCAGCCTGAGATTTCTCTGCATCTTATCAACACTTGGTTGATTGGCGGAGAGTTGTAGGTCCAGAAGTCTTGTCTCAAGTACGTTTATATATATCTAGATATAAGAACGAATGAGACTTGTTGTGATAATGGGTTTCTTCTAAGCATCAACATGAGGTCACATATAACAGGCAGCAGGGGTCTCATTTTAACTAGCGGTACTTTGACACTCAGGAATGATTATTCTCACTCTGTCCTTACGGCGAAATCAGCATGTTCGGATCAGTATGATAACAAGACTAGATATCGATCGCATTACCCAAAACGGAAGATTTAAACGGTTCGCAGTCCTTAAGTCACGACTCCCAAAGTTACTTTGTATAAGCCATCCAGATCTACACATGAAGTTCAGTTAGCACTACATCCCTTCTGCTAAACACTGTCGTTTACCTTCTCCCTAAGCACAATATGGGCTCTCTCCCAACGCCGTCGCCCGAAACGGTAGCCACTGACAAGCCCACGATTGTCTATCTCGGAAGTCTTCTACCTGCTGCAGCCAAAGTCGCAGCCTCCTTGGCATCTCGCTTCAACATTATTCCCTACACGCCTTCCTCTCAGGAGGATTTCTACAAAGATCTCGAATCTCCAACATCCCCCCTCGCCCATGCATCCGCTATTCTTCGACTTGGAGGTGAAAGCACAACTAGTCTTCCCAACGGTTGGACAATTGGGGTGGGACGTTGGACACCAACCTTGCCCAAGAGTTTGACTCTTCTCATCAACTTGGGTCATGGACTAGAGTCAGAAGACATCGCCGGGAACGCTGCTCGTGGCATCACTGTGCGCAGCACGGCGGGGGGTACTGATGCTACCGCAACAGTAGCATTGTACCTCGTTATCTCAGCATTTCGCTTGCTTGGTGTGGCAGAGAAGGCAGCTCGAACTGGCGATCCAAAAGCCTTTGTTGGAGCCATGACTAGGGCTTCCAAGAATAGCCTCGAGCCATCTGGGAAGAGTGTGGGGATCATTGGGTACGGCCGCATAGGTAAACGCATTGGACAGCTCCTCCACGCTCTTGGAATGCAGGTCAACTATTTCAGTCGAAGCCAACAAGACCACAAGGTTGAGACGAACAAAATTGGTGTTGCGTGGAGTAACCTCGATGAGATGGTGTCTGCAGTCGATTGCGTTGTGCTTTCGTGTCCATATTCGCGCGAGACACACCATATCCTCGACAAGGATAGGATCAAGCTCATGAAGACAGGTGTCAGAGTCGTCAATGTTGCTAGGGGAAAATGCATCGATGAAGAAGCGTTGATATGGGGCATCGAGAACGGAGTTATTGGTGGTGCCGGTCTGGATGTCTATGAGTTTGAGTAAGTGACTTTCACATCACATACTAACAAGCCCAAGAGCTGACTATCTACTTAGGCCTCGCATCAGCCAAAAGCTGCTGGACCAAGACTGTGTTGCGCTACTTCCTCATGTTGCCGGGTTGTCAGTTGACTCAGCAGAGGTATAGCTTCAAACCCCGATCTGAACTGTACTAGGACTAATTATTGCTTGACAGAACCATATGAAGCACGCGCTTGAACAAGCGGCGGAGTTCTTAACGGAGAGGGCAAAGCGTCGTTAACTCGATTTTTTTCAGGTTTTATAGGTGTATTTAGAGTACAAGAACTTAATGGTCGTGCAAGTTAGTAAATGATCGAAAGGGTTAATGATCTTTTCAAGGTCGGGATCTAAGTGAGAAGTAAAATACGGAATATGGATCAGCTATCACTTAAATAGTCATATGTAAGGCTTCCTTTGGAACAGATAAAGTTATACAAATTTATTCAGAAATCGGGTATCGCAAGCCTCATCCCTCAACAGAGAGACTGAACTTATTTCCAGCCTCATCATTTGAAATGTTACAATAGATTCCACCAAGCGACCTCACACAGACTTGCCTTGCACTCGGCCCCAGGCATGTGGCTCATTCCCGTACATGATATCTTTAAGCCAGTTCCTCAACATCAACGTGTAAGGCGCCACAAGATCACCATCTTCAGTCTTGTGGCCGATATTAATGTCGGTGTCCTTGTATCTAATCATACCAACTGGAGCCACAAAGAACTAGTTCAGAATGTCAGCGCGGATCAGACGAGTAAAGGGAGGCAAAACTTACAGCAGTACCAGTCACGAACGCTTCCAACAGTCTGCCCTCGTTGGAAGCCTGTACCATCTCTGCCATTGTCAAGGGTCGCTCTACTGCGACCAAAGACTGGATGTCTTTTGAAGGCTTCTCATGTCTCTCCCTAGTAAGCTCAAGAACGCTTCGACGGGTTACGCCATCAAGGATAATATCACCCAGCGGTGCCGTGATGAGCTCCGGCAGCCCCGTTTCCTTGTTGCGAATAATAACAAAGAAGTTACTTGCACCGGCCTCGGTGACATTATCGTCGGGCCCGAATAGCCATAAAACCTGGATGAATCCTTGTGCGCTGGCCTCTTCCTGTGCGACTAGAGATGGGGCGTAGTTGGCACCAAGCTGGAAAAGCAAGTTAGACACATTCACATTTCAAAACCCCAGAGACAAGGGGTCTCACCTTGGCGTTTCCGAATCCACCAGGCCAGGCTCTGACCTGTCCCGAAGAGCAAAGTAGCTTGAGACCAGGCCCAGCCTGCCCAAATTGTGGGAATAGAACTGCGACGAGAAACAAAGTGGCCTCAGCGGGGCGGCTTACCCCTAGAGCAGCACTGGTTCCAATGATTGCAGGGCGAAGGTAGAGGAACGTTCCCGGTTCAGGAAGCCATCGTTCTCCGTCAACGCGGACAAAGGCCTCGATGAGCTTGAGAAGTTCATCGGGATCAAAGTCGGGAAGACCACCGCGTAGGGAGGATAGCCGAAGCCGGGCGCAATTAAGATCAGGCCTGAATAAGCGGAGCTTCATATCAGATCCACGATACAGCTTCAGCCCTTCCTGCCAACCACGTTAGATATGAGCCCGCATATGTTGCCATAGGCCGTAGATTCCGCATTGAGGCCGCCATGACTTGTCAAGACTTACAAAGCACTCGGTCCCGTAATGCAGAACACTACTCGTCGGGGCCATGGAAAAGTTCCCATACGGCTTGATGGTGGGTGCTGCCCATCCAGCATCTTTTGTCCAGTTCACAACCAGCATGTGGCTAGTGGTGCACTTCTGGGATCGTCGAACCGGGTCATCACCCGCTGGGACTGGAGCTTCATCAGCCGAAGCGACGAGGGTCGTCTGGAGTAGCTTCGAGTTCAAGGGTGCTGGGCCAACACCATTGGTGCCATTTGACTTTGGTCCTGCTGTCATGTTGGAGGGCTGAAAGTGAATGGCTGCTTGGCGAGATTGAACGGCATTCCACAAGACAATCAAACTGCGACCATGAGCTTATCATTCAACTGCCAGCTAAGATATGAGCCTTGAAAGACCGCCATATGATCAGAACGGTATGTTCAAGATGGTCGCGTCCCGTGTTTCCGAATGCGGTAATTGTGAACGGGGGGATGTCCGGGGATATGGGTATCAAGAAGTGCAGTCCGGATAAACGGACTTGAAGACTATCAGATACCAACGATAACCATTGACTCTCTCATAGGATTAGTAGTGACGCTCTCATTGTCAGGTGTTCAGCCAATGTCATGGGATGAAGAAGTCATAGTCGAAATAGGTAATCCAGTGACGAGCATGGTCGGTATGCGGTACCACAAGAATCAGATGACGATAACCAATACTGGGAGAACTATAATACACTAATATGTTCTTATAAAATTTGATAACATATCACAAGATTAATGAGACCACGCAGTTTGCCACTTTCAAGTTAAATGCTTAAGCAACTGATTCACCTTGAACATGGGCATGGACAAATCCTGAGGTTGCAAAGCTACAAGCAAATCTGAGTCTTAGAATGGGTAACAATAAGAACATAACGATGCTATAGAAGAAACTATTAGACTATTTAATCTATTTGTTATAATTCTTGCTATAAATTGTGGATTTTACATCTAGTGCTCGTCACAACCGTCGCGTAGCTTTGACGTGTGGCTACCTACCCTACAACGCCGCAGAGACCAGGTTTGACACGGCGAGATAACAGTAAACCATTCGCTGAGCTTGTGACTTGTGTGAATATCGCCACCTTGTTGCACATGCGTATTTCCATGCATGAATGAGCCGCGGAGTTCCGGACCTTGTGCCATCAACTTGATACACTCCCAGCATGTCGGACAAGCAACCCGATCCTCTGCTGATAAGAGACGAACTAGTCCAAAAATAGAACCAGATAAAGAAACACCAAAACGGAAATTCTGTACGTGATATCGCTAGCGTCTCATTACCCCGGCCCTGTCAAACAGATAGCGATAAGCACTTAGTTACGTATTGGAGATGGCGATGGAAATAATACCCACATCTTCCCCGGCTGGAGAAGCTTCAGTCTGGGCCAGTCGCAAGAGCTTTGACCTCGAGACAAGAGCAATTGAGCCAGGCAATCCTTGTTTGTTTGTTTCATCGAGACTTGAACTATGGCGCATAGTCAAGTTCAACAAGACGCAGCCTCTGATGGCGATAGTCATCTGAAGAAAACCACGGCTGAAGCTCATGATGCCGAGATTGAGAATGGCAGCATCGAGGACTCGTAAGTTTTGCTCCGTTCTACTATAAATGTGTTTCAACTAACACTGTTGATCAATACAAGGCCCTTTGACCAGGTCCAAGCTGTGGTCCCTCCCTTTGATGACCCAGAACTTCCCGTCAACACCTTTCGAGGCTGGTTCTTGGGTATTGTATCGACGTTGATCTTTTCTGGAATCCTGCAGTTCTTTCAACTCCACTCTCCACCCAGTATGTATCTTGAAACGCCGGGTTTCTACTGTGAATATCGTTACTAAGACCAAGTGCTTCGTAGTTTTCTTGTCGTCCAACCTCGTCATCATCATCACGTTGCCCGTCGGTCACTTCATGGCCCGCGTCCTTCCGAGCACCGTCGTCCGTCTCCCGTTCGGATGGGAGTTCAGTCTCAACCCGGGACCATTTAATCACAAGGAACACACCATCACAGCCATCATGACTTCCTTGGTGTCTGCCTTTGACAACGGTTCCCTCGCTAGCGATGTCTATGTCGCCTTCGACAAGTTCCTCGGCATCCCTATATCTCCGAGCTACCGGCTGCTGTTCCTGCTTTCGACGCAAGCTCTCAGTTTCGGTTTCGTTGGTTTATTCTACCGCTTCCTAGTTCAACCAGCCTTTTGCGTCTGGCCCGGTGCCTTGCCCACGTGCTCCATGATATACGGCTTTCACGATTCCAAATTCCAAAACGTCGTTGCTAACGGCTGGAAGATGCATCGAATGAAGTTCTTCTGGGTATTTACCGTGGCTGCTGCTACTTGGCAAGTTGTCCCGTCGTTTCTGTTTACTGCCCTGACAACTTTTGCCTGGATCACTTGGATCCGTCCCAACGATGTCACTCTCAACCAAGTCTTTGGCGCGACTACCGGCATGGATCTTCTGCCTCTGACATTGGACTGGAATCAGATCTCCGGATATCTGGGTACGCCTCTTGTTGTTCCATCATGGGCCATCCTGAACGTTCTTGGGGGTAGCGTCTTCTTCCTTTGGATTGTATCACCCGCTTTGCATTGGCAAAACGTGTGGTACGGCAGATTCTTCCCCTTCTCCTCGTCATCCACCTTTGACAATACTGGAGCTCCTTACAATACCTCTCGTGTCATGAACCCCGATTACAGCATCAATGACGAAGCGTATGCCGAATACTCACCAGTTTTCCTATCCACGACATCCGTACTCTCGTATGGCTTGGGATTTGCTTCGGTCACCTCGATTCTTGTTCATACGGCCCTGTACCATCGAGAAATGGTGTGGGGTGCTCTGAAGGCCACCATTTCGAAGAAAGACAACCATGAGGGGGAAGATATCCACGGCCGGCTCATGCGTGCTTACAAACCAGTGCCTATTTGGTGGTATGCTGGTGTCTTTGCAGCTCTGATTGGTATCAGCATGGCCTTCCTCTATGTTGAGAACACACAGCTTCCTTGGTGGGGACTCATCATCAGCATCTTGTTGAACATTGTGCTGCTGGTCCCGATTGGCTTGATGAAGGCCACCTGCAACATTACTGTCAACACGGGCGTCTTGGCTGCACTTATTGGAGGCTTCATCTGGCCAGGAAACATGATGAATAACGTTGTTTTCAAGGTGTTTACCCTCGTGTGCACATTTCAAGGTCTTGGATACATCCAATCTATGAAGATGGGCTACTACATGAAGATTGTACGTCTTATCGCTGATTCACATTTCACGTCTCCTCCCTCTCGGCTCTGCTGACACACTGCTATAGCCTCCTAGAATTACCTTCACCGCCCAAATACTCTCGATACTCATCTCGTGGCTGGTCCAAACAGGTGTCAACCTGTGGGCCATGGCCAACGTCGAAGGCATTTGCACTCCTGAAGCTGTTAATGACGTGAGTGAAGATTGCCCTTTTCTAGTCCCTAGCTAACAATGAAACAGTTCCGCTGTCCCTTGGCAAACGGATACGCAGCCAACGCCGTGTTCTGGGGACTGATTGGACCTACCAAGCTTTTCAAGTCGGGCTCTATGTACAACAGCATGCTCTGGTTCTTCTTGATCGGAGCTGTGTTGCCAGTCATTGTCTACTTGGCTGCTCGACGGTTCCCAAAGAACAAGCTCCTCCAGCATGTAAGTAACATCACCACACATTCCATGCGAGAAGCGAAACTAACAAGGTTTAGACTCATACTCCCGTCATCTTTGCGTCGACGTCATCCATCCCGCCCGCCACCGCTGCCAACTGCATCTCTTGGGGTCTTGTTGGACTCGCCTTCAACATGTTGATCAAGCGACGCTACCACGCCTGGTGGACCAAGTACAACTACCTTCTTTCCTCTTCACTGGACAGCGCTTTGGCTATAACCACGTTCCTCGTGTTCTTCTGCCTCACTTACCCGGGTGTGTCCCTCCGCTGGTGGGGAAACTCTGTTCAAGACACCACTGCAGATGGAATGGGTGTGCCTCTGGATACTGTTCCTATGGGAGAGATATTTGGACCATCTGAGTGGCTGTAGTGATTGCGAATATTGGAAAGCCGCATTGGAAGATTAATTATATCGCATTCAGTATCAATACATCTACGGTGATCATGAAACCGTCGTCAGCCGTCTGACTCTCCAAACCACCTACGCCAAGCCTACAAGTCCTGACTAACATTAACCACAATCTTTCCAGGAGAACGGCCCTCTCGTAGTTGTCGAAACGCTTCCGGAACGTCCTTCCAATCAAACTGGGCTGCAATCACCGGCTTCACCCTGCCTTCTGCCATCCACCGGCCAATGACCTGGAAAAACTCGGCCGAATTTTTCATGTTGACAAAGTAAAAGCGAGGAGTCCCAAACGGCCAGATCTGCTTCTTCATGGTAGATGCAATGCTCTTCAGTGACATGGACTCCCCAACACCAACTTGAACAAATGTTCCTCCAGCCTTGAGCATCAGATGGCTGTTGTCGTAAAGATCTGCCCGATTCCCCACGTTGTCGATCACAAGATCGTAGACAGCACCTTGCTGCTTCAGAAATTCGACAACATCGTTCTTGGTGTAGTCAATAACGTGGTCAGCGCCAAGGCGTCGGCACAGCTCCAGGTTTTTCGTTGAGCAGGTCGTTGTGACTTTGGCGCCCATGGCCTTGGCAAGCTGAATAGCCCATGTTCCAACACCACCGCTGCCTCCATTGATGAAGATGTTCGCAGCTGACGGTAGGGTGTCTGGCATCAGAGATTGGTACGCTGTGGTTGCCGCCGTTCCTACAGCTGCCCCATCGTCTGGATCAATGCCCTCTGGAAGCAGCGCGCAACAGGCCGTAGAGACAACGGTGTACTGTGCGAGTGCTCCCAGCTGTTTATGGGATGGAAAGCCCCCAAACACGAGCTGACCTTCTTCGAATCCGGTTATCGATGAATGTTTGGCGACGACACGTCCGCAGAAGTCGAGCCCAGGCGTTGCAGGGTTAGGAATCATCATCTTTCCAATGATGCCCGCTTCAGAAAGCTTGTAGTCGACTGGGTTGAGAGAAGCGGTGATGACTTTGATAAGCATTTCATCTTTGCGCAAAGAGGCTTGTGAAGGAACAGGCACTTGATCCGTAATTGTTAAGGAATCCTCCATCTTCTTGACGGGGCTTGAGAATTGCCATATTTGCATAGTAGTCGCCATTTCGCAGTTTATTCTGTCGAATTTGAATACCGGATACCAAGATGAGAGACTACGACTTTATAGGGACTTAGATATCCCGAGTCTGGAAGCTTTAAGTACTAGCGATGAAAGGTGGGGAAGCGGAGCGGACTTTGGGTCGGGGCAAATTACCCTCCGAGACGCATACGGCTCATCAAAGGCGAAGAATACCGTCGACCGGCGTTGATGCTAGAACCTTTCAAGTAATTTTCCCGACGATCTCCGCTATGGTTTGACAGCCCCTGACATGATAATGATCTGTCAATTAAAGCATATTGCCGTGGTTAAGCTTCCACGGTCCGTGCCAGGGGAATGGGCGCATCGCTACCTTGTCCACATATTGGAATTACGCATTTATCGGCCCAAGGGATCATTTAACCTTTATACATTGCAACCTAACGGGCCACAGATTTCGATCAATGATCTGACTACAGTTAAAACATCTTCAAATAGCAAACTGAGAGCCTTGGCATCGTTGGCCTCTTCGCTCAACGCTTTGTCTTGGCCATCTTGGAACTGAAGGGCCTTCATGAGATCCAAAACGCTGAGAGGATTCTTCTGGCCAAGATTCTCTAGCCCTTTCTTCTCCAAGGCACTGGTAGAGATGTGTCGCTGGACCCATTCTTCCCCGGCCTGCTGTTCAAGGATCTTGAACAATTGGTTCTGGCACGTGGTGAAGGATGAAGCGGCCAGGTACTGATCCCGAATTCAGACAGGATGAAGCGCTTGACATGGGCACAAACGGCGGCATCCCACTAGCAACATCCCAGGCAGAGATAAATATATACAGATTAAGACTTTATCGCATAACGCCTGAGCCTCGGCACCACCGAATCCGTCATCTGAGGAATCATGAATGAGACACCTCGCCATGTGTTATACGAGTATCCGCCATATTGAGAGCTCAACAACACAAACCCCGTTTGCTCCACTCATTAGAGTTGCGGAGCTTGTCTTGGAACTGACGAATAGTATTGTTCTCGTTCCGCGGGTTCACTAGGCCATGATTGGACAATTTGGACCTCCACATCGAAATTGGCTTCACTAAACCCATTTCAGCAACCTTGGCATTCAACCGACCCACTGGTGATGGTCTGCCCAAGTCCGCTTCACGTCTGATGTCGGCGACTTTTGCGGGTTTCGGGCCAAAATATTCCTCCGACCGGGTCATCGATGAGTTCAGATGCGCCAAGTGACCGCTAAAAATGAAAGTTTGTGGCTTGTCAAGGTGACGAAGAAGATCTGGATGTCATTCACCATCTTGTCTATGTAAACATGTGTGTACTCGATATTGCAACAGGCAAAGGGGGATTGGCAGTGCAGATAATCTCACGTTTTGTTGACTGGGTTGATAGAGAGTGGGGGTGATATGTGAAGTTATATTTGATTGATTAGTGTCTTTCTTTTTAAAAGTCCCAAGAATGTCTGCCTTCATCACGATGGAATTGAGCGCTCGACAATTAGGGCGAGAATGTCTACCGCTTGACCTCGACTCAAAAACCAGCTTTCCCATACTCTCACCACCACATGATATACTTCCTCCACTATCCAAGTATCAGCCAGTTTGTCAATAAACCCCTGAAGGTGGCCATACCATTTCGCTGACCAGTTTAGAAGTAAGCCAGCGGGCTCGTCGAGCTGGGAATCATGATCTGCTGCACATCCCAATGCTCCGTAATGCAGGTGCCATTCAGCCGGAAAACATCAACAATGGCCTTATCAGTTGTGTTGGGCTGAATACGGTGAACGTGAATAGCAACGTAGTCAAGATCAGAAATGACGCGGGTGACGTTGTTGATGAGGCCCGGAGTGGCAAAGATCTGGGTCATCCCCGCCTGGGCGACTGCTTTCCCAGAGGGCGCGAGGGGATTGTGCTGGATGTAGGGGTCGACAACGTAAGACAGGAGAGTGTCCAGATCCTTGTCGCCGTACGCTTAAGCCCAGATGGCAGTCGTTTTGCGTTGAAGGCGGAGCAAAGCCTCAGGAGACTTAGAGGTAAACTCTGGAAGCTCGGGAAGAACATTGCAGGCGAGAGAACAACAGGCCGTTTGGCCTAGAAAAGCCACGACTGCGGCAATGGGAGGCGACAAGAAACGCATGATGAGTATATGTGTCGATTTTGGAGACGTAGAGAACGAAAGAGAAGCTGGGCCTTGAATTCTAAAACTTGAAATCGGCTGCTATGGAGGGGACTACATACTCAGACTCTTTTCATGTCACAACCGTCTTCATCTTTACGACGCTCCGGCTTGGCAGAAGAAGGGCCGAAGAGGAGCAAGGCATATGGGGTCGGCGCTGACCATGGCCTTTTTGACCCACGGATCAATGTCTTGGAGAAGCAAGTCAGTGGACCAGGTGTGGAAACACGCCATATTTCGACGGCGGCTGTGGGTGGGCTTTAAACCCCGACCAGTCGACGCGGAGTTAAGGGGGTCGGTCGGTCCGCTGGCTGAACTTTGGGAGACAAACACAGATTGATTGAACTATACAGGCTGGGGAGTGAATGTGATTAGCTGCACATCCATGCCCTAACAAGGTCTGCGTCAGTTGACCAAATTCTTCGCGATGTGGCTATTCCCTCTGAATATACATGTCTAATATGACTAGGCGCGTTCATAGAAAGATTTGGACCGTTGGATTTGTAGAAGAAGGCGTAATAGACGCTCAAGATATGTGATTCTAAATGTTCTGTAAGACCAGAACACGATATAAAAAAAGATACCATAATACAGTAGAAGAATAAAAGTCGACGGCAATGTCAATCGCGGCACATACCGATCCGTTTTCAGCTCACAAGTCATGACTCGATGCACTCAAAGTCGTCGCTCTCAACGGTCTTCTTCCCTTTTGCCTTTCGCTTGAGCTGAGCCTTTTTCGGATACGGACAAAGCAAGCGGTTTTGATTCTCTCCGTCAACGTCAACATAGTGGTGCTCAAGAGTGTTTGGGACTGTCCCGTTCTCGACCCAGGCTCTAAGGGCGTCAAATGTGTTGCTGGGCTGACCTCCCGGGCCGCCGGAGCAGTGAAGGAGTCCTGGAACCTCAAACATTCGGTAGAAATCGTGAACTTTAGGTACCTTGCGGGAAACCTGATTGTAGTAGTGCTCTGTGTCTTTGACGGGAATGATCTGATCGCTCTGTACCAGTTAGTTCGGATGTGTTGGTGAAATGACGGGCTTCACTCAC
Organism: Fusarium keratoplasticum; assembly: GCF_025433545.1. Taxonomy (NCBI): domain Eukaryota; kingdom Fungi; phylum Ascomycota; class Sordariomycetes; order Hypocreales; family Nectriaceae; genus Fusarium; species Fusarium keratoplasticum. Next base: position 592,752 of record NC_070535.1, read on the forward strand.
CATGCCGTGATAACCAAGGATTTTTCCTCCTGTCTTATGGAAAGCACTCAGATCAGGATCGCTCGTCCCAATGATGGAGTCATAACGCTGTATCGCGGAACGAAAGTAGGATTCGTATTCCTCGTGCGTCACGTTCGTATAAGACCAGTCGGGATCAGACTTGATGTAGTATTTCCACCAAACTTCGCCCAGTCCCACAGGCACGCCAGTGCATGTGCCATTCGAACATTCAGTCATGGCAAGGCCAATATCGTTGGTCAACGCCGTGGTAGATCCACTCAGCTGGCTACCGATATTGGGGCCGTACCAAAGGAACTTGCCGTCCTTAGTCCTTGGACCTGCCCATGTCGCCTTGGCTAGGATAGCGGCCTCCTTGGAGATTTTCATCTCCTTGCTGGTATCGGAACAGTTGAAAGATGTCCCAGCAACAGAAAGAGGGTCAAATCGACAAGAGGCTTCGTCAGCGATGATGCCATCCATGACGCCATCAAGTCCATCACAAGCCTTGACTGCGGCATCAGTAATGGCCTTGATCTCGCAAGGATACGGATAGTATTCCATGTCGTTCATGAGGAACTGCGCCCAGAAGGCAGACCCAAACAGCTGGTTCCAGTAAATGGCTGGGGCACTAGCATGGATGCCGTCGTAGGCATTGGGGAACCTCTGCGCAAGCATCATGCCCTGCCTGCCGCCCTGGGAGCAACCATTCCAGTATGAATACTCTGGTCCCTGGCCATAGAAGTGCTTGATCAACTGCTTTGCAATGATAGCCTAGTCATGTCAGTACGACTCAAAAAGAATTGCCAGCGCGCCTACCTGGTCATTGAGAGACACAGATCCGAGGTTGTTGAGGGCGTAGAGGTTTGGGTTACCCTCGCTGGTCAAGGCCCAACTGTCTGGCTCCATGTCTGGCTGCATCTTCAGTCCAGCATCCGTGGTGCTGGTAGCATAGCCTTCCCCGATAGCACCGCTCATGGCAGTGTAACTGGGCGGATATCGACCAGCTACCCAACCACCGCCGCCAACGGACTGGAGCCTGCCGTTGTAATTATCCAGAGGCAGCCATGTCTCGACGTGAATGGTGTCATTTTGGCCGGGGTGCGTGTAGGTTACTGTGATGTTGCAGAAGCTCACATTTTCAACCTTGACTGTCGGGTGGCCATAGTAGAGCATAGAGATGGCTGTCGTGTTGTAGCTTTCGACCAAGTTGACATCGAAGTTGAGGACATGGCCTCCAAAGAATTTGGGCGCCGCAAGTGCGCCAGGCGAGCAGAGGGAAGCCATAGTCATGCCTTGATGAATGAGATGGAATGCGATAGGGGAATGAAAACTGCTCGCTCCTGAAGGCATGAGATGCTTATATGGTACCTACCCGAAATAACATGACGCAGATCTATTTGAACTCTACACATGTTGTGGGTTACATGTTACGCATTAAATACTTTCCTTCAGGAGGCACGAGTATCCAGGCACATACGTCACCTCAAACCGTTGATAATACTCGTGACCTTTAACTACGGATACGCGTGTTCCCCAGAACCTGGAGAAATACAGGCTTCTGAAGCAGCACCCACTTTATTAAGAGGCGATTAGCTCGCGCCAAGACTCGTCCTTATTCCGCCATGCGGATCAGGCCCAATGCTTTACGCATGCCTTGGCGCTATAATTAGGGTCCAGTATTCGAAGTGCGGATACTCGTATTCACACCTCCTGAGTTTGTGGGCCTGAGCCGCGAAACATGGCTGAGCTCGGAGGTCAACAATGCTCATTTTAAACGGGCACGTTAGTTAGTAGTCTTTTTTTGCCTATAAGAAATTGCCCGCAACGTCGTTTGATGTCAAGCATCCCATGTTATTCACTCCTTTGTAGCCTTGAGTCGTTCATTTTCCTTTCCTTTGAGTCGTTCTTTTTGTTCCAAGGTCAGCCACCAGCTTTGCGTTCCCCAAAGCGTACTTCAGCAGTCCTAAAAATGACAACCCTTGAGCCTTATAAAGGCAACTACTACCTTTGGAAATATCTACCCTCTCTCGAGGGCGCAGCTATTTCTGCTGCCTTGTTTAGTATCGCCACCATAGCCCATACGTTGCGGCTCTTCAAGAACCGAAGCTGGTTTGCCATACCATTTCCCATCGGCGGAATAAGTGCGTATTCCTAGGACACATCTTTGCTGATAGACGGCTGACAATAGTCTCAAAGTGGAGGCTATCGGGTTTGCTACCCGGGGTGTTGCAAGGAAGAAAACTGGCCAACTGATGCCCTATGTCATCCAGAATACCCTTATTCTTCTGGCCCCCGTCTTCTTCGCAGCCTCGATTTACATGACGCTTGGCCGACTCATCCGCATGACCAATGGCGAGCGTCACTCCGTCATCAGTCTTAAGTGGCTCACCAAAATCTTTGTTACTGGCGATGTCCTCTCGCTTCTGGTTCAGGGAGGCGGAGCCGGTATGATGGTTATGGATGACTTTGCGAAGATGGCAGAGAAAATTGTAATAGGAGGGTTGTTGATTCAGATCATCATCTTTGGGCTGTTCATCATCACGGTCACCATGTTTCATATTCGAATGCATGGAGATCCGGTCAGCAAGCACGCCTTGGCTGGTGGGTTTGAGTGGGAGCCTACGATTTGGATGCTCTCCATCGTCAGTGTGCTCATCATGGGTCGTTCAATCTTTCGAGTGGCAGAATTCGTCATGGGCAATGACGGATATCTTCTTTCTCATGAATGGCCTCTCTACCTCTTTGACGCACTGCCGATGTTTGCAGTTATGGCCGTGTTTTGGCATTGGTGGCCACTGACGTCTTCACATCGATCGAGTTGGACATCGCTCAGGAGTCTCAATAACCAAAGTCATACTAGACTTTAAGATTTAGACCAAATGGGGCATAGGAATTATTATTTCTTTTAGCAAAGCGTTAGACATCCCTCTTCTCACACGCTTCAAGCATTCATCCATGGAGACAATGATTGTATTTGACAAATAAAGGCGGCTAAGGAACCAACCGCTCGCCATAATAGCAACGATCCATCGGGAAAATAGTTATCAACGAATGGATGGGCTGCACTCTGGGAGGAAACTCTTAGAGCGCGCCGCGATATGCTCTTATCTTCTTGAAGATCTCTTTTATATCCAGGCACCCCTCTTGGATGCGAATGCAGGACGGAGAAGAAGCTATAAGTTCATTCAAGGATGAGTGCAAACTTACATTCGTCACAGCCCTCATCGAGCTGGCGATCCCGACTTGCCAGTGGGTTTCCTCTCCCGCTGCTTCGTCTAGTACGGCGTGATAGAACAGCCTCCATGGAACATAATAGACCACTATGCCAATGACAAAAGTAGAAGATACCAACAGGTACCGAGGCAGCTTGGGTCATATATGCCGCTTCACAGCTTCCGACCATCCAAGCGCTCCAATAAGAATTCCAGGCCTATCGTCGCCTCCCAAAGCTGACTATTACCACCCCACTTCTCCAAGCTTGCGTTGTAATATTCTGAAGATATAATAGCTCAAGGATTTGCTTCACTTCCCCTAAGAGCCTTCAGTCAACCCTTCAATGTATCGCCCTTAGGTAGCCATCTCCTTACTTTCAGATGGACCAAGAAGAACCCTGATGTTTCCCTGCTTGACAAGCCCTCCAAAGATCATGAAGCAATTAGAATTCCATCCCGCGTCGTTGTTCATGATCTTTAGCTCAGAAATCAACTTATTTGCTAGGAGGTATTTTTATGCTTTATTATTTTCGTGTCAGATCCTCTTGAACAGCTCAGAGCTTTGAAGGGATGACCTGAGAAACTTGTCGCTTTATGACACTTTCCCACCGGCCCTTTCTTTTTCTGTGACGTAGATCATCCTCATGCAGCCGAGACGGTTAAAGACCTGCGTTTTGGCGTCAATGATGTGAAGGCGAAGAAATTAAGACGCTATTTGCTCTTGTACAGACTCAGCAGCTTTGGGCCAGTCGCTAGAATTTGAGATTTTAACCTACCAGGTGTTGGTCAAGTTGCTAAGGACTCATCAGGCAAAGAAGGCGAACTCCGACGGCCCTGGTCTAGCGTGGTAGCTCCGGTGAGATTCATTTTCCCGCCGTATGCAACAGGTGGTGGTGCGTAGCGCAAATAGCTACCAACTCGGAGACAGAGAATTTTGGCCTTCATCAAAGCAAAAATTGGATATCCCAATCGCACATCTGCATCAGGGCTTTATTGAATACGAAGCTGTGGTGTGGACCGGCCACCCTGGTCACAAATGGCCATCACGAGGTAGGAACTCGGCTAGCTGGAACTTTCAAGCTAGCTACAGAGGAAGCATTTTTTTCAGTCACTGAATTTGTGATCGAGACCATTGAAACTCTACCCCTACCCTATTGTCCCAATCACCCAACGTTGCGATGCCTTGTTATCCCATGTGACTTTGACATCACAGCCACATAGTCTTGGACAGATGATATAATATCCAAACACCAGGGCAGTTGGGCGGAAGCTATATCAACGACTCAAGCCGAGATCAGCATGAAATAGAGTGAAAAATAACACATCCTGTTGAAATTGCAACAGTGCAGCACTCGTCGTGGCTGGGGCTTTTGCTTGACATCTCTACAGGCCATAATGGTAACAGCACAACCGGCTCATAGCGCTAAAATTAAACTCGGTGTACGAGCACCCTGTTGATCATGTGAGGGCAGGGATTCTTACCAGGAACGGTATAAGCGAATCAGAATCTCAACGCTTGGCCGAAACCTCATACGACTCATTACGCTTTGGCCTCGGCAGTACTTGGCAGATTGATTTCCCAACCGCGATAAATCAGTCGCAGGGGCTTACCATTGGTGGAACATCTCAGCATCATGTTAATGCGGCGTCACAGGCGTCAGTGATGAGGCAATCAGTGATTGATGACAACCGAGGCCTGTCAATAATATATAGCCTCTCACAGCCGCCTACATATGTACCGTTTCAGCCTACCTGGTACGTAGTGTTTGCTCTAACTTTTGTCAATGAAACTATATCCAAAGCCAAGAATCGGCCCTTCTAGTGCAACCAGAACTCCAGTGACCCAGCTCTGTTATCTTGCTCGTGTGGGTATTTTTCCAAATATTTGGCATCACTTGCAGTTCGTATCTTCACTCGCTCCAGTCCCCAGTCCCCAATACCTCAAGGGGCTGCTTCCTGTTCTCGGGGCCCGCGGGCCCGATCGGCCGTAAGAGATTGGCCCCATAAGGCGCTGTTCGGTTCCCGCGGACATACATGCCACACGCAAGAGGATCCACGAATCAGGGTGGCCAGCACCGGGGTCCTCAGCCACAAAGATCGTATGAAGAAATGAATACTGCTGCCTTGCTAGGCTGAATAGTGTCTTCAAAGTGCCATGATTCCTGTAGGCATGCTCATCTTCAAAGCAGATGAATAACGACAAGGCGAGCGCGAGCTACACAATGTAGCCGATGTTTGTTTTGTTTGATTAGACAGGGCAGAAACTTGGCCATTGTCACAGCCTCCTCTGTAGTCGCCTAGGAATGTCATATCCAGGGCTATGGGGGCCCTTCTGGCGCTTCAGTCATCGGCCCGAATTACAGACAAATATGCACGAACTTTTAGATATTTGCACACAGCTGCGTTATATAGTTAGTCTAGCTTGAAATTGACCAAACTCAAAAGCGACAACCATACGCTTGAGGAGTCTGTTTAATACGATGACCCCCGTTCCTTAGCCGGTGTCGCCGAAAGCCCTTGCAAGTAGATCCTGCTGTGCATAGATTAGGATACCGATGGGACTAGCAGAATATAGGCGACCATTAGCGTAATCCTTTCGTTAAGTATTTATTTAGAATTTCGTATTCATTATGGGACCATTTTACAGAACTAATTCATATTCTGAACAGGAATCTTGGCGCCTCGCTCTAGAGTATATAAGCCCTCGTTCTTCCCCCTTTTCTGCTCTGGGTTTCACTCCTTGTCTACTCCATCCTCAGACACTGGGTTCAATTTAACCTTCTCGTTCAACCCCCAACTGACGGCATCTTCACCGTTTACCCCTCATCCGAAGCCGAGGCCAGGATGCATTTCATGCACTTTCTCTCCTTGGCCCTCGCAGGCGCGATGGCATCCCCGGCCCCTGTGGACGCAGGGCACGCAAACCTGCACAAGCGAGCTCAAGAGCGAAACCACGACTCTATTCAACCTATTGCATCGAACTGGGCTCAGGATTCTGTCGGCCGAGCCTTGAAACAGTACCAACCTTCACTGCTTTCTGTTGAAGGCTGCTGGGCATTCCCCGCCGTCGACCAGGAGGGAAACTGGAGCGGTGGTCTGGAACCGTCGGGCGGCAAGACCGGCGGCTGCTCCCGCAGCACGGGACAGACCTATGCCCGTGGTGCCTGGCATAGAGAAAAGTTTGGAATGATGTACTGCTGGTACTTCCCGAAGGACCAGACTGATTCCCCGGTCCCCAGGGGACACCGCCATGACTGGGAATGCGCCATTGTCTGGATCAGCAACCCTGACCGGCCTCAGCTTCAAGGAATATCGACTTCGGCGCACGGTGGCTGGAAGAGATGGGACAAGGTTAACCCCTGGAATGTCCGCGGCGATGCCTTCAAAGTCAAGTACTTCCAGGACATCAAGGTTGTCGGAACCCACTCTCTTGATATTACTGGGGATGATGGCGGCGGTTTTGCCCCTCTCATTCAGTATGAACTGCTGCCTGCTGCTGCCCGGAACTCTTTGAACACTGTCAACTGGGAGTCCGCCACCTTCATGATGAAGGATCCTCTTTTCCGCAAGAACCTTGAGGCTGCGTACCCTTTTGCCAAGAACGGCCCTTGTAAGCAGTGCTAAGCTTGTTTCTGGGCGAGGGCTAGGAAGGGGATGAGGTGTGAGGGAATGAGATATTAGGGGGTGGGTAATGGGACTATCGTCAGTGTTAGTCATAGGATAACAAACCATTACCCAGGTGCTACGATTTAATCATGGTCTCTGTATGTGGAAATGCTAGGGCTGCTGGGTTTGATACTATTTCCGTAGCCTATGAGTGCCTGCTCACGACTCATTGGAGAAAATAGGCCGATACCAACACGGCACAGCTCTGTCAGTCGTGGTTGAGGCCGAGCAATTTTCCAAGTAACAAAGCTGAGGGACGAGCAATGGCAGCGGGTAGTGATAGAGTTGAAACAGGAAAGAGTCGTCTCGGCACAATTGATATATCAATTTTTGCAGTTGCGACAGCCAGTCCGTGATTTCCGGGTGCTTGACTCTGGCATAGCGTTGGAGGAGATGAGGTTCTGATGACGTAAAGGGAGAAGAGGTTTGTCGAGAGAAGAGGTGGTGGGATCGCCCGAGTCAGTGTGATTAGTAATGGAAGAAAGGTTTACATGGGAAATTCTAATGACAAAGATTGACATATAGACTAGACGCGCCAAAGCCACAGAGGGAAGCTATCTAATAGTACCATATCCGCCCAATCTCTCCCGCCTGATGAATATTAACATAATAAAAGAACTCCCTGAAACCTCTACTTCTGAGGAGAATAGTTCAGTCCCACGTCATCTGAGCTGCTAGAAAGCCCAGCATCAAGTTGGCTCGCAAACCTCCAAGCAAAGATGACGGTAACAATCCACATCAGCAAAGCGTCAAAGACGTACAATGTCCACTCGTGAGAGAGAGCATAGCCTGTGTATCCCTGGGCATACTCTACGACTCGAAAGATGGATCGGATCATGATAAGAATGCTCACGCCGTAAAGCATGTACAGAGTCGACTCCCACGGGACAAGGCTTCCAATCGACGCTGCTGTGGGGGCGCGCTTCATTCTCCTGTGAAAGACGACAGCCACAACACAAAACAGTCCGAAAGCGATGATCTGGATCATAAGGCCAATAATGACGATCCTCCCAGCCCACTTGGCGACGCCTTGGTTCTGGATGACCGACATGCCGCCGCCGCCGCCTTGAACCATAAAGGACAAGACGTCGCCGAAGACAAAGATCTTTGTCAGCTTAGACGGCTTGATCATGGAGTGTCTTTCGGCTCGTACGCTCCTGATGATTCTACCGAGGGTCATGTAGATGCTCGCGGCGAAGAGGGCTGGGGCGACCAAGATGAACATGTTTTGGACGCAGAAGGGCATGAGCTTCCCGGTCTTGTTGCGGGCGCCTGCGCGAACACCATATCCAACCATTTCCACTACCATCAGTTAATATCGACACTTGGTGGATAGAGGATCTCGGCTAAACTTACTGAAGCATCCCACAGCAAAGACGATGCAAAAATAGGCACGTGTCTTCCAAATCTTCCAAGATGTGTAGAGGAATGAGCCCAAGAAGAGCAGGAGAAAGATGGCTGCTGCTGCCACGCTGGGGACGTATCGCCAAAGGTAGATGCCGCCTTTCGTAGGCTCGACCCCGGGAACGGGTTCCAAAAGACCTTCGGTAGACATCGTAGGATCGGTCCGGTTCGGGTGCTCGACTCTTGTAGTTGGATATTGTCGAGGGCTGGCAATGACTAGAGGCTGACAAGGGGAGGCGGGTGTTTGTCGTAGTCTTTCGGTGAGGGAAGAAGGTATGGAGTTTGTGAAGAAAATCGAGCCAGAGAAACAAGCGAGAAGGTTATTGTTCGATCTGCGAGGAGATGGCGGTGGTGGTGTTGAATGACTACCAAATCAAAGGCCTGTGGAAGAAAGAAGTAGGATATATAGAGGCTGAAGATGAAAGATCTATGTCCCAACTTAATCTGAGGACGCGTAAACACATTCTGCGCGACTCTCGAAGCCCCTGATAATCCTCCTCATGCTGCGCAATCCTACTGCTTTTGCATGTTGAGGGAATACGAATACCAGTATCCGTATTCATACAAAACGCGCCCACCAATCATACCCCAGTCTAGTCAGTGCCAAGGTCACCAACTAGACTAAATGTGGAATAACTCAGGGTGATCTAAGCTAGTGCACGTGCCAAGGGCCTCGGCTGGGGCGATAAATACGAGTATTCCCCTTCATCTTTGATCTTGCTTGATCTTGATGCCCTCCTCGTATTTTTCCTTCTCCATTGCCGTGCCTCTTTCTTTCCTCGTTCGCCCAACTATTACTACATCGGTCGACTGCCATGGTTCGTCAGAAAAAGAAAGCCGCTGATAGGTCCGCGTCAGTCAAGCCCCGTCGGGCGCATCGCAAGTCTCGCAATGGCTGCACAGTCTGCAAGCAAAGACACATGAAGTGTGACGAATCCCGACCGATCTGTCTGAACTGCAAAATATCGAATCGCCAATGCGCCTATAACCCTACTGGCTTGTCGCCACTCCCGGCAGAAGCAAGTCCCGATACACATACGTCTCCGGCCAGCTGCGAACCTGCGTATGGGACCCCTAACGCCGACACCCCTGGTCTCATTCCCCCGACTCTTCTCTCAGCTATCACCCCAACATCGAACCCTTCTAGTGACAGATCCTTTGAGGGCATTACAAGCACTTTCAATGCTTCATTGGAAAGGACCGACTTGTTTACTCTCGACCACCTAGCTCTCCTACACCATATCGAAACAGGCTTTCCCGACATGTCGGTGGGCGACTCTTTTGGCCACACCCTTGTCAACGACATCATGGAATACGCCTTGACATCTCCATACCTCATGAACCAAATCCTTGCCATCGGGGCTCTCCACCTCAGCAAAATCGATCCGACCCAAGTAAAGCATCTTCAACAAGCCACGGCGCTCCAGACTAGAGCGGTAGCATTATTCAATGAGGCACAAGAAGAAATCTCAGAAGCAACATGTGTGCCTATGTTTCTCTTTTCATCCCTGCTTGGGGTCCATGTCCTCTGCGATACCCTCCAAGGTCCCCGTGAGCACCTAGGTGCCGTCCTCGACAGGTTTGTAAGATACCTATCTATACAACGAGGTGTCCGAGCGGTGACAGGACAGTCATGGAGTATGATCAAGAAATCTGGAATCGGAGACTTTCTACAACGCTTCGAGGACGCCATCCCGCCTGGGAGCGACTCAACGGGCGAGACAGAGCCCCTGTCAAGGATGATTGACGAGTCTGGTCTTGGTTCAGCATCTGCTGATGCATATCGGAAAACCATATCCATGCTGCAACAAGCGTTTTCTATTCATCACAAGTTACGGCAGCGAGGTCGGCGTTTCGATGCTGCGCTCATATTTTGCGTCACGTTGAACGAAGAGTACATTGATCTTCTGAGTCAGCGCCAGCCTGAAGCGCTCGTTATTATGGCATTTTACGCAGTTCTGCTGCATTGGAACAGAGACGCCTGGGTCCTTGGCGATGGCGGAGAGTACTTGATCAAAGCCATCGCAGCTCATTTGGGGGCACATTGGGCATCTTGGCTGCATTGGCCAGTTTTAGTTTTAGAAAACTCTTCAGGTTTAGATACTTAGGTAGCTATCAGACACCCCTTCCAATAAATAGACCACGCACCCTTTCATGGTTTTGTCTCCTGTTTCGTCTTGCACTTGTTGGTCAATGTTCAACATGCGTTCCACAGTCTTGCTTTCGTTGGCTATTTGCCCCCTAGGCGTCGACTCTAGTGCTGCGAGTGTATGCCGGCCACCTAATTCAGGTGAGTGCTGAGCCGCCTGCTACAGGTATAGCTGCAACATGGGATTGTGCTTGGCCACTGACTACACACAGGGGTTCTTTATCCAATTTAATCTTGATACCAGTACATAGTTTGCTTTTTTTATCTTTATCGGTTACTTGTCCATCAACCTTATCTTTGCAGTTGTAGTTAATAGACGGCTAGAGTCCTGTGTGCACTTCAAGTCATGTCTATCTCCGCCTTGTGATTGAGCAAGCCGCTATGGCGTTAGATTCAGTACGTTCACTCCTCCGGATTGTAGACTCTAGTATATCTTCGAAGTGCCTGGCCTCCAGAGAAAGTCCAATGATCAACTCTCAGTTTCATACATAAATTCGTAGACCGCCAATATCTTATCAACATAGCCCACTATATCATAGTAAGTTCTATTGCAAGTCTCCCCGACTTGAAACGAGCCCCTAGCTCTTTTCCGATCAGAACCACAGCAGTAATTGCTCTGTCGTACTGTCTGGCAGGGGCTAACGATCGAAGGCGTCACGAGGGCTAATAAACGAAACCTAGAATTCGCCATGTTAGCTACCCTATGGCAATGGGACCGAAGTAGCCATGAAAATATGACTACTCTATATTAAGGTCATGCGTGGAATACAATAGATTCCTATGCCAAAAGCAAAAGCGAGAGATATTGTTTAATTGGTACGGAGGCAATGAAGTCATATATGCTACTCAACATCATACCTATGATCGTATCATATAGAATCCCTCAAGTTATTTACGCCTAATATTGGTATCTTGTTTTTTGCTTCGCGGAGTCCACGCGGGCTCGTGAGCGACTACATATACTACAAGGGTTGGCCCGCCAGGTGATGATGGTACGACGGGTCTATTCAAGAAAACACACACACATCCTCGCCACTTCACTGCCTAACAGCGATAAACGCCTTTAATCCCAAGCTGGCCATGCCGACAATCTTTAGCCAGTGATCAGTCACCAATCACGCCTTGAGAAGTCCAGAAGAACAAGGAGCAGTGGAATAGGACCATAACCTGCAGCGATAGCACTCCCAAGAACGAAGGCTTCCGTCCTGACGATCAAGTGTCTTGGCACGCCTGAGTCCCGCTAGTGGCTTGGATCATCTTACTAATGATCCTTTAACAATGACCCAAGTGGCTAAAAGGCTTTACAGGACCTTGGCCCCTGCTGCCTCGATACCCATCCACGCGTTGAACCGGAATCGCCTTCCTACAAGACCCGTATTACAGAGTGCATTTACGCCCCAGTCAGTTTCTACACCGACGGCATAACTCATCAAGAACTTTTCCCTGGGTAAGGATTCGAGTTATTTTCCTACCCGTGGTCGCATATCGTATCTCGGGTCTTCAGACAGTTACATCGTTTGTCCATGCGGCAGCCCATGTGTCTACCCCGACAACGAAAAGCCGCCAATCTTTAGTCGACCGACCAGTAGCAAATTTAAACATTCTTAAGCTACAGATGTGCAAATACACTTGATTGGAAGGCAGCAGAGAAAAAACGGGGGATGAAACCGGGTGATTGTGGGTGTGCGCGGACTCCGCGGAGTTGGACAAGACACCAAACCCGAGTGGTTATAATTGCAGAGTCTCGGGCTCCATGGCATTCCGAGAATCCGATTGGGGCCAAGAGAATCAGACAAGACTTTGGAGTAAATCCATTATCAGGGCCTACGTATATGTACAAGATGTTGCTCCGTCGCCATCTTTTACGTTCCCATAATCATGTCGACTACCATGTTACGCCAGGCATGCCTTGGAGGACAGAGAGCTGCTCCCACCGCCTCTTTTATGTTGGCGCGTACTGTCAGCACAAGCTCCAAGAAGCCTCCAAGAGTTGAGTTGGCGCTTCAATCCGAAAATCGGAAGCCATCGTCAATCGCCGAGTACGCAGTGTAAGTCTTGTTCCAATCCACCTCGACGCAGCAGACAAGGACCTCTTGCCAACACAAACCCTTGAACAGAGCCAGCCTCGACGTTGTCGCAAATTGGGCCAGACAGGGCTCCCTCTGGCCCATGACATTCGGCCTAGCCTGCTGCGCAGTCGAGATGATGCAGATCGCCGGCCCACGATACGACCAGGACCGCTTCGGCTTCATGTTCCGGGCATCTCCGCGTCACGCCGACGTTATGATAGTAGCCGGGACGGTGACCAACAAGATGGCGCCGGCCCTGCGGCAGGTGTACGACCAGATGGCTGACCCTCGGTGGGTTATCAGCATGGGCAGCTGTGCCAACGGGGGCGGGTATTATCATTACAGCTATTCTGTTGTTCGGGGGGTTGATAGGATTGTCCCTGTTGATGTTTACGTGCCTGGATGTCCTCCAACTTGCGAGGCCTTGATATATGGAATGTTTCAACTGCAGAGGAAGATTCGCCGGACCAAGACGTCTAGGATGTGGTATCGGAAGTAGAGCATAGCCAGCACTCATTCACTCATGACACCCACATTCTCAAGGACCCAAATGTAACATAGACTCAAAATATTCAGAGTACAGTACACCTGTTGGTCATAAGACAGTGAGCATTGATGTCTCCTTCGTCATCCTAGGTCCCTAGTCAGCCACCACTCCACCAACTGCCCCTGTCGACTAGTCTCGCTCGCATAGAAACCGCGTTCTCGTATACGAAGCCGCGCATTCACCACCAAAATGTGACCCGTATCCGCGCTCCGAACCCGCTATACTCTCAGCGAACGCGACGCTTGTCAACTACATCCATAGAGTCGGAATGGGTTGCCTATGTTGATAATGAAATTTGTCTCTAAATTGCATGTGAAAATTCAGGTAAATAAATTCAAGAAATTATCCCTTCTTTCCACGTTCATCATCTTCATCAATACCTCGATTATTATGTTCAAGGTTCTCACAGCTCGTCTACGTCCCCGAAGCCATCTCCCCTTCGCCTCGATGGACTCACTGTTCTGCTCGTTGGAGCATCTACGGGTATCGGACTCGAGGCGGCCAAGAAACTGGCTACAAAGGGGCCAGCCAAGTTGATCGTCACCGCTCGAGATAATAAAATAAAAAGGGTTCGTACCTGAGAGCCTGTTGGGTCTTATATTTTAACACAAGATGCTAGCAAAACATCCAAGACCAAGGCTCTCATCGAGGAGCATCTGACGGCTACTTCTACCCCCCCAATCATCTACACCGACCATCATCCCTCTCGTTGTGGAATTGACATCTCCAAAGTCCATGTATGCCTTTGCTCACGATCTCGCGCAAGCAACCAACCATCTCGACCACGCCATCCTCAGCGCCGGGGAGAGATGTGGACTGACGATGCCATCTCCAAGGATGCGCGCCCCTTTATCGCGCCTGATGAGCTGAAGCAGTTGGGCGACCATGCATGGGAGGAGATTAAGGGGTTTGCCACCAAGGTAGATGAGGTGTATGAAGCTGGTATTGTAAAGCAGTTTTGGCATAGCGATTTCTTTCGTACGTTTTTTGGCTGGAGTATTTTGAAGATGCATGGATAGATTCATTAATTGAACAACAAAATGGAGATGGGCTCAACTTCAGATCACTGCGATTTTATGAACAGAGTAAACCGACTTTCAACGCGGCGGAACAGGCAAGCATTTCCACACATTGGCTTTCTGGGGTAGGGCTCAGAATGCTTGTGGGCAGGCGATTACGAACCTTACCCTATCCCTAATAGTTTTAGGGGGTTTCAGCCTTGCTTTTGTTTGCTGTGCCACAAGGCAGAACATTGTAGTTTCTTAGCTCGCGCTTTGATCCCTATCAGCCTCCGTCAGCTCCAGCAAATAAGAGGGCGTTTCATCGAATAGCTTCATGCACAGTCTTCCCACGTGACTGGTCACTCTAGCTTACGACCTCCACTGCCTAAAATCACTCGTCACGAAGACACATCTCAGCCAAGTTCAAGGAGTGCCATTGCAACCCCATCGTCTCACGCCATGGGTCTCTTAAGCCGTTTATTAGGCAAGAAAGACGCTGCCGCCGGTAGCTCTACAGACTCGGCCACCCCCAAACGTTACGAATATGACGGCCCCAAGATCCCTCAAAAGCCTCTTACGCCGCGTGAGATTGAGGAGATGCACGCTAAACTGTTCCCCGCAAAACACGAACCTATAGAGCCGGAGCCTTGGTGGCCTCTGTACGATCCTGAAAGCGGAAAGCCACTCTACGAGATATCCTTGGAAGACAAGTTCTCTGCCAGTCCGACGGATCAACCCCAGTCACCGCTGTTTCGTCTGCCGCCAGAGGTTCGCGCCCAGATATGGAGCTACGCCATGGGTAGCCAGAAGCTATACCTCACCTCGAAGAATGAGCGTCTCGTACAGGCAGAGAAGATGAATGAGTTTAAGTGGTGGCCGAAACGAGGGCTATTGAACGTTCCAATGACTTGCAGAGCAGCGTAAGAAATAACAGTCCTGTCCAGTCGGTGAACGGTATTCTAATAGCCACAAGTTACCTCGAGTCCATCTCTTGCCTCTACTCAAACAACATATTCTGTGTTGGCTTTGGCTCCAATGACAATAAGGTACCCCTCACCTCGATAGACATTTTGCTGCCCCCACAACAAATCGCGGCCATACATCGTCTCGAGGTCGGTTGGCACTTTATCCGCGGCTACACCCAGTACTATGACAGTCACCCGCAAGCCTGGGACTTCTCTATTGTCATCTGCTCGCCTGACAGCGATCAAGTCTGGAACGAGTTTTGCGCAAAGATGGCGCAGCTGTCTAACTTGAAGACATTGAAGATTGTTGTATGGACTTCCGGTGACCGGAGAGCAGAATTCAAGGCATTGGAGAAGGAGACTTTGGCGCCGTTGCAGCAAATGAAGCATCTGAAGGATTTCAACATCTTTCTACCATGGCCGCAAGATGATAAGACCTTGTGGCAGGACGCGCCGTTTAGTATTTCGAGAAGATTCGAGGATAGAAGTACGTATGGTGTGAGCATCCCCAAGTACTAAGAACAGAGAGAATGAAGGTTTCCTTTCATGTTGACGACCTATATCAATTTGAACACCTTGACGTCAATACCAGCTTTGCGGAGCATTTCTGGCGTGACGCTTCTGAGCCAGGAATCATCATCATCACTCCTGTCCCAATCGCTGCCTCTATTGCCACTGCCCATGTGCTCCTTACAGTCCGCAGCTGTACCGTGTTCGTTGCCCAGATTGTTAGGCATTTCTTCTTCCTGGCAAACACCTTGGAGACCCTCCATTCTGCTTCGAAAGGCAGCGACTCTGGAATCCTTCATCGAGCGGTGTGGAAGCTCACCCAGGATGGCCTCACCATCCATTAAACCAGAAACATAGCACTGTCCTACAACTTCATATGCCCCAGATTCATTCGGGCGCAGAGCCAGCGGCGCATCACAACCTAGCAAAACGGCGATGACGTCCCCGGGCTGACTCCCAGCAGGGCAAAGCCCCAGGTGCCCGTGGTCGGTCCAAAATATTGATCGGCCGTGGCAATGTCGGGGAATATGATATTCCAAGGCCGTAGGGGGCTTGCTAGACTGATTCTCGGCATTCTCAGCAAGACTTTCGACATATGACATTGTTATCTCAAGGACCGGAAAGTCGCTGTCGAGTTCAGGTGTGTTGAAGTCACCACAGCAAATGGTATCGCAAAACGCCTCCAAGAGACTCTGGCCGTTGAGATAGGAGCCGGTAATCCTTGTCTTAGCGAGCCGCTCCAGCTCGGTGTTGAAGTTGGAGCGGTCACGGTAGAACCGAGTCTTGTCGAGCGACTCGATGCGGGAGATGATGAGGCCTGCCGCCTGTAGAATGTTGTTTCCAACACATCCACCGTCTGGAAGTAGAATAAAACTACTCTTTGCTTTTGCCAAGATCCTCGTGCAAAACGGGGTTGACCAGTCTGGAACCCAAGATGGCCAGTCTGCAGGACGAGTTGAAATGTCACAGTGACCAAGTATCGACAGGTCTCCCATCTCGAGATCGACAAGGACAACCTGCCGATAGAGGTCCAAAGTCGACATGTTGTAGTCGACCTTGATCTTGTCACGATATATCGATCCAGTCAGGTTGAGGTTTGCGTAGATCCTATCCTTGGGGTCGAGGCATTGTGATGGTCTCGCCTGGTAGAGCCGGGAGAACAGCCGAGGACTAATCTGTGTTGACATTGGAAGGATGGCACGACGTGTTTCTTCTAGCACCACTGCCATCTCTCCCAGGTGCTCGACATAAGGCTGTGTACGTAACTGACGCAACACTTCGCGGAAATGTTGCCACGGCATCACCATATAGCCGCACATTACCACAGAGTCGCTGTTTGCCAGTCCAATTTCTTGTCGAATCCAGACCCTCTTAAACCAGGGACGTAAAAGGAGGAAGTGCAGGGCATGCATCGCCCGAGATTGATATGCCTCGGACTCCAAGTATTGAATCCAGCCATTAGGCTCCTGTTGTGTTCGAGCGCCCACATCTTGCAGCAAACTCATAATGAAGTCACTGTCTTTGTTGGCCTCGCCGAGCCAAACAGCCACGCGACTCGCCAATATGTACACATTGCCCATGTTTCGGACTTGGCTGCTTCTTTCGGCAATGTCCTCTTGGTTGATGCAGACGGCGTCGATCCACATGGTCCGAGGCTCGTCGGCTCGTCGGAGATGCTGTAGCGCAACAAAAAGATTTCGTCCGACCATCAAGGTTGACTGGTGAGGGTCGTCGCTGTAGGCAACTGAAACTGCAACTCCACCATCTGGCGAGCCCCATACATAGGATAAGGCTTCATAGGTGGGCGGTGGCTCTTGTGTCATTGTTGTGTGATGGAGTTGAAGAGAGATGGGTTGACTTTCAGAGCCTGGGAGGATGGTAACCAGCCGGATAGGCTGGTCTCCTTCGCCCAGGCCCCGATACTGGAACCGGGTCATTGTGGTGAGGGAGGTGAGCGGTCGACGTGGTTTGAAGGTATTCAGGCGGCTTAAGCTGAAAGAGGGAAGAGTAATCCAAGGGCAATAGTTGATCCGAAGTCCTGCGCCTCAATCGGGTAGTGTGCAGAATATGGCGCGCTCCAGCCCACATAGAAGAGCAAGACTGTCAGCTGAGTGGTGATGTAGAAAGTATTGTCTGTCTGCTGCCTCGCCCCAATGCGTTTCACACCTCAACACTGACAATAGCATCTTAGCGACACCTAAACATCCTTCACTTGATAGGCATGTGAGAAAAAAGACAATGTGAGTTGTCAAGACTTGTCGCACGCTGTAGTGAGATGAAGATCGATCCCGCCTTGGCAAAGGACTCTTCGACTGAGCTATTCTCTAGGAAGGAGACCCTTGTGGCACCCATAAATACCTAACCCAGAGAATAAGGTTCGCGGGAATGGTATGTGAAACACACTCTCCTTGCCCCGATGCCTGCATAGCCAGCGTGGGTTAGAAAACACACTCAACTCAATATCGGCGACATAGTTCCGATAGAAATAGAAGCACATTCCCAAAACGTCTGCAGGGTCCGTAATCAACTCCATCACTCGTTCACAATAGGTCCAGCAATTACTGCCGAATACGATATCCGACCCCTTGGCACTAATTTAGTGAATGCGGGGGGCGGAGAAGAGCCCTGGACTAAAAAGGCGGATATGAAAATATCCACGAGATATCCGTCAAAGGAAATACAACCTCACTCCACTAATGGCCTTTTCCCCTAGTCATGACCTGTGCCGACACCATCTGCCGGCCTTTTTACCCCAGACACCGTGGATCCCGCGGGGATACAGTTTGTAGATCTTTGCGGGATTTGATCAAACAATGGCAACTTGGCTACGGGGAGCCCGAGGTCACCCCTACCGAGTTTATTAGGTCAGTGTACTTCATCCGCCTATAAGTCTCAGCGTTGGGAACCGTTTCCCCTAATGATCTCTCGCCTATCTGCATCTGTCTTCTCAAACTCTATCGACTGCAAGTCATCACCTTGGCCATGGCTTGGACACCGGCCCTCGTTTCATTCCTCTTACTCACCCTGCCAAGTGTTGGGGCCTCCCCAAGCCAAAGCTCCTCCTACGCCAATGGCTGCGCTGGCTTGAAACAGAGAGTACAACTCCCCAATGCGACGGTTCACCTCTCTGAGGTTGTCAAGGCCGGCACAAATTTGACCTTTCCCAACTACGACCCGACTTGCACTCTCACGTCTCAGGTTGTCAAGTCCGACATCTGCCGCCTCTCATTCGACGTTGCCACCAGCTCTGATAGCAGTGTTCGCTTTGAGGCTTGGCTTCCTTTGGACTGGAGTGGTCGATTCTTGGGTGTTGGGAACGGAGGATTGGGAGGCTGCTTCAAGTATGATGATCTCAACTACGGCTCCTCACATGGCTTCGCGACCATTGGCACAAACAACGGCCATGACGGAAATCAAGGGAAGCCTTTCTACAAGCATCCAGGCGTTGTCGAAGATTACGCATATCGTGCCATTCACCTAGAGGCAGTCCTCGGCAAGAAGATCGTTCAGACATTTTACGGCACTCGACATAAGAAGTCCTACTACCTGGGCTGCTCGACAGGCGGAAGACAAGGCTTTAAGGAGGCTCAAGAGTTCCCCGAAGACTTCGATGGCATCGTTGCAGGCGCGCCTGCTTTTGACATGACGGCTCTATTTTTCTGGACTGGCTATCTTCCCAAGGTCCTTGGAAAGCCAGGATCTCCAAGTTACCTTGGCGCCGCTGAGTGGAACGCTGTCTACAATGATATTCTCGAACAGTGTGATGAGCTAGACGGTGTCAAAGACGGTGTCATCGAGGACCCTGATCTCTGCCAATACCGACCCGAAGCCCTCATCTGTGGAAAACGCAAGGGCAAGACCTGTCTAACGGGCGCGCAAGCTGCTGCTGTCAGGGATGTTCTGTCACCTGCCTATGGCCCAGAGGGAGAGCTGGTTTACCCAAGACTTCAGCCTGGCAGTAACGTTACCGACCGATTGGTGTCTAACCAGCCGTTTGGCTACCTTCTCGACTGGATGCGTTATGTTGTCAGGGAGGACCCCTCGTGGGATCCCTGGACTTTCAACGTCAATGACTGGGTTCAGCTGTCCGGAAGGGACGACTACGGTGTCAAGACCTGGAACGGTGACCTGAGTCGAGTTCGCGACCGAGGAGCCAAGATCATTCACTTCCACGGCCTTCAAGATCCTCTCATCAGCAGCGACAACTCGGCTCGGTACTACGATCACGTTAGTCGAACGATGGAGCTGTCATCTAAGGAACTAGACGAGTTTTACCGGTATTTCCGCATCTCCGGCATGGCTCACTGCCGAGGAGGAACTGGAGCCAACAAGATTGGAAACAACTTGGATACGCTCGATAAGTATGAGCCAGAGAGCAACGTACTGGCAGCCATTGTCAACTGGGTTGAGAAGGGCAAGGCACCAGAGTCTGTTTTGGGTACGCAGTATGCGTTGACGGGGAGCAAGGAGAAGGTTGCCTCGAGAAGACACTGTCGATGGCCACGACGCAATGTGTATATTGGAGGTGATTCGACGTCTCCCAAGAGCTGGCGATGTGAGTAAGTGTTGGTCTACGAGTGTGCAGAGTTGGAGCTGGTTGGGCCTATAAGGTTGGCCAAGCATTGTTGATAGTTGGAGATGCTCTTACGAGACACGTATATACATTTCAATGACACCACGTATATTATCGAACGTCAGCCAAAGAAACATGTGCCTGCAACAATGTGACCTTTGCCGATATCTTTCTTCAGTCGCTCTCTAGAAGGCAACCGCCGAGACATAGTAAACTCTACCACCTATGCCACACTTGTCGTCATACGTCGACTTATTCGTCTAGACTATACCCTCGAATCTCACAAAATCCTCTCGAGGATCATAATCCCCCCAAGACTCCTCCCACTGGCGTATAAGCAACTCAGCACCTCCAGTCCTTTCCAGCGTCGCCTCATCCCAGAACACATAACCCCAGCCTCGCATTTCATCTGGGATATGCAAGCCGTAGACATTACTATATGTATCTCCCCAAATCATCGTCCAAGCTCGCGGTGGCCTATCCAGCTCGTCTCGAACAAACACCAACGGGACTCTATCAGCTTCCATTTGATCCCTCTCAGATGGTTGTTCCTGCCGCCGTATGATCTGCTGCGTTTCGCCAAATATTCCAACCATGCCATTAATCGGGATATATGAGCTTCGGATTCGCTTTTGCATAGTCGATACGAGATGCTCATGCTCTTTGATTTGAAAGAGAACCGTGTGCAAAAATGTGAGGCCGCGTATGGCTGTCCCTTCTAGCAAATTATCACGCACAACTATTGTAATGTCAATATCGATGCATCATTAGGGCCATTAAATTGCGGTTTATGCGCGACTTACAGCCACTGTCCAGGTCGAAAGCGCCGTCCGGTGTCGGAGGCCGACCTTGGTCGTCGAACTTTGGGTTGTCAGGGTGCAGGTCCCAGTAAATGTTGGTGAAGACTTTGTCGTAAACGTCGAGGACAAGCTGGTAGAAAGCGAAAAGCTCCTCAATCTCCCATGGCTCGATGATGTTGAGGAGGGCCAGCAGGTTTTCTTCCGCAGACGAGCTTAAAGTCCTCTCGGGACTGGTGAGTTGACAGAGTAATTGGAAGCGGTATGCAGCTCGCGTTAGTCGCATCATCTCTGTTCGAGAAGGTCGAATCTTTTGCTGGTCGCCATGATTGTTGCCTGCACTCTTGGCCAGATTATCCAGCATTCGGCGAGCGCAGTCTTCCACAACGGGCTTAACTGAACGTAAATAAAAGCCAGCTATGGTCGACGCTACACCTTCAGTGAGGTCATCGGTAATTGCCACTCCACGCTGCGAGCATTTCTCGGAATACCACTCCAAGAAGTCCGAGGTATTCTGTGGAGCGTATAAACGATGAATAGCATAAGCCTCCACGGTCAAACAACCAATGGTCGTCTCAAGGCTTTTGCAAAGGAGATACCTCCGGTCGACAAGGTATTGCTGGTGGAAGGTTGGGGAGGCGTGAACCAGTGCGCTGAGGTGTGAAAGATCCAGTGTCGAAAGGATGTAACGTCGGACCTCCGGGGGAAGGCATTCAAGCCGACAGTTATCGGCCTGCTCTGCTTCTTTTGGTCTTGAGGTTGTCTCTGATTCCGCATCTGTGACTGCTGTTGGGGTCGTGTTCAGAGTTGCTCGTTGTCCTGTGTTTTTTGGCTCATGAGATGCTTCAACACAGCTTTTGAGGCTGTCTGTTAGCCACTTCATCTTCTAGAAGCCTGTGACAAGGTGGAATGGGTACGAGTGCCGGGCAGTCTCCGTGGTTGCGAGGAGTCAGACAAAGACACGACATGAGATATGTGGGGCAGTCAAGGCAAGGTCACGTGTGCGCCCTTATCGTGTTCAAGTTTGCCTAGGTACTTGTTTTTATTCTGTGTCTATAGAACTAAACATGAGGCCCTGTTTACTTCTAACCAAAGACTTGCCCATATGGCGGCATGGCAGGAGGCTTCCTTCAAAAATATTCCGTGGCTTTGAATTTATTTTGCTGAAGGTATCCTGTCTCTCACGAAGACCGCCCTACACAAGCTCGAGGCTTGGGAAAGATAAGGTGTCAACACTTCGATATCCTCAGCAAGCAAAAAAAATACTAGATTATTCATAATTAGGCTCTCATTGCTACTATAGAGAATTCTAAAGCCTTTGGGAGGTTTATAGTCAGGAATCGACGTTGGTTCGCGAAGTCTAACTTCGACCAAAATAGCTTCCTCTTCCAATCTTCTCCACGTGTGGTCGAACGTAGGATGTTCGTGCATCAAAATTGTCCATGAAGCAATAATTCGTCAGACCGTCACTTCAGAGTCAAGTTCTCCCCTAGTGTGCCATACTAAACCAGGCTTATAATGCAGTCGTGCGTCATGACTCAATAAGCCCTGCTTACGCGTGACGTCAATGTCTAACCTCTCGGGTCCTTGAGCGCGCCGGTACGACCCAATTTGTACGTTATCTTGGCGAAGATCCCTATTCAAGACTTGATCAACCTTTTTGAGCACACTTTCTACATCATGGCAACTGAGTATATCGACGGACCAAAACCGGAACAATTCCCGTTCGAATTCCTCCTCCGCCATGTCGACGATGAACCCACCATTGCCGACTATCGTTTTTTCCAGCAGGCTGCCACTGGCATTATTGAGACCGCTTTAGGCTTTGCAGTTCTTGGCGAGGTCGAAGGCGCTACCAAGCTCCTCGAAACTCTGAAGAATCGAGGGCTCGATCCCTTTGACGTCCTGGGTCACTCATATCCGTTCCTCAAACCCTGCATGTACTTTGCATGGGAGGCGACCTCATCATGGCCTTCATGGATACCCGACGACGAACATACCGAAAAAAAGCTTGAGGAACTCGAGACTGAGGGACGAACCCCATGGCTCGAGAGGTTCAACGAGGAATGGCAAGTCTCAGAAGAGACGGCCAAGAAGGCACTGGACATGGCGTATCAAGGGATTGCAACTGTACTGCCCGACTACAATGGCACGTTGGCTGGACAGGTTGCACAGGCAGAAATCATGTGGAAGAATGGGGAGTTCTCTTCTGCGGCGAACCCCAACGGACCTATGGCGGTCCGTTATTCCAAACTGGCCATGTGGTGGCGCCAGGGCATCTATCCGTACCCCTATGTTCAGGTATACCGAACGGCTGGATTGATGATTGCCCTAGACATCTACCTGCGACTGGGTCAAGATGGAGAGGCCCAGACTACATTCGAGAGGATCTGTGGGAGATTTCAGTATGAGGAACAAGTTGAGCAACTAGCGTGCTCACGCATAGCTTGGAAGAAGCTCTTGACAACACCTAGCCGACCTATTCTCGATCTTCTCCAGATTCATCCAGCGAAACTCAGGCCGGCGGTGACCCGTGCCCTGCAAATGGCCGAGCATCGTTTGGGGCATGGACCAAAGCGTCGATACAAGGGCGAGAGTATTGAGAAGCTGGTTCACACCATCAGTGCAAACACATTCCACAACTGCCCGTACGACGTACTCGCAGTGTATCGTCCGCCAGAGAAGCCCCGGTCTCGGCCTGAAGATGCCCAGGGCCTTTTACGGCCACCTTGTTCCCCATCAGACATCGCAGACCTGGAGAAGCGACTGGGAGTCACACTTCCCGAGGACTACAAGGAATTCCTCAGCGTCACCAATGGACTGGGATCTATGTGGAACGGTCAGAATCTGGTCGATTACTTGGTTAAATCCGAGGATATCTGCTGGCAGGATATCGACTTCCTTGAAGGGAATTGCATTCCCTTGCTACGCGACGACGATCCATCACCTTGGGCTGATAACAGGCTGGACTGGCCTGAAGTTGGGAGCTTCCAGGCTATATGTCTTTCAGGCGATCAAAACAGCGAGGAATCGAATGGCCACCTCTTCCTCTTACCCCCAGAGATGGTCCAAGAGTGCAAGGACTACTTCTTCAAGGAGTATGAGAAGAGGAACGATTCCCAGCGGCGTGAACTGGACCGTGTGGTGGAGGAGACTTATGGAAGCATGGAAAGCTTTCGAAACTTGGAGTACGCTCTTATCAGTTGGACGCCGTGGGACATTGAGTTTTATCCCTACGGTGGTATCAAAGATCTCCTTGAGCGCATGGCTGAAGCGGCATTGCACAAGGACAGGCCTTGGCTGAATATATTCGAGCCAACATTTCGCCGGCTTGCATCAAGGGGCGAGTGAGGAGAAAAAGATCAGATTATGGGATGTTTGGGTGTTTTATCAGACAAATAGGAGAAATATGACCAAATTAGGGTGTCGCCATGTCGCATGATGTTGCTATGTATTGCTTCTGCCTGCTCTGTCTATGCTCTCGCACCCGGTTCTCTATCTCCCAGTCTATTGACTAATTCTAAGAATTCCCATTAATGAACGCCAGAACTGGCTAAGATGAGCAAGCGCGAGGAACTTGACCGACGCATTTAGATTAGGGAAAACCCCAGCTTAAGCAGTTGTTTCACTGTCAAAGCTGTTGAGCCTGTCCCTAGACAGCTTCAGTCTTCAGTTTTTCCCTAAAGATAAAGCACCATAATTCCGCAGACTTCTAGGAGTTTATCGAGGTAAAATACAATGAATTAGTGACATTATTGCCCATATAAATGAGGCCATGAGGTGCCTCGTGATCAAGGAGCTATCTCTGCATGGACGCAACTTATTGAAGGCAAATGCAAGACCTACGGTGTACTAAGTTCTAGCGGACTCGACAACTAATCATTGCGGATCAGCAAAGCGAAGCGGTCGAGACTGAGCAGAATGCCGCGCGGCAATCGATAATCCCAGATGGCTTGGCAAAACTTGGGCGTCGGCCTGCTTTCTAGTCAGGGGTTCCTGTCTCATGGCGCTCAATAGTCTGAGCCTTAGCGTCAAACGAAGCAGGCTTGGTCCTCCTTCTCGGAAACTTCAGCCCGATCCAGCCAGTGAAATGGTGACAGAATGTCTTCCAATTAGCTCATTCAACTCCAAAATAGAGAGGATCTTCAACAATTAAATTGCTTGGCTGGTACATATCGACAGCAGTCAACCCATCCCGCGTCGCTTTGGCAGGGTCCTCTCAGACGTTGAGCGAGCAATCATGAAGGCATATGGAGTTGTTACACTGCTTGCGACGCTCTCCCCCATCGGGGCGTATGCGGGCTTGTGTCGGCCAAGCTCAGCATTGAGCTCTTCAACCACTTCACCCAGTGAATCCAGTACATTGGCTACGGATTCGACGACCGTGTCATTGTCCACCCTATCTACAACGGGATCTCTAGCGACCGATTCAACGACATCTGGTGAAACTAGTACCTCGGCTACCGAGACCATCTCAACTTCTATCCTTTCAACCACGGTATCAACCGAATCCAGTAGCTCAACTACGGATTTCACTACCCTCACAACTTCTGCTGTATCAACCACGACATCTGGCGAGTCCAATACCGATTCTACGACATCCGGCGAATCTAGTTCCCTAACAACTGATTCCACCACTGTCCCAACTTCGATCCTATCGACGACAACATCCGACGCTGCCACTACCACAACAAGCGCAGCCGCCCAAGGAATCGAGGGGCCAAACGGTTGCTGCGGCTATCCGGGCTACTTTGATGGTCACGTCCTTGCCCTCTCTGGTCTTTCAGATGACCTAACCGCTGAGGAATGCGCCGCAATGTGCACATCAGACCTCGACTGCACGTGGTACATCTATTACCAACGAAAAGATGGCAATTTCCTATGTAACACGTACGGAGCAACACCCCCATTCGTTATCGACGAAACAAAGCCAACCATCTACTACCCACGAGAATGCAAGACCTGCGCAGAGTCTCAACCACCTCCCCCTCATCAGCCGTCATGCATCGCCGATATTCCCTGTCGCGACACTGGTACACTGGATGGAACGCAGGTACAATTCTTGGGACTACGCTCAGTCTCGGCCACAGAAAACTGCGGCGACGTGTGCGCTACAGTCCCGGACTGCACTCATGCGTATCGCTTCTACGACTTTACGTATGGTTACCGGTGTTCTTTAACCCAAATGGGAGCTGACACCGTCTTCATCCCGGGCACTGAATTCTACCCGCTATGGTATTCGCGTGGCTGCAACCTAGGCACGTGTAGAGATGAATAGCCAAAGGGCGTATTGTGTCCTTTGAAAGGTGTATATAATCATGCTGCGCATAGGAAAGCGGTCTGGTAACAAGGCACAATCCCTATTTTAATTTATTATTGCGTCAGGCTTGTTTCTTTGCCACCAGCCCATTCTTCTCTCTCAGCCCTCTTACATTGTAGATCATTCCCTTCTGTAGTAGCCGGTACGGTTGCAGTCTGCATAACCAGAGCTGAATTAGATGGCCCCAGTAGGGCACCCTAGCGACTGGTCCAGCACCAGCCGCTGAATCCAGAATCATGCTCGCCATGGCGTCGGAGCTTGGCGTGAAAAGGCTCGTGCCGACCTTGTGTCCATCACTATCCGTATCACCGATGAGGGCAGAGATAACTTCCACGTGTTTTCCTTCTCCCTTCAACTCAGTATCGAGTGCTTTGCTGAAGGCGGTGATGTATCCTTTTGTGCCGCTGTATACAGACACCCATGGGAGGCCCAGCTCTGCCAAAGACCCGGAATTGATAATGAAACTTGGGTTTTCTGGGGTTGCATTTCTTTGAAGCGTGGGCAAGAGTGCGTATGTAAGGAACGTCATGAACGAGATGTTGACTTGAATGAGCTGCGTGATTTGCGCCGGTGTCTGCTCCGTGAAAGTGATGAAGTCTTTGGTGGGGTTGTGACCAATTCCAACATTGTTGACCAGGACTTTGAGGTTCAGATCAGTGATGGAGAATAAAGCGTTCCATGCCTCTTGTCCAGTCTCGCCAGATGCTGTGAATGCTGTTGCGGCATCAAGGACAAGACCCCTGATGTCACGAGAGGGGTATTGCTCTCGAAGGTCCTTAATAAGCGCGTCTAATCGTACGGGATCACGTCCATGAACGATGACATTGAGTCCACGCCGACATGACTCAACCGCCAAACTCCGACCGATGCCTGATGTCGCTCCTGTGACGAGGGCGTAAGCCTTGTCGTGTCCTGTTGTTGGTGGGTGAGAAAGCACGTTTCGTGGTTTTGACCCAGCGAGACCCATTTTCTGGAGACCTCCGAAAACGGATATATGGATAATTATCCCTTGATTACAGTAAGAACCTCTTTTTAAGGGGGCTTTGGCGCTGGAACCTTGACAGGGCAGCGATATTTTGTGTCGTAGGTGGCTGGCAGCCAATGATCGATAAGATAAGAGACCACGGCATGCACGAGATAACGCGATAACAGCTGGAATGGCTATCGCGGAATAACGTATGTCCGAAATCTCGACACGTTGGGGAGCAACGCGTTTGCTTCAACTTCCGAAGACTCTTACGGCACGAAATGCCCCGATCAAGGATTCCCTAAGCCATATCCCACTCCTGCGGAATGCTTCACTGGGTGGAAACTTGTGGCCTCTTGAGAATGTGTCACAACTGCGAATCCCTCCCAAAAATGAGGTCGTGCCAATGCTAACATTTTCCCTCCAGCCGGTTATGCCGACCGCGTCCTTGCCTGTACTGCCCTCAGTCAAAACAAGCCATCCAACAACCCTCGCTTTACCATCCTACCATGCCGCAAAACACCCCATGCTCCTCGATCCTCCCAAATCCCATTCAGATGCTCTGCCTCCGGTTCTGGGCCGCCGACGCGATCAAACAATGAAGCAGCGACGCGACAGACAGACCTTGTGATACCGCCCAGGCTCGACATTCCTCTCGGACATGCTCGCCAAATAATGATAAGCTTTCGCGTCTCATGCCTCGGCGAAAGCACAAGATGCACTGTGATGGGCAAGGGCCGCACGTGGCGTATGGACCAAACGTCACCTAGACCTTGCTTGCTAGCTTGTCACGAGCCGTAACAACACAGCAACGTATATCCCATTCCGAACTCGCTTGATGAGAGTAAATCTCACTCGTTTCGCGAGCCTTTCGCCCGTAATTTCCATTCAATGCCATGTGATTTCCTTTTGCGCTATCAAGGCCTGTTACCCACTTGGCTTCATCACATGCCTGGACCCATTGCTTGCAAACTCATTCCCTGTCAATCTGCCATTGTGACCATTGACGTCATCGCCTCCTTATCAATCAGGAGCCCCTTTTCCAACCCCCACTTCCCCGTATGCCCCAGAGCATTTGCTCCCACCTTTTGCCTGCAGGGCCAAAGTCTGGAATCATTTGAGAAGACCTTGATGCTATTTCTGGCCAGGGTTGAAGGAGAAATGTCAGTTTATCATTGGTCAGACAAACTTGACAGGATCCACCTTACTTTCTTGTCTGCCTAATCTGATGCTCACCACATCTTGCCAACATCAGACATGTCAGACATAACAGCTTCGTCCATATTCACACATCAACAATCACCAAGAATGTTTCCATCATGCCTGCAGAATCAACCATGGTCACTAAATATCCCGCCACGCTCATTGGCGACCCAGCCAACTCTTCCCCTTTGATCATCTGCTTCCACGGCTCAGGCGACTCGTGTGCATCCTGGATACCCCTGGCAGAACTTCTTGGCACCAAATATCGAGTGCTCCTCTGGGACCGCCAGGATCCTTATATGAAGCCCAAGTCAATTATAAACGGGATTCTGTGGTACTTGGATCAAGCGAAACTACCGCCACCTTACGTTTTGGTCGCGCATTCATATGGCGGCATGTTTGTGCGGCTGTTTCTTGACCGAAAACACCCCGACGTGGCGGGGGTGGTGCTCGTCGAGACAGGCCAGGAGGCAGAAACAGGCAAAGGAATCGAGGAGAAGCAATACAGGAACCAAATCCTGGGAAATAAGCCCCTTGTGGTCATTCGTGGTAACACGTTGATAGGGAAGTGGAAGCAATACGAAGAAGCCTTTGTTGCTGCTGAGGGTAAGACTAGTCCCAACCTCGCAGCACAGAAACAGATGCTGGATGCGGCGGATAAGGAGGATGAACGCCTGAAAAAGGCACAACTGGCACTGTCGCGATGTCATCGCTACGTTCATATTCCGGACTGCGGGCATGACGTTATTCAGCAGAGACCAGAGGCAGTGGTTAAAGAAGTCACCTGGGTCATGGATCATCTTCAGCCAATGAATGAGCATTCAACTATGGGGCTGAAAGCGTTGGTGTGGCTAAAAAGTCTGAAAGAGCGGTTCTTAGGTTGATGGACAATGACATGCCGGGAGGGTAGAATAATGGGGAGTTCTGTCATGAAGGTTTCAGGTAATTTTGCATGTGTCAAAGATTAAAATCAATGACTAGATATACTTGAATGATCCTAAAAAGTTCACTCGCGGAGTTCTCAATGTTGCAGGTTCATAAGGCAATGATCCAAGCTTCAATGAGGTCATCCTTTGCTTCCCAGCAATTTTACTTCACCCCAACCACCCACCCATTTGATCACCAATTGATGCCGGAAAAAAGGAACCAAAGACATACCAGTATAATTGCTTCCATAAACAGCCTCAAAATATCGGTTACGGGTCGGCATCGCTTCAATGAGGCTCCTCGCGGCTGTCATGAGGCATCTTGTAGGGTAGCTCCAACAACCGACCCGAGCTAAAAATGAGACCTCGGCAGTTGACGCGAATGCAATCAGTGCATGATGATCCATACCAAAAGCGGAGAGACCAATCACAGCTCGTCCCCGGATTTTAAAGTCCCCCACTTACCGCGGTCAGGCCATGAACCGAGGCTCAGGTCGTCCTTGGCGTCGGAGATAAGATCCGATATCGGTTCCGAGCGAGATGCTCAAATGTCCCTTTAATCTTCCCCACGAACTGATCAACAACTCAATCTCCAGAATCAACAACCTTTCAATCCTCGACATAATGCCTCCTCCTAATCCAGACTGGGTCAAGGCCCTCAAGCCCTCGGGTCCTCAGGGATCTGAGCTTCTCGAGCAAGAGCGCGCCAAGTCGGACGTCAATGTGGATCAGCTCGCCGACTTTCTCTTCACAAAGGAGGTTCTGGAGCGGAACGCCAAGATTCTCAGCATTTTGGAGTCGGACCCCATCTTTGACAAGTCGCAAAACTACTTTCAGGGCCGAAAGGACAGAATTGAGGCTGCTCTCGCTAGAGGAAAGGCTTTGCAACGGCTTTCTGTCAAGCACAACTGGAGCCAGGATGAGTACCAGGCCGCCAATGACCTCATCAGCGAGCCCACTCCATATGGCCTCCACGCGTCCATGTTTTTGAAGACGCTGGAGGAACAGGGAACACCAGCACAGCACAAGCTGTTCCTTGAGCCTGCTCAACGTTACGAGTACATTGGATGCTACGCGCAGACTGAGCTTGGTCATGGATCCAATGTTCGTGGCCTCGAGACAACGGCCACGTGGAACCCCGAGGACAAGACCTTCACTATCCATTCGCCTCATCTCACCGCTTCCAAATGGTGGATTGGATCCCTGGGCAAGGCTGCAAACCACGCCGTCGTCGTGGCCCAGCTGATCATCAACGGCAAGACATGCGGCCCTCACCCATTTGTCGTTCCCATTCGAGATCTCAAGACTCACGAGCCCCTGGAGAACATCCATGTCGGAGATATCGGCCCCAAGTTCGGTTACAACACCATGGACAACGGCTTCCTTCTGTTCAACCACGTCAAGGTCCCCCATATCAACATGCTCAGCCGCTTCTCGGGCGTCGACCCTGAGACGAGCAAGTACATCCGACCTGCTAACCCGGCGCTCGTCTACGGCACCTTGACTTTTGTCCGATCCTCCATCGTCCTTCAGTCGGGATCCGTTCTTGCCCGTGGTGTCACCATCGCTACACGTTATTGCTCCGTTCGACGCCAATTCCAGGACCGCGATGCTGCTTCGGATGAGGTTGGCGAGAACCAGGTTCTCAACTACACTATGGTGCAGCAGCGTCTTCTGCCCCTGCTGGCCGCTTCTTATGCTCTGCATTTCACCGGCCGTGCCATGATCAAGCTCTACGAGGCCAACCAGAAGCGCATGGCTCAGAAGCTGGGTGCCAGGGACAACGCTGGACGTGCTCCTGGCCCAGAGGAGCTCAACCCCGGTAGCGATCTCTTGGCTGATCTCCACGCCATTTCGTGCTCTCTGAAGGCTTTCGCATCCACCACGGCTGCTGAAGGTCTCGAGGTCTGCCGTCGAGCCTGCGGTGGCCACGGCTACTCGGCCTTCTCCGGTATTGGCAGCTGGTACGCCGACTACCTCCCCACCGTCACATGGGAGGGCGACAACTACATGCTCACCCAGCAAGTTGCTCGCTACCTGCTCAAGTCTGCCCGCGCTGTCCTGTCGGGCAAGGCTGTCGATAACAGCATCACCCGTGTCTTCAAGGAGTATATCCGAAGACAGGACGTCGGTGCTGCCTTTGATGTCCTCGACAGCGACCAGGATCTCGTCAATGCTTTTGCTTGGCGAGTTGCCTTCTTGACCTTTGAGGCTCTCAAGCACCGGGACGAGGAGAAGCAGTCTTGGAACAGCCTCCTGATTGACTTTTGGCGTCTGTCTACTGCTTATGCTCAGTACCAGGTTGTCAAGTACTTCCACGAGGCTCTCCAAGATGAGGAGACCAAGTCTTCTCTTGATGCCAACACCCAAGAAGTCCTCCACAAGCTGTTCCAGCTCTTTGCTCTCCACCACCTGCAGAGCCACGCTTCCGAGTTCTTCACCAGCGCAGCCACTACAGTCCGTCAGATCCAGCTTGCCCGCACAAAGCGGACACTGGCTCTCCTCGACGATGTTCGACCCCACGCTGTGAGGTTGGTGGACTCGTGGAAGTTCCCCGACTGGCAGCTCGACAGCTCGCTGGGTCGATATGACGGCAAGGTGTACGAGGACATGTTCCACAGGGCATCAGAGGTGAACCCTCTGAACGATGTGGTTTTCGATCCTTATCCTAATTCGCCGGTTCTGTTCAGGAAGGATGGGACTGTGAAGTCCAAGCTGTAGGATTTGAGGTGTAGCCCGTTTGTTTTCGTTCTGTATCGAATAGTATTGTTGATTAGATGTTAGCATAGAAGTGACTAGAATGATTAGAGTCATACAAATATAGTATTTTTCATACCTAAATCTTATTCGAATAGCTTCCCGTGCGTATGCATCTGACTTCGTGGAGTGAGAAGGCGCACTTATCGTGTTGTTGAGTATCCTCAAAGAAGTGTTTCGCCACAACATCAAAGTATAACTGCCAATACATACGGGACTTGAAACCCAACGCCGTAGGCCCCTAGTTGTTTCGTCATGTTCTTACTTTAAGAGTTAAATGTAATCGCTTTAGATATCCAAGGCTGCAGATAGCTATATCGATTCCTGTTTAACGGTCATAACAAGGCAACTAACCAATCTACTTCGCATAGAGCAATGCTCTTCCTAGTTGAGTGTAGGTTCATACCCTGGACGGCAGTGATGAGTTGTCAGACGCCATTTTTACCTCGCTTCCCCGGCAGATGCGAGCTATTTCATGATTGGTATAGTTGTAAGTAAGCTCTGGGGTAGTTCCTCGCCGTAAAATGAGTTGTGGTTGGAAAAGGTTAAATCACCCGCTGAGCTGCAACCAACAGCGTAGAAGGATGGACATTGTTCAAAAGTGGGTATTAAACTGCCAGGGGCGCAACGAAGGGACAGGGGTTGTTTCTCGCCGTTGAGTTCTCTTGTCCCAGATCAGGATCCAGTGTATGAAGCTCAGGTATCGAACAAGGTGCTTCAAAACTCTTAACCATGTTCCACAGGCACCATGCCACGGAAAGGCGAGTTTATCCCATTCTCTGATGGGGCAAAATGTAACGGCCCTGCATAGCCAAATTCCTCTTTTAGCCCACCTTTGAAACAAGGCGGCGTCGATCCAGGGACAGGGGCTGATCTTTGCGTATCCAATCATCTCACTTTGCATCTTAGAGAGCGCAAGATGAGTCCCAATTAGGAAATGACAGAGAATTTCGAAGGCTCTGTACTGGTAGATTAGAGATGGATCCTGGCGGGTAATGGATCCTAAATGGGTCTGAAAAGCTAGCTGAAGGGCTCAAGCTGAATGGATCTTGGCCTGAGTGCTAGGGCTGAGGATTTGTATAAAGACTCACGGGATGGGCTGCTCACTAGTTCTGATCTCTAGATTCTTCATGCCCACTTCTCTACATTCGTTTATCACCTTATTCTTCCTCTCTAACCATGGCTTTCAAGTCTCTTTCCTTGCTAGGCCTCGCCTTGAGCTTGGTCTCTGCTGCGCCAAACACCCGATCAGTCAAGATCACCGTTGACCACGAGGGTCCCCTCGACCCTTTCTTCGTCGTCGATTTCCCCGATCCCGGTGTCCTCCAGGCCGAAGACGGCACATGGGTCTCTGTCGCGACACAAGGCGAAGACAAGAAGATGCCATATGCTACTGCTGATGAGATACTTGGCGAATGGAAGATAGCGGGGGATCTCTGGCCTGGTAAAGGATGGACCAACAACGAGAACATCTGGGCTCCTGATCTACGACGCCTAGACGACGGCTCGTACATCATTTACTTTGCCGGTCAGCATGGCTCTTTGCCTGGAAACCCCCACTGCATCGGTATCCTTCGCTCCGAAAGCATCACCGGCCCCTACAAGCACGATGATGAGCCTTGGTTCTGTCCTCCTGAGGGCTGGAACAAGGTCATTGACGCGGCCGGCTTCAAGGACACGGACGGCAAACGATACGTCGTCTACAAGCAAGAGGGCGACACAAGCGGCCCAACTGGCGGCAACCCTCTGTTCCTCCAGGAGGTGGAGAGCGACGGCAGAACCATGGTTGGAGACGCCGTTCTCCTCCTCGACCGTATCGAATCTGAGGATGGCATGTCAACAGAGGCGCCCAATATTGTGCTGCTAAAGAACGGCATGTACGTCCTATTCTACAGCTCGGGCCACTTCGAGAACATCAACACCTACGACGTCAAATACGCCTATGCCACCAAGGTGACGGGCCCCTACACCCGCGCCGAAGGATCTCTGATCAACGCTTCCATGTTTGATCTCAAGGGCCCTGGTGGTGCGACGAGCAACGAGGCGGGAGACACATTGTTGTTCCACGGCTGGTGCGTTGAGAAGTACAAGCGTTGCTTGTACGGTGTTCCTTACAAGGTGTCTAACCCTTGTAGGCCTTAAGGAAAAGACTACCGAGCTGGCGATCGCCTGGTGGTATTTTATCACACGGCACTATTCTCCTTTAATCAGGATATTCTTTTCATGGCTTGTGAAACCCTCGATTAGACTTGGTAATTAATCAGACCCTCCTTGCTTAACGCGTACCTCCTTACCAGCCACTATCTGATGGCTGTCGCCCAATAATGCTCGACCGCTCTTCAATGCCTCTGGCCCAGAGCAGCCACCAAGCAACCAAGATTGGGTACATTAAGCACAACATGCTACTCTTTTTATATTTGTAAACTGCACTCTTCAAATGCCGCAGCAATCAACTGTAGCTGAATGGCAAAAGCCCTCGCGCATCATCGTGAATCACGGTTCATTGTGGAGAAGGCGATGCTTCATCTGGTATCTTGGCAACTGTAGTCACCTGCCGATGCAGACGGAAGATTTCAATGTGAGATAATAGAAACTGACAGCATCAGAAGACTCCATTGATGGCGCGTGTGCTATTCTTATACACAGAATACTGGATTTCAGCCACGGAAAGTGTCATTCAGAGCAAGACTTATCACAGCCTGTCTCTATCTGGTCAGTAGGCTCTCGGACACGAGACTGGCTCGAAACCGACGTTGAGAGCCCATACATCAAAGGAGTTCTCTGAATAAGTCAAGGTTACAGGTATAAATATGTTGCTGATATCACTCTTCTGGGCTCTTTCGATTCTACGCTAATCATACTAGCTCTATCAACGATATCAGCAACATCAACCGTCCCTGCAAGAGCTTATAAACCATTAAAATACTCAACAACAATGTGCGTGCGAACTTTCACCAGGTGGACCTGCGCAGAATGCCGCAAATTCTTCAAACAGGAGCAGAAAGAGAACATGTGCGCCGAGGCAGGCAAGAAGAAGCCTCCAGTCATGGGTGCTTGTGGGAGGATCAATGGGGCAGATGTTTCCATTTATGATGTTTTCTGTCCTCCTTGTCAGAAGGAGGCTGACAAGTTGCTTGAGGAAGAGAGGAAGAAGCGTGCGACTAAGACGTAGGTGGGAGTGGCCAGGAGAGAACTGGTGATGAACAATTCGACGATCGAACTGTAATATAGCTAAACAACTACTATAACTCTGTACTCTGTAGTACCTTTTTCCACGTCAATCAAAGCAACTCAATCTGCTGCCTCCAGGGCGGTGGCCGTGGCTCAGCCGGAATGATGGGTCTCCCAGACGGGACTGTGTAGTTAGAGTGCCCTTGTCTCACTGTCCCTTAATGATCGATATGCAGACTCATAAAACATCTTTCTTTATCAATCCCCTTGAGTAGGAAAAGATGTATCATTACATGGGTGTAGTGGAATCCTGTACCCATAAGCTACCTATGCAATAGAGTTAACCCCTTTAATAGCTACTGGGAAGCTATCTCCCTGCTCCATGCGCCTCCAAACCACCCCCTTCAAACGCTTTTCTTTACGCCCATCGCCAAAAATATGTTCAATATGACCCCATTCCCTCAAAGAGCACACCCTAATGATCCCACGAGTGCTTCCACATCTTTGAAACACCCTCCAAGTTGACCTCCCAATCCTCCGCTTCCGCAGTCGCAAACGATTCTTCAAACTTGGTGACGCTGGCGTCATGCTTGACTGACGCGTCGTCCAGTTTGCTCCTCGCTGCTCTGAGCATCTCTTCTGCCTTTCGTACTTCTTCCTGAATGCGATTCTTTTCTGCTTCGGCCTTGACCTTTCGTTCATAGTCTTCCCTCACCTTGCAGATGCGGTTCAGAGTGTCGAATCTGGCCCTTTCTTCCTGCACTTTTCTCTCGTTCTCGGCTTTTTGTTGACGCACGTGAGCTAAAAAGGCCTCAAGAGACTTGTCCAAGGCCTGATCCCCAATCATCTTCTCCATCTCTGCCTTCTGTAGACGACTGCTCGACTCATCACGGAGTCTGAGAACTTCATCGGCGCTAAGGCGTCGCAGATCGGCTTCTCGTTGGACACTTCGAAAAGTCTCGATAGCCTTGCCAACATCGGTAGGGAGTAGGCGTGTGTCGACGGTACGGAGTAGTGACAGATGATGTGCTTGCTCGGCGGGAATATCCAGCGCGGGGTTCTCACTACACGGAATGCCCTGAAGAACACGGCGAAAGCAGGCCACGGCATGCAGACCGCAACTCCAAGTATCTTTTTGACCGGGACAGCTCTGGCCAAAGTTAGCTGCAGCCATGCAAACTGGCGACTAGACACTACCTCCTTGATGAATTCAACATCTCCCGAGTAGCTAGAGACATCCATCCAGGCCTCGAACCTTTTCTTGATTCGCTCGTATCTCTCAGGTGTCGGCGTTGAATCGTGAATACGTAGTTCCATATTCTCTCCCTTTGGCGTCATCACACCGAATGCCCAGTGTTCCACTGGTTCCCAAGGTTTCGGGCAGTGTATAGGAAATCCAGCAGTACAACCATCGTCAAGCCTTGGAAAGCTTCGTGGTTGGAAGTCCTCCTGGCTCTGGAACCAAAAAGGATGAAAGAGTCTCGCGGGGCGGTGTTTCTGTCTGTGGTGGGCCATGACCACCTCGCAGAGGACTTGGAGGGCATCATCGCCCATCTGATTGCCTGGAGTAAGACAGTCGAGCAATCGGTCGGCGGTATACGATGACAAGGTCCGGAATCTTTTCAGGGCTCCTGAGAAGACAGGCTCATTCGCGGGTGTAGGTGGCCGTTTCTTGGCTACTGGGCTGGTCAGGTCTTGAATTTCAGATGCTGTCGTCGTCTCAACAAGCAAAACAACGTTATCGTCCGGTTCAGATATATGATCTTCGGCATCGGCAAACGAATCTGTTATCACATCCTCTTCTCCTGGTTCTTGGGCATCTGCTTGTTGCTGAAGCGATTCTAGGACTTGTTTGGCGATTGCAGCACTCAAATGGGGAGGAGCTGGACCATCTTGTCGGCGTTTGTGTTGCTTTCTAGCAACATCAGAATTGACCCCTTCTCTCAATGGCCCTCCCTCGGCCCAGAGGGAATCAAGGGCCATGCCCTGGGTTTGCATCAACTCAGTAATGCTTCTCATGTGTTTGACAACATCGACGGCGGGCTGAGGGAAACCAAATTCGATCAAAGCCTTCCGGACATCTGGTGGCAGCCAATTTGATCCTCCCCAAACGTGGTCGAGCCAGGCTATGTTGTCTTCCCGGCTGTTGTTGGACTTTTCTTGTCTCTTGGCGTTTGTTCGTGACTTTCTCTCGTCTGAAGACGGAGTGGGGGTAGGATGCCCAGGGGAGGATGTCCGGTTAGGGCTGTTCAAGTTCTACCACGATGATTAGCTAGTAAGGATGAGTGCCCCTCTAGGGCAGTGTTGCATTTGGACGCTGGAAGCTTACCGAGTACAAGTCTCCACGCTGAATCAACGTCGGCGAGTAAGAAGACCCGGCGTTGATGGAGGAAGTGCCGGGAGAGAACCCCGGCCTTGTGTTGCTGCGCTGAGATGGTGGCCTTGGAGGCGGCATGTCTGGAGGATCGTGGGCCTTTGTTTACGAGTTTCTGACGGACTTTATTTGGGGGCAGTTGGAAGGGTATCGAATTCTGACTTGCTGATGACGATTAGTTGAATTGAGAAAGGGAAGGATGATGCTTTTGGAGTTTGCGCTGCTTGTATGTAGTCAGGTTGGCACAGAGAAGTTGTGAGCCATGAGTGCGATGGGCACGTGATTGGCGATGAGACGACCAGGCACGACGCGTTGAGATGAGGCTGAAAAGAGGCTGATATCACTGTGGCTGAGCCCCGACCGACCATCAACCTCAACTCACGAGAGATAACAGGATAGAGCAGCTGGTTCATTCTAGAAAAAAAAGTATTAAGGCGGAATGTTATAGTACTCAAGATTTTTAAATGGTTAAAAACCTTCTCGAAGAATGCAGCAGAATAGTGCCTCTCAACGCCGAGCTGCGTATAGAAACAGCTGAATGTGAGTGGAATGCCCCTCCACTGCTTCATTAATTTTGAAAATGTGAAATGTAGTGGTGTTAATATAGTGTTCTTTGTAGTTGAAGCCCGGCCCTCGATGGGATGACTGAGACGATAGTGATTAATAAACTATTGACAGGTGAAAAATAAACTGTGCATTCGTATAAGACGGATCGCCTATGGCTTTGTCCATTGGTGGACTTTTCCCGCTCACAAAGCTTCGGAGTATACATAGCAGGATTCTGGTTTTCATAATGTCTGAGCGACATGAGCTTCCATAAATGTCGGGTATTATCATCGCCTCGGATAGGCTGTACATAAGGTCGGCCCCTACAAGTGTGGATATTAAGAGTGCGGTATGTCGGATAAAGCTACCGTTTTAATCTGTAGGTTTGGGTAACAAAGGCAAGCTGGTCCAAATGAAACAGCCTCGCTCAAATAGCTTGCGCAAACTTGAACGTAACATACCGTAGTCTGTCTGTCCCACTGTCTTGCTATCTACTACCCTGCGATCATCGGACTTTCGGCCTTCGCCTTCGCGTGTCTCGGACTTTTCTTATTATCCGCCGACCAGCAGCCGGCCTCCAAGCCTTCCCCACCACCTCCACACATCTCTCCCATATGGTGCATTGCACATGCATTATGCGGGTAGATGCAGGCCTCTCGAACAGACCAAGGGGCTTCTTGGCTATGATCGTCGATGCGGAAGCGGAGGTCGGCGATTGGAAAAGCCGACAGAGCGGTTGGTCACATTGATCGTGGAGACTGAAGCATGTGGGATAATGATATAAATACATTGGAGCGCGTAGACATTGAAGTAGTTTAGGGATACAAGAAACTGACCGGCTTGGACCATTAATTCAACTGTTCAGCCATGTTTAACATGCTGGAGGGCCTGCTTTGCCGCAGTCACCTCGCTATTGCCCTTGCCCTCGTGGCACTTATCTACCTACTCTCATTTGTATGTCATCAAAAATCAACCGAGACACTTGCTAACATGGGTAATAGTTCCTTTACGGAAGATATTTCCAACCACTAGCCCGGCTACCTGGTAAGTAAGCCAACTTTGCTCCGAGACATCTGACTGATCTTATAAAGGACCTCAGCTTTCAAGATACACTGATATCATTCTCAAGTATCATTGGCTGCGTGGCACACGAGCTCAATATGTCAACCATCTTCATCAGCACTACGGTTGGATTGTCATGCCCTGATGTCTTGGTTGCTCGCTGACTCTTGTCGTTTAGGTCCCGTTGTCCGTATTGGACCCAACGAAGTTGACATCTCCCAGATCAGCACCGTCAAGGAGATCCACAGTGTCAAAGGCGGCTACAAGAAGTCCCGATTTTACGAACTACTCGTGCCCGGCACAACCAACGTCTTCAACGCGACAGATACAGAATTTCACCGTCGGCATCGTCGCATTCTGTCCTCCCCTCTTTCGGAGTCATCCATCAAAACTATCGAATCAGCTGTTGACCAGAAAGTCAAATTGGTAATCAGCAAGATGGCGGAGGAAATGGCAGCGAGACAAGTCACAGATGTCGCAAAAATGTGGTTGTTCATGGCAACTGACATTATTTCTGAGTTGAGCTTTGGCGAGTCGTTCGGCATGTTGGAAGCTGGCAAGGTATGGGAACCTAACGCCAAAGAAGTCAATTAGTTACTGACGCTCTTGATAGAAGAACCAGTACATCGAAGACCTGGAAGGGCTGGCAGCCCGAGGTCCTATCCTCACAACTTTTCCAACCCTCATTGCCATCGCTAGAAAGATTCCCCTTCCAGTCCTTCAAAGGACGGCGGCGGCGGCGGCGAGGTTGAGGAATTACGCGCAGCAGGCTGTCCTCAGGTATAAGAGAGACTTCGCGAGCAATCCGGCTGCAGCCAAGCCGATGCTGTTCAAGAAGCTGTTTGAAGCAGGCGAAGATGGCCTCTCCGATGAAGAGATCCGAGCTGAAGCACAAGCCTACATCGTGGCTGGATCAGACACCACCGCTACCACGTTGACATACCTGATCTGGTCTGTCTGTCGAGACATGGAAGTCAAGCAAACGCTCGTCTCAGAACTCAACAAACTCCCAGCTGACTTTGGTGACAACGATCTTCGCTCCCTTCCGTATCTCAATGCCGTCATTGATGAAACGTTGAGACTCTACGCGGCAGCGCCATCTGCCCTTCCTCGGGTAGTCCCACATGGCGGCTCTACCTTGGCTGGATATTACCTTCCGCAAGATACGGTTGTGTCGACACAAGCATGGACACTGCACCGTGATCCGACGCTATTCCCGGACCCCGAGCGATTTGACCCCTCAAGATGGTTGGAGGCGACCAAAGAGATGAGGGATGGGGCTATGCCATTCGGTGGGGGAGCTAGAGGCAAGCATCACTGCTCTTATTTTTACCATCCTTGCTGGTTCGAGTGGTGCTAACAATCTGACTAGTTTGCATCGGCAAGCATCTTGCCAGAATGGAACTTCGGCTGGGCACTACACGATTCTTCCGCGCCTTTCCTTCTGCGACAGTGTCGAGAAGCAAGGGCATGTCCGATCAAGATATGATTCCCAAAGTGTTTTTCTTGCTGGCGCCAAATGGAGGGCGTTGTCTTGTTGAAGCCAGAAAAGCCACATTGTCAATCTAACGCCAACGAGACATCACTGGAAGTGCTTTGAGGGTCTGGATATTACCTAGGGCATGCTTTGGAAGTAGACGAGTCGAATAAATGACCTAACTCAAGATACCATTGGCGATCTTTCCTCCCCCAAGGCCCTGATTTGATAAAGAAAAGCCTTAATAGTAACTAGGTTAATACTCTAGCTCTCTGAATCGATTTTG
Source organism: Fusarium keratoplasticum (assembly GCF_025433545.1). Taxonomy (NCBI): domain Eukaryota; kingdom Fungi; phylum Ascomycota; class Sordariomycetes; order Hypocreales; family Nectriaceae; genus Fusarium; species Fusarium keratoplasticum. The sequence goes on from NC_070535.1 coordinate 633,734, forward strand.
AACCCAAGCCTCGTATTCTTCGTCGGTGAGGTATCCCTCCTTGCCCTCGTTACGATCGTCTGTCTGCCACAGATCTTCTCTCGCGTATCCCGGGCCTATACATAGCGGGCACAGGAAGTTATAAGAGCAGTCACCGGCGACCCAATCAAAGGAAAAATTCTGTGCAATCTCGCGACCACCCCCGCAGCCGGCACAAATGTTTCGACCTTTCTCACAAATGCCACACTCGCCATTTTCTACCCGTGCGATGACATCGGGCACCCTGAGGTCGCCACAGAGTATCATGCTCTCTTGGCCGAGAGCTGTTACCGGGATTTTCCACGTCGAGTCTTTGTCGAGAGTCTGGGGCAGAGTAAATGGCCGGTCATCGTTTGGGCCATCACCTGGCTGGTTAAGGTAGTACTCATAGATTTCGACATCGCTATTATCTTGGAGTCGCCCGCAACGGTCCTATTCAGAGATTTTGGCGCAGATAAGTGTATTCGTCGAGCCATCTTCCAGTCCCTGCGGCTGCACAAGGAGATGCCAGCTCCACTCTCTTGTCCACTCAAGGATCTCGAGCCATAGCTCTAGGGGCAATGTCTTTTTTCTTTTCTTGGTCGTGATAAGACCCGGAGATTGTCGAACGATGGTATCGATAAAATTGACCGTGAGGCCAATGACATCCAACATGAGGATTGGCTTCCTTTGGAGCAGCTGATTGAGCTTGGTTGGGTCGACTGGCTTCATGATGTGAGATTGGGTGGCTTGTGTGGTGAAAAGATGTGAGGTTGACAGGACCGGTGACTGGAAGTTGGCGTGATATATATAGGAAAACAGATTAAACACGCTTGATGAAAGTTCTACCTGAAGGTGTGATCCTACATGTGTTGCTTTTTCAGATCGCTGGGTGGCTGTAATAACCTTCGATTCTACCGAGGCTATAGCATTGGGTTTTGATGCCATTATGTGTTTTTATCAGTGTGTTCTTTGGTATTGTGTACGACGGAGACATCATTGAAAGCAAGAATTCTACCGATAGTCCTTTCTTGTGTGAACAGAACCTTTCGCCAGAATTCACGAAAAGAAAACACAGACGGCCCACGTTGCTAAAAATGAGAGATGCTGAGATTCGCGATGAAGGTGGGTGGAAGAGTTCCAGACTGCACATGAATCGAATCAGAGCGATTTATTGTGCTCAATAGGGTTATTTAGCTTGAAATATCGAAACTGTTGATCGAAGGGGGTGTGCGAGTAGCCGTTTTAAACTGAGGTATATGCACTGATATCCATCATCCACCCCCTGTTCGTCGCTCACCATACAGCAAACACCCTCAAGCCGTCTTGCCATCCCACTTTTGTGCTTCTCCAATGATAGGCTTCAGAAGCTCAGGCAGAACAACCGCTGCATCACCAACAAAGATCCAATCTTTGTCTGGGACGACACTCTTGGCATCCTCCGCACGCGTGTTGATATAGGCCACCCTTGCACCCTTGTTGCGGGCCATGGCGGCATATCCAGCTGCCGGCCAGACCCTGTTGGAGGTTCCGATATTGAGGCAGAGATCGATTGGATCAGAGTCTTCGAATAGAGCCTCTGTCTCATTCACGATTTGGAGAGGTAGGGGCTCGCCGAACCAGACTACATCAGGTCGGAGGATATTGGCCTTGCACTTGGGGCATTGCGGGAGATCCTCTTTTGTCAGGCCTGATGACAAACGAACTTGAGCGACTGGATCGGCCGCAGCTTCTTCCGGGTGTTTGAGAGCGGCCAGATCTCTTGTGGTCGGGGTGTTGGCCTCGTACTTGTCACCAAGAATCTGAGCATGCTTCCGAGCAATGCCTGCAAGTAGAAGAGGGCTTGCTCTTGGCTTATTATCGGGATCGATGCTCCCCATGGTCTCTTTCTCGTCCTTGGAGGGGTCGAGAGCGGGTGTAAGACATTCTTCAAAGTTGCCACGCTCTACGTACCCGCATCCGATCTTGTCGATGCATGACAAGGTGAATAGGTTGCCATGGAGTTCCTTCATCTGGCCAGGTGGGTGTCCCGCACGGGGACTCAGGTTGTCGACATTCTGCGTCAGGGCAACGAAACCTGGTACTTGACGAGCGAGGTCAGCCAGGGCGTAATGAGCCGGGTTCGGCTTTGCACGGAGAGCTTCCTGTCGACGATATGAATAGAATTGCCAGACAAGGCCAGGGTCATGACGGAAGCCAGCAGGCGAGGCGACCTGCGTCACGTCCTGGCTCTTCCATAACCCGCTGGTTCCTCTAAAGACTGCAAGGCCCGAAGATGCTGACAGACCAGCTCCAATGACGGCGATAATGCGCTTTGACTTTTTGAGGGCGTCGTGAAAGTCAGCGACCGCTGCGGGGTCCAGATTGGTATTGGTTGAGTCGGCCATCGAGACGAAGTGTTAATTCACGCTTGTTTGGGTTTTCAAAGGAGTCTTGAGAAACTTAATGAGAGGAAATAACTTTCTTTAAACTCATATCTCGAGTTTGATGCCTGCTAGGTAGATACAAGGCAGCAAGGCAGCAAACCAGGCACCCAGTGTTGCCTGCTTACTCGATGATCCTCTTGGTTAGCCTGCCAACCAGTCAATAGGTAAACATCTTTCCACCTTTAGTACGCGTCAGATCTCACCACTAGGAATCCAACCATCAGTTCATAAGAGCCCAGGGTAGGGTCAATTAGCGCTCGACCGTAAGAAGAGTCTGTTTTTCGGTTCGCTCACTAAAACAGAAGAAGGAGCCGGTTGTCTGGAACGGCGATGGTTCGAAGATGTATTTGCAACGCATTGCAGTCGTTTCATTCGTGACTCACTATCAACATGTGCCCGCATGTCCAGGGCGGTCAGTGAGATACTGTAGCACACAGGCCAAGAAAAACGGGACCAAACATCCCACGCACGATTGACTCTGAAGCTACTGTAACACTTCAACATAGTAGATTTGTGGAGAGTAACCTTTAAAGTAATGACAAAACTATTCTCAGAACAGTTGTATTATTAAAGACTCTTATAATTCTTCTATGACATATTCTTCATTTTGATTCTAGCCGTTGGACCAGGATACACTTATTTATGCGCTCTACTCGGATCGCATCCTCCTCTAAGCCCCGTGGCTGTGCAGCTGCAGACCCCTTTCCACTCTGGGGTCATTATGCCTTATTTTCTATCATGAGTCACCAGGTGCATACGAGAAGAAACATACTGAGTCAATAATTGACCGCAATGAAAAGCGGAAACCAGAAATGGGAAACCGTTTGTCACTGACTATCTCTGTCAGCCTAACCTGAATCTCGCCCTGCATCTTCATTATTGGTCAGCTTCAATCTGATAGCAGCATCGCTTAAAATTGTGACTCAGACCACCACATCGTGGCAACATCACACACCAAAGTACTATTTCCTATCATCGATACGTACCGCAAGACATGATTTATCTTAGCGTATTATAGACCTTTCTCCGCCTGACGAGTTTACCCTTCATGTCCATCTAATGAACACCAACGGGATGGACTTCTTTGCAAAGCTTCCCCCCGAGATCCGTATTCGGATCATGGGTCAAATGTCCTCCAAATCAGCGATATCCCGAATCATCCAAGCGTCACCCGCAATGCTTGCACAGTGGATTTCATCAAGGAAAACTATAGTGCGAGCAGTATTACTCAATCTTGTCGGCGGCGATATTTATGGCGACCTCCTACACGACGCAGTAGCCATCATTCACATGCCACCTATGGACTCTTTCCCTACCGACTCGATTCTTCACCATGTCGGCCAATGGTTAACCAAAGGATTTTCGGACCCCTTCGAGCAAGATGATGGCGAAACTCTCGATATGCTATACCGACTCTTCTCTCGCCTCGCTGTCTTCATTGAGGACTACATGACCAAGGCAACGGCTCCTTTCCCACCTCGAGCCTACCTCTGTCTTCCAAGGATGAAGTCGATGGACCGCGAACTGTATTTCCGGGATCAAGCCATCGACGCACGACATGTTGAACTCGACGACCTGACTTGCTCAGAGAGAAACCGCTTTCTACGCGCGTTTGTACGATATGAACTGCTCTGCAAACTCTACACCCCACGGCTCTGGAAAATCGTCGAGCCTAGCGAATATGGCGACCAAGTCAAGCAATTGCATTCAAACCTTCATATCTGGGAGTATGAGATGTTACATTGCGTCCGTGAATATGCTCGAAGCGTCTATGCGGCCATGTTTGCAAACTTCACTCCTGCATGGCTACCGAGCGATCAGACGGCATCAGATTCCGAGTCTTCTAGCGGGAATGGATTGCTCTATCCCGACAACTTTTGGACTAATCCGAACGAATACTTTTGCAGTTTGGAGCTGTCGCGCAGCTGCTACCACTCGGCATCGTTTCTGTACCTGCGAGGCTTTGATCTTCTGACTCACGCCCTGTTGTATTCAGAAAGCAACCAGGGAAGCTACAGAGAGCTCCGAAAATGGTTCTTCGGTATGTCTGCGGAATGGGTGAGGTCCGAAGACTCCCGCGCACCCTCTCGGGACCACTGGCTTGTACAGGACCAAGGCCCCACGTCCACTTCTTGTGCAGACCTTGGAGTCCGAGGCCAATTATTTCAGAAAATTTCAACCGCTCTTCTGAGGGAAGGCGTCGTGTCATATCCACAAGTCATCGGGTTGAGCACGTATCTCCAGCTTCGAATATACCGACAACGAGCATGGCCATTTTTCGAAGACGCAAGGTTCTATCCAGCTACGGACGGCCTGTGTCACTTTCCAAGCCTGGATGAACTTGCTGAGCAAGACCGTCTCGTGAAGCTCAAATTCCCCTATCCTAAAGGGGAACAACAACGGAGGAGGTCACAAATGTGGCAGGATTTTTTCGCTGGAAGGGAGTCGGAGAATGATATTGACTGGCAGGACGATGACGGCAAGCTGGAGCGTGTGGCTGGTGAGCGGGTTACCATACCGCGCATCTTTGAGCGTCCAGTTACGGAGAGACTGATTCCTTTTTGGCGGTATGGGATGTCGATGAGCACGGAGTAGGAAGTTGAGCAACATGAATTTGGGTATAAGGCGTCAGGAAGTTGGTACGAAGGCGTTATGAATAGGGTAAATTATTTCGAGGAAACCGTGCACAGCTAACAAGACTGGCCGGGTGAAAACCTCACGTCAATCTATGTATATATACCCACATGGCCCGGTTTATCCCTATGCTCCAACGCTCACTTCTTGGGGTTAAGGGCCCCGTTGCATACGCCATCACCACAAGTGCTCGTAACATAGTTAACAGTAAGCTCTCCCTTGTCAACATCATTGTCAATAAACGGCGCCGAGCCACAGCCCTTGCATCCATGGTTCTTCAACCTCAGGATAGCGTCCCTGACCTCTTGGCCCGAAGCACCGTTGGAGGTCTTTTGCAAGAAGGCGCAAATGTGGCCGGCACAGGCAATATGCTCGCCGTTGGAGAAGTGGTAGCTGGGGTCAACGCCGTTGATATTGTCGGTGATGAAGTCGGAGACTTTGTCGAGAAAGCCTTTCTGGTCGCCGCAGATGGCGCTTCCGTCACAGTTGATTCCCTTGGCAGCGGCTGACTGGAGCATGCCCAGGCAGGCGATAGCAGATACAGCGGAGAACTTCATCTTGTCTTTTGAGTTGTCATTAATATGGATTGTACCGCATATGAGCTCACGGGGTTTTACCTGGTTGACGATAAGGGTAACGGGATAAGTTGCAGAGCTGGGCTGGAGATGATAGTATTGAAGAGGTAGTAAGGAGGAGTGTTGTTATTCGAGTTGATCCTTCAGCTTCCATTGTGAGAATTCGGCTCCTCTTATACGTGTTCGGCCTCATGGTCTTGGGTAAGCACTCATCGTGATCGACCAGCGCATTGCTGGCGACCCGGAGACCTCCAGGGATCAATGAATTCCATGTTGATCTATCAGCACTAATGCCAGTTCCTGTCCCGTTGACCATGCATCTTGCGGATTTTGGCCGATGATCGTGATGTAGGCTACGTCACATAGACTGTGGTGTTATACGAGGGCTATTTCCGCCCACCTATCCAGGACCTTTGCTAGAGGCGTGTCTATTCAGTAATGCCAAGCCGGGTAGGACGGACGCTTTCTCCAGAAAGAAAGTGACATGAGCGATAAGCAGTACAACCTGGATTGTTGCCGGATCTGAGGGTTTGCCAGCTTGCATCTTCTACGTCTATAAGCCTGTCTCTACAGGCAAGTTCGCATTTGTTTGGTGTGTTGTATGTGAGCTATTACATGCTATGGGAAAAGTCTAGCTTAAGGCTGCCTCAGGGTACCTAGAAACAAGATGACAAACCGTATAATCAACCACCCCCCCCTCACTTCGATAGGGTTGAGGTCAAAGAATCCAAACCTTTTTGGACTGGCTCAAGTGGTTGGGAGGACTTCAAGCGGGGGGCTGGCTTTGTCTGTTCCGAGAGGGCATTGCCAACCCCAAGACCACCACAGTTGCCAATTTGCTTAGAGCAGAACATCCCATCTAAACAAGGATACATGCCGATTTCTCACGGTGACGCGGTGAAAGGTATCTGCATTCGCCGCGGTAGCGGGCAGCGGCATCTATAATCTCCCGCTACCGCCCTATGCTAACCTTGCTTGTGCCAGGCCTGCTCAGTGCCACCGCTCCTACGTGAAAGGGGATCTATAGACACCGGAATCACCGGGGAATCGACAAATCCAAGGATTTAGTCAATAGAAGTCTCCTATAGGAGCTGTGTAAGTTCTGGGGTGGAAGTATGGAGTATGTGGGCCATGGGGCGGAGGGTTACAAGCTCGCCAGCGACTTAGCGAATGACTCCAAGGGTATAAAAAGAAGGTTCCATTTTGCTATCACTTTTGGGGTAGAGAATTGTTTAAAGAATTTTGTAGACACATTTGTAGTAAAACCTAGTGCTTGAAGTTTTTGCCCATATTAGGTTTAATAAAAACGGGAAAAGATATCTCCGTGAGCTATAGACGTGACTTATTTGCTCAGAAGGCCATAATTACTCTAAGATTTTGTCACCTTTCTTTAACAACTAGAAAAACTTGAAGAGAATCGAAGTCACCAATCAATAACTTGAAGAAACCCAACCAATTCGGTTGTTGATATAGGGTATCCCACTCTATTTTGAGAGTGTAGTTATAACGGCTAAAATAAAGTCCGTATCCGTGCTGACCGCTGCCCAACGCGATGGCGTGTCTTCTACCTTCAACAAACAGCAGCGAAGTCCAAGGTTAATCAGCGACTGTATGAGATAACGATGTTGGACAGACTAAAATCTCTTTTCTCAAGCAAGCGAAGATGTGGAGTGTGTCTCTTTAAGCTACAGTCTGGCGTTGGATCGCTCAAGCTCGACGTTGATAGCTCTCCAGACTTTCTCTTCGCAGAGTCTGACTATCACGAATTTACGCGCGATGACCTTGGTAAATCAGCCAACCGTGGATGCCGGAGGTGTAAAAGCATCACGTCAACATTCGACTCGTACGGGGCCAACTTCTTAACAGCAAGGTGGTGGCCGGGACAGCCAGGAATGAGGGAGCCTTATCTGGAACTGGTGGAGGCCAGTTTGAAGTTTGAACTCAATGCACTCCCCAAGACCGACACCGCTCTGCTAGAACGAGATCCTAGCGTCAACTCACTTCATCCGTGTATTCGCCATGGCTTCAGAGTTGCTGGCAGCACCAGAGACGACAAGTGCCTTGACCAAGCAGCTGCTTGGTTAACCTCATGTCGTCAACACCATGACGATTGTCGCCCCAACGAGGTGTCATTTTGTCCCACCAGACTCCTATTTCTTGGGGACGAAAACACGGATATGATCAAGTTGATCGAGAATCCCCCCAAGGAAACAACCTACGTTGCGCTCAGCCACCGCTGGACAGAGGAGACACTCAAAGTTAGGTTGGTGCACAGCAATCACTCTGAAAGGCTTTCTAGTGGCTTCCCACTTGAAAAATTTCCTCCAATGATGCAGGATGTGATCTACCTGCTTCGCAGACTTGGAATCATGCATGTTTGGATAGATTGCATGTGCATCATCCAAGACGACCGCGAGGATTGGCGACGCGAAGCAGCAACCATGGCATCTGTTTATTCTAATGCTGAGCTCACCGTCGCCGCTACCATGGCAGGGGAAGGCCTCTTCAGCCGTCGCGATGGCAAAGATCATACCCAAGTCGATGTTGATGACACCGACGAGACACTCATCTTCTTGCGCCGCAGTCTTCCGCATTTCACGTGGCAAGATATGGAGTATGACTGGTTCGAAAGCGACGAGTTTGTGGACGCAGAACGAGAGTGGCCATTGCTTTCACGCGGCTGGACGTACCAAGAGCAACTACTCTCCAAAAGGACACTGCACTTCACAAGACACGAGATTATATGGGAATGCAACAACGCCATGGAGTGTGAATGCGGCTGGTATGTGCATTCTGGCATACTAGAAATGCCTGGAACGACACAAAAGAAGCAGTCTGTCGAGTCCAAATCGTGGAATCAGATTGTCAAGGAGTATTCAAAGAGAGAGTTGACGTTCGGCACCGACAAGCTACCCGCCCTAGCAGGAATTGCTAAGGACTTCAGTGAAGGGAACGATGACCTGGGACAGTATGCTTGCGGAATGTGGGAACAGCAACTGGAAAACTCGTTCTTCTGGTCCCTTGCGGAGGACCCGAAGCCGAAGCCTGATAGCAGCTCTTTGCCTTCGTGGTCGTGGGCGTCTGTGTCCGGGAACGTTTCTTGCTGGGAGGTGTCGGTTGAGAATGTCGAATTTCTGGGAGTCAGCGTGTCGTATAACGGCGAGCCGCTCATGGGCGAGGCAACAGAGGCGGTTGTGACCTTGTCTGGACCTTTGGTCCAAGCCACGCTTGAGTACGGTCAGAAATCATTGGACGATGTTGAGGCATCTTCGACAACAGGAGATGAGAGCCCTGATCTTGTCAGCAGCCAGGGAGGTCGTCATTATAGGCTTCGAGTCGGCGAAAAGTTCTCGACCTTTCGTCCAGATTACACCCTCGACAATCCCGGCCCAGCAACCATCCCGCCTGGCTCTCCAGCATTCTGCCTCATCTTTGGCAGAAGCACCTCGAGCTCATTTGACCCCGAAGAAGGCATTACAGACGAACAGACTGCTGCTTGTTTCCTCGTTCTTACACCTGTTGACGAAACTAACACTGTGTTCCGACGCATCGGTCTCTTTGACGGCAGTTGTGAGGATGGGGAAGATGTTTGGGAACTGGAACCACTGTTGGAATTGTCGCAAAAGAAGCAAGTGACTCTGATATAGCCGGCAGACCCAAGAATATCCTGTTTGGAGCTGGGCCTGTAAACTTCTTTGTGTTCATATTGACTATTGGGCTCATGATATTCTCACAGCTAGTGTTCGAGATCCCTATTAACCTTACTTGTGCAATCTAATCGAGTAGATACTCCTCCAAAACAACCTTCTCATCCTTTATATCCTGCTCTAGGTCACCATTATACTTCATGAGACTGTGCACATAAGCCTGCCCAACGACTCCCCATGTCGATTTGTAAAGGTCCCATTTGTTTTCTGTGTCCGCCAGCCATCGAATTCCGCTGTGATCTCTTTTATGCAAGACAAACGGAACCTGGCTGCCGAGGAGGACTACGACTAGATCACCCACTTGGGTGTTCTCGTGGCCGAGACCGAAATCGCCGTTCTCGAGGAGGAATATTCTGCGTTCCTCACAAGCATCATCCCGGATGCGGCAGTATTGCGCGTGAAGCTCTGTAGGTTCCGGTTCCGTGTGACGACTCATGTTGTAGCCGGTGAAGGATTCATCTTCCGAGGTGAAATGACTCCACCAAGACCACGTCCAAACCTTTTCCGAGTAATTCTTGGTATTCCAAACCCTCCAATCATCTGGTTCGGTCTCCCAGGCGCCTCCCGTGATTGTCTGCGCAAATCTCTTTGACATCTCTGGATCTTCCCACGGACCTCCAACGAGTGACTCCCACTCCTCGAACAGCTCGACGTAATTCGGTCGCCCAAAAGATATGAACCAAGAGTTGACGCATGTACCAACCTTGACAACCTTGCTTACTGTGAAACCTTGAGCAGAAATGACGGATGGTGCCTCAAGGTCAACTCGAATCCGCGCTTCAAGCCCATCAGAGGCCGAGTGACGGGCTCGTTGCAAAGGATAAAAGTCAGGACTATCTAGGCCTCCTGTCCAAAAAGGCACTATGCCGTGCACGGAATGATTTGGTTCGAAGAATTCAGTGTCCCAATCGTAGCACCAACGGGCTTCCGTGTACCTGCTCTCAGCAAGAGCTAGGGGGAGAAGTGTCTTGTACTTGGCCATGGTTGCTTTAGCAAATGCCATCCATAGCTTGTCACGATTCATTTTATAATCGATTGGAAGCTCTTCCAGCTTTCCAGACTTGATCAACCCCAGAAAGGCGTAAATCCTGTCATAGGGAACAGTGCACTGGCGAAGGCGAAGTTTGTATGCGAGTCCAAAGAGACCTATTGGTGGGTCTTGATACGACGGGTTTCGCATCTCGAATACTTGCTCGAGGTAACTTGCCAGGGCATAGTTGACTTGGAGCCAGTGTCGGGTTGTTTGTCGGACCAAGAGGTGTGCAAAGTCGAAGAAGGGAATAGTGTAAGAGCCGCAGCACAAGATCGCATTCCCAGCAAGGACGACTTCTTGTACCGTCCATGCACGAGACCAGTACTGTTCAAAGTCATTAGCATAGGCTGATAAAATAGTTTCGCTCTCCTTACCGGTCTTTTAATCATCTCGTTGAGGCATGCAATCCATTCTCCAGGTTCATTCCAAATTTCTTTCTCGGCGTCAGGATCGTGACAAGCAAGAAGTCGTTGGATCTGTTCAAACGCCAAGCCAGTGTGATCCTTTTCTTTGCCTATCCAGACGAGAACTTGTTTGGCATTACGGTATATATCCTGCATTCTTTGCACTTGAACACTCTTCTCGTCAGGATCATATTGGTTAATGCATATTGCATCAATCTTGACCATCAAACATTAGCCATCAATCGATAAAGCCACAGGTGAGCTTACCCAAAGGGACCTGGGCTCATCCTCGAGACAAAATTGCTCCAACGCGTCATGCAAGTCTGCTGTCACTTTGACCTGCTGCCCATTTAGGAGAATCGTCTTGGTCTTGTAGTGCCTTCCCCAGCAATAGCTGAGGGCTTCATAACTGCACTCATCCCAGCTCGTTTCGATGAGCTGGGCAGTGACAGAGATATGATCAGAGGTATTTGATGGTGCAAGGCGGACGATTCGAATGCTTGTCGGGTTATCGCTCAGGGGTGCGTAGATGTTGGAGGCCATGATTATTCTTGCGCTTGAAGATGAGGGTGAGATTAACGAGCATCAAAGAATGGTTATGATGTACTACTCATTGTGGCTACCTGTCAGAAGAACAAAAATGACAAAAATGATTGAGAAAGAAGAGGTGGTTGAGATACCGCGAATCTCAAGGATGGAAGCAAAAATCGTCGGCACTAACCCTCTACGGAATGGTCATCAGCCTTCATCCGCACGGATGCATTTGTCAAGGATCACGGAGTCAGGTGATAAGCAGCTGATCTCAAGTTCTTGATTGGTGTCATGGTTAGCGGGATGATAGGTCGCGAAGGAGTCATTCAACCAAAGAAGAAGGGAAAGGCCACGAAAATGAAGACCATATTGTTATAATACATATGAAATTGTCAGTTGAATTCAAGAATTGGACTAAGCATTATCTTCAAATCAACCCCTGCATTCTCGCATTGCCAAGCTCAGATCTCAGTCTTATCTGTGGCACACTACCTCCATCATGGCCGTCCATGGTAAATTAGTACGTCTCCTCCCTCACGACTACATGCTTAAGCTTAGGACCGTTGAAGTGCTTAGTCGGTGCAAGAGTGGCGACGCTAACATGCGGCCAGCCGAGGCCGTTAAAGTCAAGAGCCACAAACTGCGAGTACTGGATCTGCGTGTACTCGACTGTGATAGTCTTGGGTGCCGTGACGACATGGTGTCGGTCTATAACGAACTGAGGAACAATATCCCTGGGGCCGTTGGAAACGGGAGAGACCAAATCGCCCTTTTCCATGCAGGGTAGAAGACGGATCTTTGCGCGAACCTTGGAGATCCAGTACTGAGCAGTCATCTTGGTCGCGTTCGCATTCCCACTTCTCTCCTTCGGGGTGGCAGGAAACACCTTTCCATCGTCGGCTCCGATGTTGAAGCCAATGTTGCTGGTCCCTCCGCCAAGGTTAGGAGGTTCAGACGCCGTGGTGACAGTGAAGGTGGTATGCTCTACAATGTGCTTTCCCTTGTTTGCGTTCCTCAAAACAGTGTTTGGGTCGTTAAGGATCTCCTGAGTGATGGTTCCATCTTCCATGAAAGGGGTAAGGTCCTGGGGGAGGCGACGAGACACTTGGTCTGAAGCGGTTTGACTGGCAAAGATTTGATCTTGTCCAGTTGGAAGAAAAACGGGTGTAATTCCCACAGAAGGAATTACAGGTGGACCCTTGTGAGTCGTGGCTGGCCCGAAACACTGTGCGTTGATGGTGGTGCCGTGAGGGATGGATGCCATTCTAGTGAAAGAGGCAGCGAGATTAGGCATGGTGGCGCTCTCAGGAACTCGCATCCACAGGCCAGGCTCAAAATGAATGACGGGCGGCTTACAAGGCGAGAGGACATCCGAGGGCATGGCGTCAAGGATGGTCTGAGTGTATGGCACGCCGTTGAGCATGATGTCTGCTTGTGGGCCCAGGCCGCGATTGGGAACGTTGCCAAGTTCATTTCCGAACGTCATGGTCTCACTTGTCAGGTTGAGTTGCAACACATTGTCATCGTTGGCATCGGTCGATTCCACTGGCAACGGAGTCGGAGTGGCCTTGCTGTTGGGCCGAAAGATGGTGTTGAAGCCGAACCCTCGAAAGGTTCCTTTAAAGTTCGCCAAAACATCCAACGATGTCACTGGCTCGGCTACAGCACCAGTGACGAGGTGAGTATGTTCCTTGCTGTCACCATCGGTGCCGTTTTCAACGGGTTGCTCGATGGGGTCGAGAACAGTCGGTCCGAACGCAAAGTTCTGTGGGATCTCAATAGAGACGCTGGGAGCGAAAGGCATAGGGGGACTCATTTTGGACGAAAAAGATGGGCCACAGAAAGTTGATTGTGTATTGTGATGGTGACGGGGAATCCAACTATGAAGGAGCGGCATGAATGCCAGTTAAATAGAACAGTTGCACCTCCTGTTGTACAATCGTAACTCTGGTCGGCCTTCGGTGGCTTGCAGGCAACGGGCTGAAGGCTTACGACTCGGATGCCAGAGCTAGACACCAATCAGTGGCATTCCATCTCAAATTCGTCAGCCGTAGGGATATTGCCGCCATATATGTTGGATGGAATGTGCGGAACTCTGTGGCGTCGAGTAAGAGTTCATGGTTTACTAACCTCATACACATTGAGAAGTATTATGACAACTGCTCAGGAATGCCATGCTAGCTCAGCCGCTCGTGGCGCTCCTACTTTCAGACTGATAGTGAGGAGAATATGTAGAGGCGTGAAAGTCTCAACAATCACGGACGTATCATGACATGGACCGAGATTCTTTTCTATCGTCACAAGCCAGATGGTCTCGTCTGAGTTTCGGACCGCGAAGATCTAGGGTCCAGACCATGTGGTCCCCAAACAAGTAGATTCCTGTCGCCTGATGGGCGTTCTGCCAAGCCTGAGCTGTTACCTCCCCAGCGCCCAATGGTCAAGGAAGGTATGGGTTAATACCGAAATGTATGTTTGATTAATATTTTCCACTTACATTATACTTCATTATTCATGCATACTTAGAATCACTCTATTACCTGTATACAATCTCAGATATATCTTAGGCTCATATTCCTCTACAAAGACACACTATTCTGTCGCTTTCTTTTAAAGCTCCCCTTAGTGGGTAAACTGCAGCCGTGTCCTTGTTAAGAGAGATAAGGGTGTACCTCAGAATAGGTTACCAGACGCATCTTATTAACCTGAGGTTGACCTACCGGACTCAGTCATTATTGACAAGATTCGTGGAAGCAATTCCCCACAGCTTTGCTGGAGACTGTTAGTGGTCCCAAGCAACTGCAGGGCGGGGTAGTTAGTGGATCGCATTATCGTTCTTCGTAAATGCGAATTGGAATTTCTAAAGCCTGGTTCTTTAGGCTCTGACCGAGAAGATCAGTTCATGCACTGCCATTGCCAATTAAGGCGCGCCCGCATGTGGATTATCACAATTAGGCTCGTTGGGCCAATGCAACCGTAAGCTGAGGGTTCAGAGCAGAGAGCCTTGCTTTCCTATGAAGATAAGGCACTAGCTTCACACCCTTTTTTGTATGGCATGAAATATCCAGACCGGCCTATCAGACTTAAGAGCGTATACTCGCAAGCTGGCAAGGCGCACTTCACTGAGAGCCACATTGGGTATTTTCCTTAATATAAGAAGTCAGTTATCCGCCCCTGGGCCGGACTTTGAAGCATGACCCGTCATCTTGGCATATCACCAAAAACGGTTTTCTTCACGTCTCCATCATCATATTCAACATGTCGCTTCAAGTTTCAACAGGTGCCGGCCTAGGCATCAGCGATGTTGCGACTCTCGTCACGCTGAGCAGACAGGTTGACACCTGGCTATCAACTGGATCCGGGGACAAAGACCTTCTTGATCTCCTGGACCAGGATGAGATGGATGTATTGCGGCGAGGGGGCTTAATTGATACCACTCGATTCAACAAGCGATGGGGCTCTGAACTTGTCCTCCTTGTCAATGGTCAGTCACAGGCCTTCACAGGAGAAAAGGTAGAGAACGCCCTGGAGCCATTAGGACAGCTCTCTGCAACTATGATCTGCATCGTTGCTGCTCTCGATGCATTCTGCTCAACCGACATGGTCAAGTCAATCATACGCAGCACACTCCTCGAGGTCTTGGCGCCAGCCGAATATGGCGAAGACACGGTTGCCTCCAACTACACCCAGCGCATCAATTCTTGGCAGTCTGCAGGAACGGTACGAAGCATGAGTGCAGAAGCAAGGTGTATCTGGAAAGATTTGATCGCTCTAGAAGCTGTCTTTTCAGGTCTCATGCCGCCCGGCGACTCACCACACATGGTGAGCTTCTTGGTATGGCTTCTTACGGAGAAGTCCGAAAGCCACCACCCCGTCTTCTGACGTGGCTGGTGTTGCATCGTGCTTATCTAGCCTCGGAATAGAGATTCTGAGAGTTTGCGGACCGAACATCGAACCTAGCGAAGCACCAATCCAGCTGCAGTACAGCCCAGAAGCTGCTTGGATCATGTCGCAACGACCCATGGGGCGGCCTCTGGACGTTTATTTGTCACAACAGGCGTGCACAACCGTGAACTTGGACTGTCTCAAAGAATCTATGACCAAGTTCCCGGTTGATCCAAGGACGACAAATAGATGCCGGAGTGCGTGGGCCAAGGGGGAGAAAGCGGCAGCGTCTGTTGCATGTACCCCCTGGGCACCCCAAATGCAATGGCAGTCGGTGGCAGAAAACAGAGACATTGAGTACGTGTTCCACAATGTTGGAGGTTCGACAGACCGGATCGGAACAGAGATATACAACCTGGTCTCTCTGTTAGGTTTTGTCGTGAACGACGAGACTTGTGCCGCCCTGGACCAAGTACTGGAGCTCGAAAGCTCTGACGTCCTCGCGTGGTTGGAGTTGGTGGTAGACCGGCGGGCCGCTGCCTCTATTGAGGATCCGGAATTGGAACCGGAAATGATCAACGCATTCACTGTCCTTCAGGCGTTCTTCATGGGCTCCTACTACGGCATACTTCTCCCCCTTGTCGACACCTCCATGCTTGGCCTACCAGTCGTGGAGGGAGGTTGGGGTTTTCGAAACAACAAATTCTTCTACAAGATGGTGTCGATTTATGGGAACAAGACCTACTCGCGATTTCAAAACGGCCGGTGTATTCCACGAGAGACCGTTATTGACATGCTGTCAGCACTGTTCCTTGGGAACTACCAGGAAATCTCGGCCGACAATAAAAAGCCAGTGTTCAGCCGCAATGCCTGGTGTATTGGCGTTGTCAATAAGCGAGCCCTGCTAACATATAGCCTTCTTCGCCCGTGTGCCACCTTGAAGGATGTTGGCCGCTTCATGCTTATTGATGCCGACGTCAGCAGCATCCCCGTCGGCTCTGACGGTCTGATACGACCTGGAGTGCCGGAAAGTCTTAAACCGGATAATCTCACCATTGGCTCTCAGCATCTTTCGCTACCGCAGCAAAGCGACATGTCAGGACCCCGATCAAACTCGGAAGAAGACGTAACCTTTCATATCGAGCCGGACTGGGACGGGGACTCGAGCACGCTTCTCCTCTGCGTTCGGTACAAAGGGCGAAATGTCCAAACCATCAATCCCGCCACGGCAGATCTCAACTTCTTGAGGAGCCTGGTCCGGCCTGCCACTGATGGAGGCAAAGAGATACCCGACTCTGTTTTGAAGGAGAAACTCTGGACAATTGCAGACTTTTTTGCAAAAAAGCCGCCGGTCTGTGAGAGTGGCCAGGACCGCCCGGAGCTCTTCATGGCCTTGCCGAACCTACCAAGATTTCAATACATTGTTACAGAAGTATATAGCTCTATCGCCCATGTCTCCATCCTGCTGGATTCCTTACATGCTACGAGACAGAAATTGTCAGGCCTGGTCACGCTCACGGATACTAAGTGCTATGTGATTTTGGATGCCCGTCGTCACAGGGATGGACATGGATCGGACGAGTGGTATTCGGAGGAAATTGAGAGAAATTTGAGACAACTGAAGGTGGACAGTCACTTCACTCAGCTTGGTCGCGGAACTGCATCCAGGAAGGGGAGAAGGTGAAACGTCTGATTTAAGGCCTCACATTGGCCATGTTGCCTGTTGCTTTCCTAGCTGCAGTGGCTTTGGGACAAAAAGATGATGCAGATATCTAATTACAGGCTCGAAGGTGTCCGTTGTCAAAATGTAAATATGTCACTTACGTTTGCAGTAATTAAAAAAAAGCGTTGTATAGAAACAATGTGCAATTCAATGCCAATCCAGAGTTATGGACAATCTATCAAGGTTTCCTCCACCGTCTCACATCCCGCCACTCCGCAAGATAAGTACAGAGCAGCAACTCTGATCAATGGGCTTCTCTGTGAAGCAACATCTCACCATTCGAAAAGTGATGTTTGATGACGTTGAGAAAGATATTTCTCAACCTCCTTGGTTGTCGTCTCCCAAAAAGCGCTCACCTGATTCAAATCCTTTGCAACGCGATGAGGCTCTTTGACCTCACCAAAAGGTTCCAAATATTTGCCCTTGTACACCTCGGGTTTTCTCCAGACCTCTGGAGCAGTAGCGGCGAATAGAGTCGTGAAAGAGCCCTCGTCCAAGTCCAGCATAGTCCGTCTGATGAGTGGCTGCAAGAAAGAGGAGAAGATGCCTATAGCATTGTCGCTCTTCACGGCTCCTGGGTTGATCGACAATGACAAGATAGGAATCTTGGCTTGGTCGAAACGTCGCTGAAGTTCCTGGGCGAACAAGACATTGGCTAGCTTGGCCATGCTATAGAGTAGGGCGTTGATGTTGAACATGCGCTTCTGCACGTAGCGGTACTTCCACGGCTCATACGGCAGCTCACCGCGAAGAAATGCAGGGCTTGAGAAGTCGAAGGTGTAATCCGCAGGCAGAAATATGTGGTTCGCGCTCGACGAGACGGTAACAACACGGACATCGGCGTCTTTGACGGCCGCTGCGTTCTTGAGGAGCGGGAGAAGTCCGTTTGTGAGAACGAAATGGCCGACGTGACTAAAAGCTGTGAGATGCTGCGATAAAGAGAAACAATCAGGGGAAAATACCAGACTGCCATGGCTGTCTCCCAACCAGCTTCATTGGTCTCGAGATCTTTTGTTGCCAACCCTGCGTTGTTGACTTGACAGCTGTGAGTAAACAGCCAACCCTAGTAGCGTGGGAACATACTCAGAATATCAAGCTTGGACTCGTTCTCCCTCATCCATGCAGTTGCCTTCAGCACACTACCAATATCACCAAGATCGAGCTGAAGCCATACTAGTAGGTTCTCGGGAATCCCGGGTGCCAAGGAGCGTATTTCCTCCCTAGCCGCTTTGGCTTTGGCTTCGGATCTGGCGGTGTAGTACACCTTGGCACCTTTGGATGCGAGATGCTTGACTGTGTGCAAGCCGATGCCAGAGCTGAAACTGTGAGTTAGTGTTCAAGGCCTGCATGCCAGAGACTCACTTTGCGCCTGTGACTAGTGCCACCTTGCCGCTGAGGTTGGGGGTTCCATCACGAGGGTTCCAACTTTGTCCCATTGTCGTCACTGGTGCTTGAAGCGTTGAAAGTGCTGGATTATAGGCTTGTTTGTAAAAGGACTTGGCGTAAGAGCTTGCTTCATCCATACTGAAAGTCAACATTCGGGCTCTTATATCCTTTACTTTCCTGGCTGAAGCACGGAGTGGATGACAAATTGGCTCGCAGTTCTTGACCATTTATTGAAGTTAGAATGACATGTGTGCTTTGAAATTGACCATTCCATGTAACAGAAAGGGCTATAGAACCGCCTCCAAAGTCATCTTTTATTTTACTCATCGCTCTGGCTGGATAGAGCGTCTTGGACGGCAAGAAAACGCGAAAATTTCCCTAGCCATGGCAGACGTGTGGATGGTTAGAGATAGGGTTAGTCCAAATGCCGTGCCTCAAGGTTCCCGGTCAGTTCAAATGAGAAGGCTGATAAATCAATGCCGAGATCTCCATGCACCCTTGGAATCAAGAGAGCATGTCTCATGATGGCGCCAATGTTGACGCCCTTGTCCGAGTTTGGATAGAGTCATCTTCTATGATTGGACGCTCATAAGGCGAGGCAAGAATCCGCGACGCTAACGCATATCGTTTTAGCTAGGGCCATGATTAGTCACGGTGACCTTCAACTTCAAAGAGGATCGAGGACGGCGGTAAACACTCTGCCCAAGTTCAGCTTTGATCCGATACTGACTGCCATCGACTCACCTCGCAGTTTGATGCCAACAGATACCTACCAACCAATGGCTGCTGGCTGCTGGACTTGTAAAGGTAGGGCTCTTCTTCCTCTCAGGACTTTGACCCACTAACGCATAACAGATCGCAAGGTCCGCTGCGACCTGCGGCAGCCCTCGTGCGCAAACTGCGCTCGGTCGAAGAGAAAATGCGCTGGATACGGCATGAGACTGTCGTGGCCACGGCCAAACGACCGGCGACGCTCCATGGTTCATGAGCCAGACAAATCCTCGCGTGCCAATCCCGAGAGCGAGAAGGCTCTCCACTTCATCAATACATATACTTGGCATGTGGCCATGTATGGGTCATCTTCCGACGGAAGCTATTCGAGTATGTTGCTCGCCTTGGCCAATCGGCTCGTATCTAACGAGGATGAATGGCAGAGCTTGTCACCAGACCCCCTGGCCCTTTGCTGTACTCGCTATCTTTGATCAACCGGGATGAGTCTATGCTTCTAGACTATTGTAAGATATTTTGATGGCCTACTTGTCCACCTGTATGATAGATACTAACCACTCGCAGACATACGGGCAGACACAATGGTTCCTGGCGCAGACCCTCCCCGGCCGTTGATGCAGGTGATTCTCCAGATGGCGCTTGCAGACTCTACACCTTCTTCCAAAGCTGTGCTACAGGGTATCTTGGCGTTGTCGTCGCTTCGCTTGTCAGGAAACTCTACCGCCTTCGCACACAAGACAAAGGCTATATCTGCCCTTGCTCGGTCGTTGAGCCTCGATAAGACGCGCGAGTTAACAAGCAAGACTGTTGTTGCGAGCATGCTTCTCTATCTATATGAGGTTATTCACTTCCCTTCTTCCCTCTGTCAAATGCTGGTAACTAATGTAGACAACTCGTAGACAACCCACCCAAGCTTGACAGGTCCTTCATGGGCTGTATACCTCTGTGGCGTCAAGAAGATTGCCAAATCCTCCTCCGCCGAGCAGAATCCCAGCCGTTGTATGGATCACGGGCCATTCTTCAGTTGGCTGCATTACCATGAAATCATGGGCCACTTCAGCTTGGTTTGGTGGGCACCTCCTGATCCTCCGCCAATCTGTTTCGTCGATGCAGCCGCACTCCTGGGCCTACCTAGGAGTGAAGAGGCAGATAGAATGCCTTTTCAAAATGGCCAACTTGATACTACTTCCGACACAGCCCAACTTTTACACAACGACGAGGGGCCTGTCTGCTCCTTGGTAATTTTGGACATCATCTCGATGCTATTCCATAGCATCAGCCCAGACGTGGAACATGCCATCTCATCCAAGAAACGTCAACGCCTACTAGAGGCGGAGAATACTCTACGCAAATACTTGTTAGAATACCCATCAACCAAGTCCACCTACGAGTCTCGTCAACCCTCAAACACAAGCACTCTCCTCCACTCTATCGCAGCCCTGATCTTCCTCAATCGTGCAGCATTGGATTACTCTGGAGAAGAAGCAGCCCACGAGGTTTTAGTGAAACACGGTCTGGATATCTTCGAGACTGTCGATGTTTCTTATACTCCGTGGCCCATCTTTATTATAGCCTGCGAGGCACATCGAGACTCAGCCCGGTTGTTAATCCTCGATGTTGTTGCTAGGATAGAGAAGCATACTGGGAGCCGCCGCTTGACTCTGCTGAGGCATCTTATTGAAGGAGCCTGGAACTATCATGATCTGAACTTTGGGCGAGGCTCAGATTACAGAGTCATGCTCCATTCTGTTATACGGACGGCACCTTACATGCCGTTTTTTGCATAGGCTCTAGTTGACGAGGGTTTCTTGGTAGATTTATGATGATTCCATCTTTCGGCATGTAGCACAGTATGATGGCAAGTGAACGCAGATAATATCATATGACTTCATCCCCATTATCTCTAGATTATATAAAGATCCCTTCCTGTTAGTCTTGAGACTCACCATACGCCTTTTTGACAGACGGTCGCGAGCTCAAACGCCGATGCCATGCTAGAAAGTTGGGGAATCTCTCCTCAATCCGGTACCTATCCCATAAAGTGTCCTTGAAGAATGGAGCGAAGAGGGCGACCCTATTCCAAGGAACAAAGCACAGGTCTGCGTACGTGCTGCAATGCTGTTAAAACAAACAATGATAGAAAAGCTAGGTCGACTCTTACCATTTGTCCCCTACCAGGTATTCTCGGTCCTTGAGTATGGTCTCCAAGACTTCAAACACTCGGACTGTCTGCTCAATGTATCGCTGTTTCGCAATGGGAATGTCGTCAGGGCAGCGATGAAACCACACAGCTTGACCAAAATAGGGGCCCTACATAGTCAAAGTTATTAATCGTTTAGTTATGATGGAAACCCTGCACTGCTCACCTGGCCCGACATCTGGAAATGCAGATACTGTTTCAAAGCCCACTTGCCCCTCGCGTCTTCGACTGTCAGCTTGCCATGCTTATCGTATAGCTCGACGAGATACTCGACAATAGCTCCAGACTCCCAGATGGTGAAATCGCCATTGTTGGGATCAGTGAGGGCTGGCACTCGGCCATTAGGATTCAAAGCAAGGAACCAATCTTCCTTGGGGTTATCCACCACGATCTGAGGCATGTCAGTGGTTTGAGGCCTCAATAGTACCCTGGGTAAAACCTTGTCATAGGACATGCCTAGTTCTTCGAGAACAATGGTGACTTTGTAAGGGTTTGGCCCGGCGCCTCGTTCACATCGTTAGCTGCCCGCATATTGCAGGATAAAGGGGACTTGATGTGTTACTATGCACATAAACCGTGAAAGGTTTCAAGGCAGCCATGATGAACGGCGCAAGAGAAGAAATATTTGGCGAGAATAAGGAGAGTGAGCTTTGCGGGTCGATCAAAACGGTTTGGTAGGCTTGTCAGATTGATGATGAATAGTTTTCGGGCTTAAGATTGCTCATGATGTGATACCAATGTTATCCCTGAAAGTCATCTTGAAGAGCCTATCCACAATGCTCTCCCCACTCCTCGTCTCGCGTCGCGCGTCGGACAGCGAGGTCGATCCGTTTGAGCAAAATTCATCCGAGGCATCCCGAACTCGTACCTTTACAGCGAGCCGAGCATGGATCAGGTCAAGGATAGGGCCATGAAAAATTGGCTAGTCAGATCAACCCGGGGAGATATGGTAACTCCCCGGCATAAACCGCCAGCTTCAAGCCCCATCCAGTGGGGACTGTTCCGTGATGATTACACTAGCCGCAGTCTTGGCATTTCCCGATCGCCGAAGGCCAATAGGAGGGTAGTTGGGACATGCCACGGAATGATGTCGAGCCGCTCCCATTCTGACAACATTGAAGGCTGGCAGTCTCCCCCTGGCTTCCCGACAGCGGTGGAGCTTTCCAGCTGAGGTTGAGCCCAAGCACATCATTACCTGAGTCATTTTTCCAAGTCAAGTTGAGGTTTGGCTTCGCAACGGATAGGCTGTGTTGCCTCTATGATGGTCAATGTTTTATACCAAGGAGCCAACATTGGAAGCGGAGGGTAGCCGGGGAGATAAGCCGAGCCTGCTGTTTTCGTCATAGATCCCTAACAAGATTTCATACTCTGGTCTAGACAATCACCCACATGAAGGTCGTTAAATAAGGGCTACGAATAAGGCCAACAAGAGGCTCAAACCCAGATTTTGCCAACATCACTATCATCGCTGCTGTCTACCGCGCGCTCATTTACCCCATAATCTCAAACGGTCAAGCAGCTTGTAGACACTCAACCGAACCATGGAGACTGTTTTGGTTGTCGGGGCCACCAGCAACATTGGCGTATCTGCCGTCAAAGCTGCTCTCAACACTGGGCGAAACGTCATCGCCGTTGTAAGAAATCAGGCTAGCACCAGCAAACTCCTTAAGCATGTTGGAACATCCAAGGGTATCACGGTTGCAGAAGCCGACGTTACATCACCAGATGGTATTAAAAGCGTTGTGCAACGTGTGCGAGAAGGCCAGTTGCCATCCTTCCAACATGTTTACTCATCAGGTACGTATACGTTTGAAGACAAGGGCATGAGACGATGCTGACAGCGGGACAGTTGAAACTTTCGACCTTTCGCCTCACATTACAGATGTTGGCACTGAGGCGCTCCGAAGGGTCATGAATGTTAATCTTGAGGCCAACTTTTGTAAGCCTGCCCGTGATCCATTGCATCAGCATCTATCCCTAATCGCCGAATTCCCCTAACTTGTCCAAGTCGCATTCAGAGCTACAATCCCATATCTGCTTGAGCAGAAGTATGGAAACAGCACCTGGACCCTTCTGACCGGTGCCGCAGGTGGCAGTGGTGTAAATTGTTGACGTACTTGGACTCCCTGCGGGATGCAGCTTCACTAACCAAATCATTTCCAGTGGGCTGGCGTAACTGCCATCAGTCAGGGAGCGCTCTTCTCCCTGGCGAATGTGGCTTGTAGAGAACTGGCCGATACCAACGTCCGTTTTAACGAGGTCTGGCTCGCATTCCGAGTTGAGCATGATGAAGCGGCGGCAAAGCATGGAAGCATCGGATCATCTGCTTTTGCTCCGCATTACGAACAGATTCTTGCTCGGCCAGAGATATCCGCCAGCAGGGTCCGCCTTGCGAAGCCAGCCGACATTAGCAATTTCACATGGTCGAAGAAGTTGGTTTGAGCGGCAGACCGTATTCCCATAGTGAACAGCCAGAGTAGTTGTTTAAACATGGAATGTATAGTTGACTGTTGCTCTTGCGACGGCTTGTTAAAGGTGGCCAAGTAGCATGTAACACAAGATCGATTAATGGGGTCTCTCCGTAGGGTGGGCCTTGCAAACGAAAGATAAGTCCACCCATAACGAGGGTAACACATAATTTTGAGACGAGCCGTGTGCAATAGCTATCAATGGATTACAAAGAAATGAGGCAAAAGCCACAGTAGCGAAACGATTGGGTACAGAAAGAATATCCCTCTAGTCTATAAATATGAATGTCTAAAGAAGGGGAACCTCTATCTTCACGACTTAATATACAACCCATACCCCAGTCTCCCAGCGCCGCTTCATTCATCCTTAGCCTCCTGGGCGAAGGGATAATCTATGTAGCCCTCATCGCTTTGTGCGTACATGTTCTTTGGATCCAATGGCGCAAACTCGATGCCGTTCTTTGCTTTAAAGACCAGGTCGGGGTTGGAGATGTACGGACGGCCAAATGCCACCACAACATCATGGTCCACGTAATCGACATCCACCGCCTTCTTGGCGGAAGCGGCATCGTAATTCCCGGCAACGAGAACAGGGCTCGCGTCGCCATAGGTGTCCAAGATGAACTTAATCTCCTCGCCATTGGTTTGCCGGTCGTCGGACTCGCACACGTGGAGGTAGGCCAGCTTGAAATCAGCCAGCCTGCGTACAACGTCTGAGAATTGCGGAATAGGGTCGTCCATGCGCACGCCTTGGTACTTGCTCCAGGGGCTCAGACGGATCGCAGTGCGCTCGCTGCCGACTGCTTCGACTACGGCGCGAGTGACCTCTACCGCGAAGCGAGATCTGTTTTCGATGCTTCCACCCCAGGTATCGGTTCGTTTATTTGAGACGTCTTGGATGAACTGGTCGACGAGGTATCCATTGGCGCCATGGATCTCGACTCCATCGAAACCAGCACTGATGGCGTTCTTAGCTGCGGCCGCAAAGTCGGAAATTGCGTCCCAAATTCCATCTTCGGTCAGCGGGGTTGGGTAGTGCATATCATCGCTAAAGGCACTCTTCATGGGCACATCGCTGCTGGAAACCAGCTGGTGTCCCCCCTTCTCCAGTAGCTGAGGGTTTGCGGCGCGACCCAGTGCCCAGAGCTGTAGAAAGATGTATGATCCTTTGGCGTGCACAGCGTTGGTGACTTCCCTCCAGGCGTCGATCTGAGACTGATTGTAGATGCCTGGGACATTGGCATAACCGCCATGCCGGGGGCTGATAACGGTGGCTTCCGTGACGACGAGAGATCCGGGGGCTGAGGCACGCTGCTTGAAGTACTCCTTTACGGAGGGCAGGGGAACGTGAGAATCGCTTGCTCGGAGGCGGGTCATTGGGGCCATGGCGATGCGCTGGGAGAGGGACATGGCCCCAACCTTGACGGGGGTGAAGAGTTTCGTCATGTTGTAAGGGAGTGTTGATTTAAGGCTTGCAGTGGAAGTGTTGGAGGCTGGAATTGTCTCTTGATGCTGAATCCAACCTCAAACCATGAGCAAGGTCCATCTATATACAGCCCCGTTACTTAGTTGGAAAAGCGGCTCGGAGTGTTCGTAGCGGTGGAGCCGCTTACAAAACTCGTCAAGTCATATCACGGATCTCTTTAGATTACCATGTGGGCTTTCCTCAGTCTATGCTATTTGGTTGGTTCTCTGATTCGGTCAATTAATGAGATGAATCTTGCCGTGCATGGTTCCTTGGACATTCGGAGAATGCCAAGACCGCCGATGGCTTAACGCTACCGGGGACATAAGATATCTCCGCACACACCAATTGTGATGATGTAATCAGGTGTACTGGCAAATCTCTAGGGTAGCACCAGCCACTGTCACGGGATCGGAGTCGCGCCAGGAGACAAACGCGAACAGTCATGACTGCTGGACGCCTTAATGTGGTCCAACTGGCTCTGTACCGTCCCTACGTGCCGGATTGGTTTCATCAGGGGCTCTTCTCATCTGTCATGACTAATCCTCCTCCATCTAGCATCACGACCCCACCTCACCTTTACTTGACTCTATCCATCACGCCTAAAGATGGACGATCCTGAAGCAACCAATGTGAGCCAGGAGCCCAGGATTACCAGAAAGAGAAAACGGGCCGCTCATGCATGCGAGCCTTGCAGGCAGCGCAAGTCTCGCTGCGATGGATCACGCCCAGTCTGTGACCTCTGCGACGAGCATGGCGTTGAATGTTACTATCGAGACTCGGTAGCAATGCCTGCGCCCAAGGTAGACCATCACGCCGTAGCACAGCTTGACACTAGACTCAGAGATATGGAACGTCTACTCCATAGACTGGTTCCAGCTTCTTCTCGGGAACCAATCCCCTCTCCCTCGTCCTTAGCCCAGAACGATGCCCCGGAAGAAGGAACTCACCCAAGTTCTGTCGACATGCAGGGCCGTGATGCCACCCCCCAGGACGAGACTCGTGTGGAGCTAGCGTCGGGTCTCGACAAGTCGGCATGGCCTACTGACCCTGGCGATAGCGTCGATGGCATGGCATCAATCACTTTTCAGGGCGAGGCTTGCTCAGGCGTCTTTGGTACGAGAAGTGAAGGCCAGATTCGTCAATAGTCAACGCTAACGCATGGCAAGGTCCTACATCCAACCCTGCCTTCCTTCAAAAGATCATTATCGCACAGCGCAGCATCTTTGGACATGGACAGAACCGTACGCCAAGCCTGAATACCTTTCAAGCTGCCGCCACACTCGATATTTCACGGCCGGCTTCTCCGCCGCTCGCATCGACGGACGTACAAAGTCCTCCTGTAGTAAACCCTCACGTTCTCCCTTCTCATCACGATGTCTTGCAAATGGTGGATACCTTTTTTGATAACACAGGGAAATTCTTTCCGTACCTCTACAAGCCTTATATCCTTCGCAGCTTCGCCAACATGCGCAGAACTAGCTTCCAGAACGTTGAGCGATCCCAGCTTTGCATCTTGAATCTGCTAATGGCCTTCGCTACGACTCACTGCCCTTCAGACTTGCCGGCGTCAGCCAGGGCAGAGAGGGGTGATGTTTTCCTGCAGCGAGCACTGCTACTGATCCTGGATATTACGCCGGCAGCAGGCAGTCTTGAGCCAAGTACGTACCTTGAATCAGCTGTGAATTGTGCTGACAGTGCACACAGTACAGGCGCTGTTGATGGCAACCCAATACATTCAGGGCACGCAGAGATCGTCCCAGACGTGGGATATACTTGGCAGGCTCATACATGCGGCCTTTCAAGTAGGCCTGTACCAACCAGCCAGCCAAGCTCACTATGCTCCTCTCGAGGCCGAACTTCGAAAATGAGCCTGGTGGATGTGCTTTATCATGGATAGGTAACGTAACGCCTTGGCTTTGCCAGCGATTGGGAAGGTCAATGGTGACTAACTCAACGGCAGAATGTGCAGCATGACCTACGGTCGTCCAGAACTCATGCCCAAT